>NC_090190.1:19184797-19508368 GCF_024679245.1 Pseudorasbora parva
AACAGATAATGTCCTTAGCAGTTTGCAGTGTCTTTTCTGTTTTCCTACATATTTATTTTCTTACAGTGTGGTTTGAATTGAAAAGTTGCCAATAGGATGAAAAATAAACTTCAATATTTAAGATATACTGAAAATAAGTATATCTTGAAAAATATTTGTCCTCAAAGCCATGATAATTCTCATTTCAAGGACGTTTAGATATTTTTACGTACTTAAAGGGATAGTTCACCCAAAAGTGAAAATTCTGTCATCATTTACTCTCCCTCAGGTTGTTCCTAACCTTTGTTTCTTATGTTGACTACAAAGGAAGATATTTTAAAGAATGATGCAACAGTTCTGGGGCACCATTGACTTTTTTCCTACTATGTAAGTCAATGGTTTCCCAAAATGGCCTGGTTACATATGGTGCTTTTCCACTCAAGGTACGACTCGGCACAACATGTCTCGCTTTACTTTGGCTCGGTTTGCTTTTCCACTGATGTTTAGTACTGCTTGACAGTGGGTAGGATTATAGGCCGATCGTTTTAGTTTTGCCGCCTCTACTGCCATCGTACACGCAATATAAACAGACATGTGGCCCATACAAACTCACAACCCAGGAGCAATGGAGCATATCGATTAAATGTTGTTCTTGATTCTTGGCATGAGAATATTTTTCACTGCAAGAAGAAGACGTTTGTTTCTAGCAGGTTTGGCATCTCGTGTCACAAAACCAATGGTGCTGGTAGTGCCGATTCTCTCTGACCAGTCAGTGATCTGCAGTATTTACACACACATTTTAGTATCGGTACGGCTCGCTTAGGTGATATTATTTAAGCGAGCCGTACTGACCCATACCATGCAGTGAAAAAGCGCCAAAACTTTCAAAATATCTTCCTGTATTCAGGTTTGGAACAACATGAGGGTGAGTAAAGGATGACAGAATTTTCAATTTTGGGTGAACTAACCCTTTAAGGAATCTTTTTTTATATATAGGTGAAATGGTTACAATTGTAGGTATGTCTGATTGTATTTGTGATATGTTCAGAATCACAAAAATGCTGATAGAGGAGGACGGTCCTGACTGGCGAGAGAAGCTTCCAGAGATTCCACTGGTTCCGCTTTCTGCCCAGCAGCACCGTAAAGATGAACCCAGCGCAGAGGTTCTGCAGGCCCGCGCAGCCAGAGTAGAAGAGGAGAAGGGTGAGTTAAACCAAAACCAACACCAAAAGAAAACAGCTGCCAGATAGAACAGTTTTATACTCAAGTATGAGCAATAGCAGTAGTGATGCTTCTCTTTAGAAAGCACAACTTAATAATGAGCATCAACGGTACAGCTATTATATTTTAAGTTGTTTTTCAAAAGCGAAAATGGTAACTTAGTTAGCAATCTATAAAGACTTCTATCTTATTTGCATATTTACTTACAAAGTTGATAAGGGCGGGTCTCATTCATCAGTGAAAGCTGTGTATGAACATGTTCTGAATTTATGATTCAATAATGATTCAATAACTTTTGTACTTCAAATTATTCTAAATTTCAGCTTTTAGGAACTGAAATCACATACTCTGGATGACCTTATAGTCAAACCAAAAATTATTCAGACACCAGATTTATTTTTTTACTTGTGGATGCAGGACACTATAGTTAATTTATGTAAGTTAGGATAGCAAAATAAAGTAAACTGTAACATATTATACCCAAAAATTCTTCATACAGTGGACTACCAGTAAAATTGATAATAAAAATTGGGACCAAAATTATTCAGACACTTTGACCTGACCATGTTTTGCTTCAGTGTTTTTTCTTTACTTTTACACCACAGACTGAACTAAATGGAGCATTGCTTGGTAATTGGTTAACCTAAATTGGTAATATCTAAGGCTGTGTTTTGTCTACATATACATTGAAAAGACGCATTTCTGGTCGGAATGTTATCCGATCAGTGTGTCCTGGTCTTTCTATCAAAGTTATCTGACATTATCAAGATGAATTTGTTCTGACACAGTTTAACTGAGTTCTTTTCATATTTTATTATCATTTTCTAAACTATAGTGAATAAACTATGATAATGTGAGAAAATAAATGGTGTCTGAATAAATGTAGGTTTGATTATAAATGTGTTGGAATGATGTTAGTTATCTAATCTTAAATATATTTCACCATATAGGTGCAGTATAGGTCAAGATGCAAGGTTCCTTTGCATAAATATGCAGATATGTATAGCTGGCTAATTGAACGACCTGTTTCTGGGACTCTGTGTCTGTACAAACAATGTTTATTGTGTTTGAACTGATTTTGAGACATAGAATGCAATAGTGCCTGGGCCCTTTTTCAGAAGCGCTGGTTCCTGACGTATATTTTTATTTTATTTTTCCATGGGAAAAATAGTCTTTGTTAAAGGTGTCATGAACTGGCTTTTTTACATTTTTATACTGTTGTCGGTTTTGAGAAATTCTCCTGAACGCTGGGTTTTGATGGGCGTGCCGCACTGGAGACTTGGAAGTAAACACCCACGGCTAGGATTAGATAAGATTTGCATATTTCATGAGCTTCAGCTCCTCTGTCATTTCACATGAGGATGGGATTGTTTTGAAAGCGGCAACCAGAACGATTCTCTCGACCACACCGAGAGAATCAAGGACAGTAAACATCTTTATCAAACAAACACAATGATTTATTTCTCATCCACCCACAACTGATTAAAATATTATTTTGTATTACTTGGCCCGACCGATTGGTGGATATAAGCATGAACGAAAAAGAAAGGAATATTATTTCACTATTTGAGATTCATCTGCCTGCCAACGGGCTTACGTTTTGGTAGCCCGTCTGAAAAACACATAGCCCCGGGACTACTATTACATATAAAAAAGATGTTTTACTCATATAAGTTTGTTGCACCATTTCTGCCGGATCCAATATAGAAGGCACAGTGTAAAGGAGTAGGACTAATATATTCTGAAGTTAGGTGGAGTGCAAATCCACTACGGAACTCCGGCAAGAAGTGTGACAGGAGACAGAAGAACGTTTGACTGGTTTATATCTCGTCAGTATGACCATTCACATGTTGAACATACAGCCATTAGGAAACAGACGTGATAAAGTGTAGTTTAGTATTCATGCACGCACATTTATCACTCATAGAAGATGGCGGCAGAAACGAAACTGAATGTAAACAAAGACGCGATGACAGAACTGCCGTCAGCGCGCAGTATGTGCAAAACTATGTAATACACATAAAAATGCTACCCATATAAGGAATTTAGTACACACAGCATTGTGTCTGCAAATCCAGCGCGATCTAAGACTTGTTTACAAACGATTCCGCATTTGCGAACACGCTTACAGGATATTCTTATATTACCATGGCCTTTCATATATCAAAAACTCAAAGGAAAGTTGATTTCTTAATTCGTCACCCCTTTAAAGAGTTATAAGACATGAACCAAGCCAATCAGCTACGAGGTGTACCACAACACTACAAACTTGGATTTGAAGCAAAAACGTTTTTGAAAATTGGACAAAAATGTAAAAGTACAGGACTGTACTTAAAGGGATAGTTCACCCAAAAATTAAAATTCTGTCATCATTTACTCACCAATTTGTTTCACACCTGTATATATTTCTTTGTTCTGCTCAACACAAAAGAAGATATTTGGAAGAATGTTTGTAATTAACCCCAATTATCTACCGTTGTATTTTTTTTTTCTACTATGGTAATCAATGGGGGCGAGATCTGCTTGGATATAATGGTTTTATATCCCAGGAAGTATAATGAACAGCATATCTGAATTAAAAAGTTATGCAATATAAGCAATAAATGCAAAATACGCATTTACAGTCTTGTTCAAAATAATAGCAGTACAATGTGACTAACCAGAATAATCAAGGTTTTTAGTATATTTTTTATTGCTACGTGGCAAACAAGTTACCAGTAGGTTCAGTAGATTCTCAGAAAACAAACAAGACCCAGCATTCATGATATGCACGCTCTTAAGGCTGTGCAATTGGGCAATTAGTTGAAAGGGGTGTGTTCAAAAAAATAGCAGTGTCTACCTTTGACTGTACAAACTCAAAACTATTTTGTACAAACATTTTTTTTTTCTGGGATTTAGCAATCCTGTGAATCACTAAACTAATATTTAGTTGTATAACCACAGTTTTTTAAAACTGCTTGACATCTGTGTGGCATGGAGTCAACCAACTTGTGGCACCTCTCAGCTGTTATTCCACTCCATGATTCTTTAACAACATTCCACAATTCATTCACATTTCTTGGTTTTGCTTCAGAAACAGCATTTTTGATATCACCCCACAAGTTCTCAATTGGATTAAGGTCTGGAGATTGGGCTGGCCACTCCATAACATTAATTTTGTTGGTTTGGAACCAAGACTTTGCCCGTTTACTAGTGTGTTTTGGGTCATTGTCTTGTTGAAACAACCATTTCAAGGGTATGTCCTCTTCAGCATAGGGCAACATGACCTCTTCAAGTATTTTAACATATGCAAACTGATCCATGATCCCTGGTATGCGATAAATAGGCCCAACACCATAGTAGGAGAAACATGCCCATATCATGATGCTTGCACCTCCATGCTTCACTGTCTTCACTGTGTACTGTGGCTTGAATTCAGAGTTCGGGGGTCGTCTCACAAACTGCCTGTGGCCCTTGGACCCAAAAAGAACAATTTTACTCTCATCAGTCCACAAAATGTTCCTCCATTTCTCTTTAGGCCAGTTGATGTGTTCTTTGGCAAATTGTAACCTCTTCTGCACATGCCTTTTTTTTAACAGAGGGACTTTGCGGGGGATTCTTGAAAATAGATTAGCTTCACACAGACGTCTTCTAACTGTCACAGTACTTACAGGTAACTCCAGACTGTCTTTGATCATCCTGGAGGTGATCATTGGCTGAGCCTTTGCCATTCTGGTTATTCTTCTATCCATTTTGATGGTTGTCTTCCGTTTTCTTCCACGTCTCTCTGGTTTTGCTCTCCATTTTAAGGCATTGGAGATCATTTTAGCTGAACAGCCTATCATTTTTTGCACCTCTTTATAGGTTTTCCCCTCTCTAATCAACTTTTTCAAAGTACGCTGTTCTTCTGAACAATGTCTTGAACGACCCATTTTCCTCAGCTTTCAAATGCATGTTCAACAAGTGTTGGCTTCATCCTTAAATAGGGGCCACCTGATTCACACCTGTTTCTTCACAAAATTGATGACCTCAGTGATTGAATGCCACACTGCTATTTTTTTGAACACACCCCTTTCAACTAATTGCCCAATTGCACAGCCTTAAGAGCGTGCATATCATGAATGCTGGGTCTCATTTGTTTTCTGAGAATCTACTGAACCTACTGATAACTTGTTTGCCACGTAGCAATAAAAAAATATACGAAAAACCTTGATTATTCTGGTTAGTCACATTGTACTGCTATTATTTTGAACAATACTGTATATTCCGGTATACAAACATTTCAGTATTTTGAGAGCGTAGATCAGCTCGATTATTAGCCTGACAAACCAGACCCACATCAAGATGTTTGGTCTGGAAACTCACCATTGACAGGGCTCAATCCGAGGGGCGGGATAAACGGTTGTCTTTTTAAACTCCCCCTGCACGCGATAGGATAGCGCTACCACCAACCAGAGCAACGAAGGGGTAGCAGAGCTTGTTAATAGATTACACATTCGCCGTATCCGGTCAGCAAAACTCCTAACACATCTTCCCTTTTTAAGAATGACTTCAGTGCCGTTCTTTGTTCTTTTCTCAGAGAAAAGCTTAACTCCAAGTCTTCCAGAGTCGCGGTCAAAGCTGGTTCGAAAGAACGCCGTTCGCCAGTTTCTGTGTTTACTAGAAGCACGCAAACGCAACTCGGCCGTCGTCATTATGGCCCCGCCCACTGACTCTATACACGATGTGATTGGCCCGGAGTTAGGCGAATACAGCTCAGAAGGGTATTGAGAGGTGCTAGACGACACTGGCGGGCAGATTAAATTTGCTGCCGCTAGGGTGCGTCTAGATTTCGAGGCTAGCTGACGGCTTCAACAGAAACAAATGCCATGTAGCCATACCACGTAGCTCACAGTAGGTCTGTCTTTATAAGTTTAGTAGTTACCATTAAAAAAAATATATTTCCAGATCCCAACTGTTGCACTATTGTTTGAGGATTTTTCTGCACAACATGCTTTAAGTTTTTAAAGAGCGTCATAAGTTTGCTGAGAGTGACAAAAGACTGTAATGGAAAGGTCATGCGGAAATCCTTTTATATGGAGGTGTTTGGGAGTGTTTTATGCAAATTACTATCCTTGGGTATGCAGTCACTCATTTAAAAAATGCAAATTCGTTAGAATAAGGTTAAGAAGAAGTTCATTTGAATAAATGGAAATGTTTCCTGTAAAGTTCTCCAGGGCGTATAAATATGAATAATCTATGCATTTACTAGTGAATGAGAAACACTGATTGGACGAAGTATAGAATATAACAATCACAGTTTTAATACCTAAATCAATGCTAACCAGCAAAAACCAGTCTGGACCAGCTAGGATTTTCATGCTGAGGTTGTCGAAAATGTTTGCATGGATATTAATAATTCATTTCAAAACAAAAATCCATGCTGGAACACCAAAGAACTGCAAATGCTGGACAGTACTGATAAATACTACAGTATGATGCAAAAAAAAAGAGACACTGAACACCTTATAATAGGCATGCTAGCGTGTGATGTTTACATTTTTGCTGTTTCCTTGTTTACAATAATTATGCTAACAGTTTCAGTCACAAGCTGCATCTATAACAGCATTTGTCAGCATAGATGTACCGCACTTGATGGCAATCAATTATGTAAAGGTGTAACATAGTCAGCTTTCATCGTAATGGAACCAGACAGCTCCGGTTTCATTCTGAACTGAGAAAGGAAAACACACATGATCACTAGGCACACAGCAGCACCTGATCACATTAACAATGGGACGACCTTTGCTCTGTTGTCTTTCGAGCCAGAATGATGTCATAATAATGGGAGTATGTTATTCCCACACACAGCATTTGCTGCCTTTACTGGAAATGTGAAGAACCACTGCAAACTTGCCAAACATTCTACCACAAGCCTGTGCAGTGTAGTGCATCTTTTGTGTAACTTGTACAATAGCATGTCCATGCAGGTCTCATTTCACCCTATAATCAAAAATTACCAGAGTTTTAATTATTGCTAAAGCTATTATATGAAAATATGTCAACAAAATTACAAATGTTGCATAAACGTTTTTTGAAGTACAAAAATTACTAAAACAAATAAAAATGCTATAATAATAAAGCTATATATAAATATATATATATATATTTTTAATGACTACATTTTTCAAAACTTAAACTAATAGTAAACTGAAAACAAAAATATTAAAAAAGTGATTTAAAAATATGAACGAATACTGTAATAGTATATAAACAATATTAAAATAACACTGGAAATTACATTTTGCATAAAGAAAGAAAAAAGTCTATATGACCCTTAAGATTTTATGCATTGTGACATTATTTTCATGAGCATTCTCACTACCATGATACAGTAACTTTGTTCTTGGATTTGTTTGTTTACGTTATTAAAAATGTTTTGTTATTGTTGTTGCATTACGATAATGAGAATTTGACTGGGAAATATGCTTAAATGTCAAAAATATATATTTTATCACAGATAATGATAATTTAGTAAAGAGGGCTCTCTGTCTTGGGATGGAAGTTAGAAGTTTAATTCTACTGTATCTATTTTTTCCACAGCCCGAAAAGCAGAAGCTCGATTCACATTGATGAAACAAGAAGGAAATGAAATGGTGAAGAACAGCCAGTTTCAAGGTGCTGTGGACAAATACAGCGAGTGTCTGGCCATCAAATCCAACGAATGTGCCATTTACACTAACAGGTAAATGTTTCCAATTGATCAGGTGAAAACAGGCTGCTATTTAAATGCTTTTCAACTGTTTTTATTAGCCAAGCAGGCTGTTCAGAAAAGCACACCATATTACACATACTATTTCAACAGTATGTATATTGTACGTGTGTAGTATGCATGGAAATGGCAAATTGACAAAAAACTAAATGACTTATTGATTACTAAAATGTTAAGTTGATAACACAGCACACTTTCCAGAATACTGTATCCCATAATGCATTGTGCATGACTCAACCTTGCACTTGACAAATATCAAGTCTGAGTGTTCAAGGATTCAAAGCTTCCATGCACATATACATGAATAGAGAAGAAAAGAAAATTGCAACTTCTGTTTCATGCCGACCTTAAAGGGTTTGTTCAACCAAAAATGAAATGTATGTCATTAATGACTCACCCTAATGTCGTTTCACACCCGTAAGACCTCTGTTCATCATCGGAACACAGTTTAAGATATTTTATATTTAGACCCGACAGCGTATCTAAGTGTAGGCACACTATACTGTCCATGTCCAGAAAGGGAATAAAAACATCATCAAAGTAGTCCATATGTGACATCAGTTGTTAGAATCTCTTAAAGCATCGAAAATACATTTTGGTCCAAAAATAGCTAAATCTACGACTTAATTCAGCATGATCTTCTTTTCCGTGTTTGTTTTCAATCCTCAAATAAAGATTCAAACAATCATGAATCAGCGTATTGATTCATAATTCGGTTTGCCAATGTCACGTGATTTCAGCAGTTTGGCATTTTGACACGCAATCCAAATCATGAATCAATACGCTGAATCTTTATTGGCCTACAACATTTCATTTTTGGTTGAACTAACCCTTTAATAATTTTAGTACTTCAAAGTCAGAATTGTGAGATATAAATTCGCAATTGCGAGAAAAAAAGGCAGAATTCTGACTTTATATCTCATAATTCTCACTTTATAACTTAATTCTGACTTTATAACTTGCAATTGGGGCTTTTTACACATATTGGCCCTCATTTATCAATCTTGCGTAGAAACGGGTGTATATGTTGGCGTAAGATTATGCTTACACTCCTCTCACCGCCTGATTTATGAAGCTGTGCGCACCTCTGCAATCCAGGTGTACGCAATACTTGCCCTTGATAAATGCCGCGGCTGAAAACGATCGTCATTAGAATAACACGCCCCTATATATTCAAGTCTCCGCCTCTCCCACGCCCTCATTTTACGCCATGGAGACGGCAAACAAGCGAAACTTCTCCGACGTGGAGATCGGGCGCGCTCAGTCATCTCACTAGTCCACTAGTCAGGGCACTGTCTAGTACATAAGTCAATGGCTGACTCCCTGATCAGTGCCCTGACTACTGAACTAGTGAAATGATTGAGACGCGCCCATCGAGACCATCACCAGGGAAGTGAAAAAAAAAAAACGAAATTGTTTTATTTGGGAGTTAAAAGAGTGGAATTAAAGGCACCTACAAAAACAAAATATGGACACAAATTACGAGTAGGCCTACTCTTAATAGTGTGTGGAGGTTGAGAAGCGCACTCCAGCAGTTTAAATAGCTGTTTGGATGATAAATTACCATCACAATGCATTATTTTACAGCACGTTTTGAAACAATTAGCATTTAATTTCGTATCACGGCACATGTATTGGGGTACAATAGGGATGATGATGTGATGTGGAGTAAGATTCATTCACATTAATAATTACATGACAATTTGTAAGATTCTTATTATTATTATGATTCTTATTATTCTTAATGACGCTTGTTATTCAGAAGAAGAATGTCGTTTTTATTGATTTTATTATTATTTAAAAGAAGAAGGTCATTTTTATTATTTTGTCAGTCTGAATTATTTGAGTCCCAGTCCGTGCGCAGCTGCCGGGCCAGGCGGGCCTGAAACGTCAGATAAAGCGCACAGGCTCGCGACTGGAGGAATACATATGCTATGCCTACAAATAAAACGCTTTGGTAAAGTCACAAAAATTAAACATTGACGTTCATGTTGCACAAAAATAAACACTGAATGTTGTTGTTGTGGTTTTTACAGTGGATCATATAGCATATCTTGTCAGTGCGTTTTGTGGTGTTAGGAATTGTTTTTCTGCGCATTTTCCCACTAACTCAAACGTGCGTGCACAACCTCCTGAGCTGGCGTAGGATTTGAGCGTGCCGTACGCCAACGTCCATATTGATAAATCTCAAAGTCACCGTGGGTTTGGGTGTACGCAAGGTGTACGCTGGAAATTTGGTGTACGCACTTTTGATAAATGAGGGCCATTGCGATTTATAAAGCCAGAATTGTGAGATATATTGCGATTTATAGTCAGAATTGCAAGATACAGTCAGAATTGTGAGATTAAAAACTCGCAATTGCGAGTTATAAAGTCAGATTTGATAAAAACACGCTATTCTGAGGAAGCCAAGTCTTTTTTCACTCAAAATTGGACTTTATAACTCACAATTCTGCCTTTATCACTCAAAATTACGCATTTACATCTCACAATTCTGACAATTCTGAAACAAAAGTCAGACTTGCGAGATGTAAACACAATTGTGAGATAAAAAGTCGCAATTTTCTTTTAAAATTAATTATTGTGTGACGGAAACTCCCATATGACTGAAACGGCTTCACAAAACAAAAAAAGAAAGTAAGTTGGGTCTTGATTTTTGTCTGTCAGGAATCGGTTGGATTGTTGTGGTTTGCTATTGCGCTGATCTCATGTGAGTGAAAGGTTGTCCCGCCCTCACACCAGTAAACACGTCATGAGAGAGAGGAAGTTATTTTGATTAAAGTTAATGAAGCCATTCTTTTTCTTAAATGATACGCATTACTATGTACAGACAAATCATGTTTAATAAAATGAATACATTTAAAAAAAAAATGTAATAGAAAACGTATACAAATATTTACCAAAAAACAGACAAAAGCTAAATTAAATAAACTTAAAGGTCCTGTTCTTCGTGATTCCATCTTTCAAACTTTAGTTAGAGTGAAATGTTGCTGTTAGAGCATAAATAATACCTGTAAAATTATAAAGCTCAAAGTTCAATGTCAAGCGATATATTTTATTTAACAGAAGTTCCCTTTCAAAGCCTACAGCGAACGGCCGATTTGGACTACACCCCTGCACTTCCTGGCATGAATGATGTCACTAGAACCGTTTGTTGACTAACCCTCTGCCCACAAGTACACGCAAAATAGGGGGCGTGGTCTTGTTCCTCTCCCACGTGGAGAAGAGCGCACATTCAGTGCTTGCATCTCCCCGTTATGGTAAGAGGCGGGACCTTTCCGGCCAAAGTGCGCTAAGCTGCTGTCCAATCACAACACGGGAAGCGCTGGCCCAATCAGAACTCATTACCTGTTTCTGAAGGAGGGACTTCATAGAACAAGGAAATCATCAGGCCGTTTTTAGGACAGAGAAAACAGCGGTGTACAGATAAGTAAATTGTGTGAAAAATACTGTGTTTTTTTACACGCGAAACATGAACTCATGTTATATTGCACACTGTAAACATAATCAAAGCTTCGAAAACACGCGAAGAATGGGACCTTTAATAAAAACTTAATATACTTAAAATAAATGTAATTATAATATAAAAAAGTACTATGTGGTACTTTTAACAGTAACAGTCGTGGCCGAGAGACAATTGCTGTGTCCCAGTTCGCCTACTTATACTACATCCTAAAAGTATGTACTCTTTTTGTGAAGTAAAAAAGTATATACTTTTGAGTGTGTAGCAGAAAAGTATGCAAGCTTCGGGACATACTACTTCGCCATCTTTAACGGACTCTGTCGCTTAGTTACGAGCATACCGTCACCGTTTATCTGCCCTGTCAATCATTGTCAGATTCGTTACAGTTCAAATCCTCCACATTCAGTTTAATCTCCTACCGTATCAGAGAGAAATGTAGCCGCACGTTGATCTGCCATTTGTGGGTCTTTAATGCAGAAACGCTCCTCATGTGTTTGCAGTTGAAATATAATAAGGCATTTAAAAGTTAATGGCCAAACGTGTCATTACAAAAGTTCACAATGCTGCTGCAGGTGAAATATAATGTGGACAACCCTGAATAAATATATTTTTGTCAGGTTAAATATTGATAGTTGGTCACTCAAACCCCTTTATCTAAACTTCTCTACTTAATAGGGGTGTCCATGGTTAACCGATTGACCGATTACCCGTTAAAAGTGGCGTCAATGACGTGCTTTGAATTTAGTTGTAATATATTTTTGCACCAATAGAGACCACCAGAGTGCTCCCAGACATTTGTAATATCCGCAAGAAGAAGTCATGACCAGCTTAGTTTCTAACATGAAGCGGGCAAAGAAAACTACAGCGTGAGAGCACTTTAAAATTGAGAGTGACGGGGCAAAATATAAGTATTGCAATGCAGTGCTTACCGCATTTTTCAGGCTATAAGTCGCTTCAGAGTATGAGTCGCATCAGTCAAAAAATTTGTCATGAAGAGGAAAATAACATAAGTCGCACTGGAGTATAAGTCGCATTAGGGCAGAAGCAGAGCGGGAGCCCGCGCTGTGCATAACGGATCAGAAGAAAGAAAGTTTGAAGTGAGAAACTTGTGAAGGACTGGCGAAAAGCAGACGTTACTTTAACTGTAATGAAGAAAACAAAAAAGCTAATCGCGGACTGAAAGCAAGATGGCCAGAGCTGAAGGAACGAGTCCACAGATGCCTGATCTCTCTGCCGGGAGAGGCTCAGCCGCACGAGTCAAACGCTGTGTGAATCGCTCTCCGCTGCATATTTTACCACATGCCCTAATCATGCAGGCGCCCTCGCGGCCACTTGCATTGCTCGTGAACTGGAGCGCATCTCATCCTAATTCAACGAAACTCAGCGTAGGCCTCACAGACATGAAATATATCTTAATAATAATAAATAATAATAATGCGTTCGATTTATATAGCGCTTTTCAAGGCACTCAAAGCGCGTTACATAGAAGGGGGGAATCTCCTCAACCACCACCAATGTGCAGCATCCACCTGGATGATGCGGCGGCAGCCATTTAGCGCCAGAACGCTCACCACACACCAGCTGATTGGTGGAGAGGAGACCTAGTGATGAAGCCAATCAGGATATGGGGATTATTAGGAGGCCATGAGGACAGAAACCAATGGGCAAATTTGGCCAGGATGCCGGGGTTACACCCCTACTCTTTTTCCAAAAGACATCCTGGGATTTTTAACGACCACAGAGAGTCAGGACCTCGGTTTAACGTCTCATCCGAAGGACTTAAGAAAGCTTGAAATGTCTTTTAACAGTTTAAAACGAAAAGACATAGGCTACTCTCTGATTATGTAATCCATGATGTGCATTTCTCTCTATAGGCGCGTTCACTAAGGAGATGGCGGTCGTCGAAATTAATAAACAAAAAATAATAACCCTGACGCACACTATGGTTAACCGAGTATTAACCGCTAAGGGCCTCGGTTAACGGTTAATGAAAAACTTGAAAACGTGCAGCCCTACTACTTAACCGTCGGACTCGCACATCCGTCATGTTTGTAGTTTTTTAACGCTTTTTATCCACATTTGTAGTTCTAATCGAATCCTCGTCCACCTTGCAGTGGGTTGTGGGCAATATCAGCCGTTTGAGTGCCCATCGATCCGTACTTTGAATTCGCACCGGAAATAGTAAACCATCCGGGTATCTTTGAAATACTCTTTTCAACATACTACGATTTGGGACATACTAATTCTATTTTCGAATACTATTTAGTATGGATAGTATGCGAATTGGGACGCAGGCATGAGAGAATGGCACAGGGCCGGCATGATTGATAATGAGCGCCAGCTGCGCGCCGCATATCTCTCACAATCCCTCTGCCTCGACTGCTTGTCACATACTATAATACTATATAAATAATACTATAATAACACTGGTGAAGACAGCAGAATGTAAATGTTTGAAATGTTGCATAAATGTGCACACTGTTTGATATACTGTAGATGCATTAGTATACACTATGCAGTAAGAAGTTAGCCATATGTATTCACAGCCACAGTTTGGTGCTTTGCAGTTCACGCTAAAGTCTTACAAAGTAGCAATGAATCCTGAATAGCTGTACATGTTGTCCTGTCTCTCGGTTGATCGAGCCTTCTAGAAAGTGCTGAGACTGGAGCTGCTCAGTCCAAGCTATTCAGTCAGCAATCAGCTCTGACAACTCTAGCATAAAACACCCAAGGACAGAGTCAGGCCGCATTGCTGAATGAGAAATGTCTGTGGTGTTTTCCAGAGCTCTGTGCTATCTCAAGCTGGATTGTTTCGCAGAAGCCAAACAGGACTGTGATTCTGCACTCCAGATCGAGCCAAACAATAAGAAAGCATTCTACAGACGAGCACTGGCACACAAAGGCTTGAAGGTTCATATTTTGTGATATTATATCTTTTATGGTCAAAAGAGAGTATCTCTCCTTTGTTTTTGTGCATTTTACAGTAGTTAATCCACTGTAAATAGTGATGTTTGTTTGCATATCAAATGTGCAGTAGAGATCACACTGACTAGTAGCACTACTGTTCAATTCAGATGGTCTGTCTGTATGTTTTCTCACAGGACTACCTGTCAGCCAGCACTGATTTACAGGAAGTACTGCAGTTGGATCCAAACGTGCAGGAGGCGGAGCAGGAGCTGGAGCTGGTGACTAACCTGTTAAGAGAAAGTCTACTAGCTAATGCCCAAGGTAAATTCTCACTAGCCAAAGAACCTAAAGACAAGAATCGAACACAATTTAGACTATGTAGGAAATCAACGCTGTATAATATTTCAGTTGACTCCAAAATCATTGTAGAGTGCTGCAGTGATCGCATATTTTTGTAGGCCAACCCGAAAGTTTACGTCACCCTTGTTCCCGCAACAAAACCCAATAGGATTTTTACAGTGGCCTAACAGTAAAATAAGCTCTGTGACCAACAAAGGTTTGATTATAACACGTTTTGTGTCATCATGATAATCTTCACAAATTAACACAACTTTTATGAATTTTGAAGCCTAAATACAATCGCTAAAAAAAAGAAGCTAAATGCAGACTATTGATGCATTCACGCTCATCGCAATTACCATAAATAAAGTTCTGTATACTTTCAAAACACTCGTCACTTTAAATCTGCAGTGGTCAGGTGTAAACACAGACCTTATTTTAGGCATTTATCCAAAAACCCATTTAGAAAACCTTGTCTAAAGGTTTTGGCCTACAAAATTATGTCATCCCTGCAGCACTATCTGCCCTCATTCACTATTCACTATTCCCGACATTACTACACTAATATAGTCCACTGAGCAAATGAAAACCAGTGAGCGAATTTAAACACTGAGTGCAACTAAAGTGCTGCAGATGGCATCTTCAGGCAAAAGTAGAAATGAATTCTGCTTGACACTCACAGTGCATGGGTATTCTCTAGCAGCAAGTCGTTGAGTGTACATGACTTGTGCACTCCTTATTGAGGGGCCCTGGTACTAGGGATGGCTCAATAACACAATTTTGGCTTCGGTACCACAATCTAATACCGAAATATCAATATTAAATCGCTACCATACAAGGGTCTGAATTTTGGTAATGGCAAAAAAAAATAACTCCGTCGCTTTACTGAATAAGAGAGAAACATTAACCAATTATCTTTATTAGGGCTGTAACGATACACCAAACCCACGATTCGGTTCGTATCACGATTTTTGACCCACGGTACGATACAAACCTCGATATGGGGGGGACAAAACAGTTTTATTCTGTACAGTATTCTGTAGCCTATTTTGCCGTCAATACCATATATCTGTATGGTCAATAGGCTACTGCCGACGTTTTCTTTGTGGTACCAATAGGCAATATATATTTAACATGAAGTATAGGGCCTCCTGTACATCAATACCAACAGAAGCGCCGCGTCAGACACGCTTCTGGTGTGCAAAGAAAGAGAAAACGCCACGCAGCCGCCCCGCGGATGACACGCAACAGAAACGCCACGCTCACACCACGTTGCCAGCTGGTTGGGGAAGCTTCTTGAAACATTTACGGCAAATTGTGTGGGTCTTGTCAACTACACGATTGCCATCCTTGTTCTCCACCGGGTAGCTGAAATGTTGCCATACTGCTGACTTAAAAGTTGGACCTGGACAGGAAGGATAATTCTGGGAGTTGGAAGGGGTGTATCGCGATTTTGCCTTCTCAGATCGCGATACAGGTTCGTGGACCTGCGTATTGCGATTTCGATTTCATATCGCATATCGTTACAGCCCTAATCTTTATAGATTTATTTCTCTCAAGAAAGAGCCACAGTCAACACAGTCATCAGTGCCTGCATCGAGTGTGACTGTGAACTGAAGACACAACAGATGTCACAATCTCTTGTACCCCCATTGTCAAAACAGTCCTTCTCAGTAGTTTTGCACACATGGCAAGAGTGTTAAACAGAAGTGTCCTGCATGGCAGAGACACATATTAGCTCCTGTATGAATACAAACACACTCTAAATAATCAATATTCTTCATCAGTGATTATAATTTTTTTCATCACAGAAGTTTCTCCCTTCTATTTCCCAAAATAAGCAAATGGCTTCAAAAGACATCACATCTGCTGGCTCCGCTACACTTTCCCTTGTGTTTCGAGACAGCTGGTGGAAATCACTTGCCCACATCTCTTTAAACCTTGCCATTTTAAACATCCAATCGATTTTATATAATGCAGTAGTGGGAGCTCTTTGAGAGAGTTTCCTTTGCGCTTATACTAACAACACACACACACACACACACACACACACACACACACACACACACACACACACACACACACACACACACACACACACACACACACACACACACACACACACACACACACACACACACACTCACTATCAATTTCTTAATACATGTAAGGATGGGAAAGTGACTGATGCTTGGCAAGGTTTAATGGTTCTTCATCAGTTTTATAAGCAAAGTAATTCCAAATTTCACTTCTACTGCTCTCATTATTAATTAGTTTTGGCGTGTTGCGTGAGATTCAACTGCTTTATCCAATTTTCTCCTCCATGTTGTCACGTTTGCTGGTTTCACATCAGTTTAGGTAGCGCAATGCCACCTAACGGCTAACGGTGAACTTCAGAACATTAGCATAGGGATGCACCGAATGTTCTGCAACCGAATAAGTAAAAAGGCCGAATAATTTTTGCCGAACAATGACGTTTTTAATGACGCGATCAAATAGTAACCCACGTAGAGTGAGAGGCGCGCGCTTTATGCAGCAAACATGTCAGCAGTGTGGAAGCACTGTTTAGTGCTGCATCTCATGTCATCGATGAGAAGAGGAACCGACTTTCATGTGAGAAAGCAGAGAAGCTACTTTTAATAAAGAACCTGCCACTTTTCCTGAAGAAGTAGGCTAAGTAGGCTTATGTCTAGGACAGTTATTTATTTGTTGTGGGTTCATCCACATTTTTTGCCCAATTCAACGCACATTTGTTGTTGTAGACATACAGAGTTACATTCTTTCAGCAGTCAGTTATAGGCCTAACATAGGCTACTCAAGAAGGGGGGCTTCAAAGATGGCCAAATAAAAATATATTTTTTAGTTTACTAATTATTTATTTTAAGTTATGTTGTGCTTAGTTTGTATAATATCTGCTGGAATGTTAAAAAAATGTTCAGTGTTAAATAAATATTTTGAAATTGTATTTTTGTTATTTGATTTATTTGTCTGAAAAGCAACACAAAATAGTAAAAAGCAAATTTTTATTTACTATTTAATTATTGTAATGGTAAAAAAAATAGCCAAATAAATAGAAAAAAAGCGAAACACCATGTTCGGTATTCGGCCTTCGGCCAAGCATTTCATTATTATTCGGCTTCGGCCAAGAATTTCATTTCGGTGCATCCCTAGCATATACCGAAATGAGCAAAATCATGATATCGATTGTACCGTTTGGGAAAAATATATACAGGTAATTTCACAGTACCAGTATACCGCACATCCCTACCTGGTCTCTCTTCTGTGACACCCACCTGAGGTCTTGGCATTCATTCTAGTCACATACTTTCCTACTATCTAGTAGGTATAGTAAAAAATAGTATGTGACAAAAGAAGTCCGAATTCACAGTACTCATAAAAGTGTAAATAACAAAAAAACCAAATGACCTACAACTTCCAGCGAGATTCTGAAGTGTAGATGGACCTGAATGTGGAGGATTTGAACTGTGACGAATCTGACGATGATTGACAGGGCAGTTAAACGGTGACAGGATGCTCGTAACTAAGCGACAGAGTCTGTTAAAGATGGCGAAGTAGTATGTCCCGAATATGATGGACCCATGAGGCCAAGGGAAAGATATGATGGACCCATGAGGCCACGGGAAAGTATTTGAATGAAAGTGAAGCGACATAACTCCCACTCTTAGGTCACATGATAATGTCAACATTGTGAATGTAGTACTAACGAATTACTTTCACACTACACATTCATAAAACAGTTTTTTAGCAGTCGTGAAGTAATAAATATCTACTCAAAATAAGTATCTACTCAAGAGAGTATGCGATTTCGAATCCCGCCCTGGCAGCTAATTTCATTGGTTAAGGCTACAGTGTTTAGGGATCAGTGTTTGGTGTTGGCCAGAGCCATAGAAAAATGAGATTTGCGACACGCTTTGATCTCGTTGCCACATGATCACATGGTTCATAGAGCTCTCAATAGTTCCAAACAACTCTGTGCCATCAATCTGTTTGAATAGGATTAAGCAAGATAGACAGCAGTTTCACTATATTTGCAGCAATTTCTGGTAAATATAAACACAATATGTGCACCGACTTCTAGTAGGCTTTACGGTAGCATTTTATTCTGGAGAGAGATAAAGAAGAGACAACGTTAATGTTTTTTTTGAGTGATCTCATTATTTTATTTGAGTCATGTGAGTGCATGATTTTACAGTGTTGAGTATTGTACCCATTAACGGGCACTTCTGTTGAAAATAATGACCAATCATGTTTAATTTTCTGGGAATTAGAATCCTCTCTGTATCAATCAAAACAAGTTATATACGGTCTTAAAGCTGAGTGAATTTTAGTGCAAGTTTACATGTTGCACAAAACTTCTCATTATCTACAAATCCTCTCATCATAACAAAGAACAGACATGATTTAAATAAAGCTTTATTGTAAAGTTTAGTCAGATTTTTTTTTGTTTGCATTAGACTTTGCGATATTCCCTACAATAAGCCAGTTTTGCTTATTAAACTTTGATTTTCTTAAAGCTACACTGTGTGATAATTTCCCCCATCTAGCGGTGTAAAGGTATATGACCATCCAGTGAATAATAGTTTCTGTTCCTCTCAATTCTAATTTTGTTTTAACTCCTACGGTGGCCAATTTAGTCCAAGATTAACATCCCCCTCTTCACATTTGACACGGTGCCATCGAGTGTTAAAACGCGAAAGGCAAAGCTTGAATTTATGGGTATGTCCCTCTTTGGCTAATGTACTTTCAGGATGGAGGGGCAACATGGCGACCAGCATTCGAACCCCTCACCCGTATGTATTTTCAATGGCATATTATAAACTTACGAGAATACTTTATTAATTGAAAGAAGTAAATATACATTAATGAGCACATATATTGAAAGAACTAAGTGTTTTTAGCTAAGAATAAACTAAAAAAGTTACACAGTGTAGCTTTAACTTTAACATTTTGAGGCAACTGAACTTCGGATTTACAGTGCATATATGCACTGCATCATTTGCCAAATCTGTTTTGCCAAAAATGTTATTATTATGGAGACCACTGATCCCAGACCAGCAGATATAGGCAGCCTTTCCCACTAAAAGCAATCAGAAGCAGCAGCAGTCAGTGTTTTGCTTGAGAAAATGACATGCTAGTCCATGCTAAGCCTCAACACTGATTGAATGAGTGGAATCGATAATCACTATGGTTTTGAACTACCTTCCAATAGTTCACTATGTAAGTGTAGAAGTGTTTACTTCCTTGACATAAAATGTAGGGCGGTCCAGATGCGACAAGCTACAAGATGCTGTAAAGGACAAATATTTTCTAATAAATATATTTATTTTATTCATAAGTGCACATTTTTGTCTGTGAAGCCCCTATGTATTATATTTTGTAAAGATTTGAAGTAATTGGTAACAATATATACCTCCAGCAATGCTAAAATAAAATTTTAAAGCCTTAAAATACATAACTCTGCATGTGTACACCTTATAATATTCATTCTTTCCTATTATGTGCTGTGGTCTGTATGCTCTGTGACCTTTTGCCTGATAGTTTAAAAGTGCCTTTGAAGCACCTTTGAGTAATTTATATTACCCCAGGCTCTAAATGTGTTTTTTTTTTGTCTGTTCTTTATTTTATATAATTGTGTTGTTATTGTTGTTTTTATAATGGTTATATACATTTGTATATTTAATAAACCTCATTAAAAAAAAATTACAAGACGCGGGAAAAAAATCAATCTCGCATCTCAGAAGAGCGTATGGGCGGAGTTAAAGTGTGAACGTTCATGTTTATTTTCAAGATCTGAGGTAAACCATTGGATTTGTCGCTTGTATTATGGCTATTAAACTGAAGCAAATATGACATTCGAACAATTTTTTTAAATAATAACTGTATTTTACAAAACAAAAAAGTCTACGTACCTGAGATAAGCACTGCTGTCAGCTATGACCAAATAGCATAATCAGAAAAAAGAATCCGTGGTTGCTTGTTGTGGCGCCTAACGTTAACGTTAGTCTAGTTAGGATAAAGTGCAACAGTTATTAATACTATTTTAGCCTACGTATATTTAAGCAACATCACAAGTTTCACGACAGTTACTACTGAGCAACTTACATATTAGACAGAGTATTTCCTTTTACTTCGTCTATTCTTGTTTCGCCAACCAAAAATAATCCACACAGCACAGCAGTGGCGCTACTAAATGAATCAGTGCATAGCGAAGTGAATCGATTGAGTAAACAATTCACTGATTCGCCGCCACCGCCACCTACTGGCGCAAAACGTAACCCGCAGAAATTGTCAGTAAAATCCACACCACTAATGCATTGACTGGAACCAAAATATTATATTTGATAGCCAAATGCAGCCACTGACAAAACAGCCATGTAATAAAAAGACCTAAACTACCATTTCAGCCTCTAATCAGCCATCTTACCTTAGTGAACTTTAATCTTAGGTTTAGCTGATTACTGGTGTTTACTGAGGCAAGGGTCATTATTACTATTGCTCATAACTGAACAAATCCAGACCCTAAAAACGTTGCCCCATAACTTGTCCCACGTGTTTATGCAACAGAATGATATCTCCAATCGAGCAGCTTTTTTTAATCGACAACCGATCTGTGATCATGTGGCAGTGTATTAAAAAAGAAAATTGGAAAATAATTTGGCAAATAACAAACAAATAGGTATATAGATTATATCATATTAAACAATTATTTGAACAATTTAATTTGGATATTGAAAATTCCTTTTCTAAAGTTTTTTTGGGGGGTCTCTAACTTTTTGTCAAACACTAATGTTTATAGCCTTTATAAACACTAATTATATATATATATATATATATATATATATATATATATATATATATATATATATATATATATATATATATATATATATATATATATATATACATGAGAACATTCAAATTATTTATTTTATAATACAATTGTTTATTTTACTAGAAAATTACAAAAGCTAATGAATGAACAATATGGATGTGCTTTTAAATTACTTTAGGAACAAAAGGTTCCATTAAAGCATTAAACACCACATCTGCCATTGTTGTTTGGCGGGCTATGTGACGTCAGAACTCGTAAGTGGGAGCACATGATCGATCTAGTACGAGTTCATGAATAGGAAGTCACGGGTTTTGACCCATTTTTTTTACAGTCTATGGTGTGACTGACTGCTGGGTTGCCTAGAACGTGGCACAGGCTACTAATAAGTATGTTTTAATTTATACACAGCGAAAATTGCAAGCATTTGACCAAAATTGGTATCGTAATGTTTATGGTTATCATTTGTGACAATATTTCAAATAATTTTGGTTTTAATAATATTTTTTCCCCTAAAAAAGCAACACGGTGTCGATCCTTTCCTCTATGATTCCCGTTTATTCCGACAGCAAAGCACTTGAATGCAACAAACTCGTAATCACTAAAGTGGGAAGTAGAACATTTCCGATAGCCTCTTCCGGGTTTTGGCGTCCCTCCGTCCCTCCCTGCACCACTCTATTTGCTGTGATGTCATGTGAATGACAGGCAGGTTGTCCTGCTCTCGCATCATCGGAGAAGAGAAGTCAGGGAGGGAGGGGACGTTATTAAAGATTATAATGAGGGCACATGGAAATTATATGCACGGAATTATAGTTTGCTTGCTTCAATATGACAGCTAGCCTACATGATGCTGACTATGATTGTGTCCTCTCTGTAGGTTGACATCAAGACGATAAATAATGAAGTGAACAGAGAGCTACAGGAAGAACAGAGCCTCCTTCATTAAAGCCAGACACAGCGGATCCAACGAGCCTGAGAATCCCAGCTCGGAGATCCAGTCCCGCCACGAGGGTCCATTCATCTTTGTGTAGACTGTCATGCGCCGCAACTAAAGTTTCCCTTCCAACAAACACTCATCTCACGTTCTTCTAGGAATATTGTGTCTGATGCAATGCTGACCCTGCAAAGCATGCAAAACAGTTCTTAATCTCTAACTCTGGCTTCAATTGGCACGTGTGAGCATGGCACGGCTGGGAAGCGTGTAACAAACGGGATTCTCGGGATGTGATGGTTGTCGTGCGTGTATAAGAGAATGTGCCTTTTATAAGAAGCTATGGCTCACATATGGAGTGATTTAACACTCTCAGATGGAATTGTATAGGAACATTTAATTTGCTACGTTTAAAATGTCTCATTTCTCAGGATTTAATATATTTTTAATAGCTATTCCATTGTACCGTGTAATTTAAGAATACATGTAGCTCATGTAGTGTACATTTTTTTGACATCTCCCAGCCTTCAGCCCATTGTCTCAATATGCATAAATAAAACAAGATCTCACAATGTATGAATGTACAAAAACATTAGATGTAGTTTTTTTCTTTGGAATGTCAGCAAAAGAAATGTTTCAGATAACATTTGCTTGCTTGTCATTTTAAAACGGTTGTTTCATAATTGCAAATGCTGCGACAAATAAAGCAACAAAAAGCATCCCCAGTGATTTTAGATAAGCATCCACATAATTTGATTACCATTCAGAAGTTTGGGGTCTAAGTTTTTTCATTTTTTTATTTTTGAAAGTCCATTAAAATACAATCAAAAATTCATTATTAAATGACAATTTTAAAAACGACTGCTAACTGAATATATTTTTCTGTGATGGCAACACTGAATTCTCAGCATCATTACTCCAGTTTTCAGTGTCACATGAAACTTCAGAAGTTGCTACTAGCTAAGTAGCTAAGTGCTACTTGTTTAAACAGTGAAATTATATATATATATATATATATATATATATATATATATATATATATATATATATATATATATATATATTAATCAATTTTATGCAGCCTTCATAAATAAAAGCACTGGTTTCTTTAAAAAAAATTACCACAAACTTTAACAGTAATGTAAATTTAATTATACATTAAACATTTTCAGTAACATTATATTTGAGGTTTTATATGTTAACATTTGCAATAGCCATCACAAAATAATCTAAATAATTTATTAATCTTAGCCTTGTGACAATCTTTTATTTTTATTAAAATACATATTTAAGATTATTTTATATTTTAAAATAATTGTATATTTTGAAATAAGGTCATTAATCAAATTTGTGACATCAAAAAGTGAACTAAAGTTTTGTTGTCGTCACTTGAGAGCTGCGGCCTGTAGAGCAAAAATGCAACCCAGATTATAATATTAATCAAATGAATATTTATTTAGTTTTAGCCTTTTACTCAAATTATGATACTTTATACCCCATTCACCAGTAATTCTATCCATTCATCCACACACATTATAAAATTACATCATGCATCTCAATATTAAAGTTAACACAGAACACATCTGGATTCATGTTTTTATTTTCATTTATATATGCATTTACACGCATATTATAAAGCAAATATACAAATATCAAGCTGTTCTGAACAAGTTAGAAATCAATCGGCCCTAGCCTCTGAAGTAATATTCGTACAGATATGGGCAGGAAGGCTCAAAACATAAGAAAAAAAAACACTAAAGAAATAGAAGGAACAAAAAACAAAAACAAAGCAGCTTGTGGCATTGGATCAGTCCCGAGAGATTCACTGAGCAGCACCAGAACGGCAGCGAGAAAGACGAACAGAAATCAACTCTTGAACTAGACTCGTGCGTTCATGGCACGGCTGTACACGCAGACGGGACTAGGATGAACAGTGCAAACACACGGGTCAGAGCCTCGAGTCCGAGGAGGCGTCCGGAAACTGTGAGTGCGTTGAAGTGTGCAGGGGTCACAGGGGTGACGAGTCGTCGTCGGTGAGCCTGAGTGCTGTCTTTGGTAGGCGGTCGACTGTTTAACACAGGGACGATCGGAAACGATGCCACGCCGCCTAGCTAACATTCAATTCAGCCTCATCCAATACATCTGAATTCATAAGACACAAACCGGAGGAACAAACATAGTTTTTCCGATGATCCAAAAGGCACCATGAGTCAATACAGATTCAAAAAGAAAACATTTAAATCACTTAATCGGTTGAAAATCTAAATGTGATTACCATCATAGCCTTTGCAATGCAAGTAGTTTGATATTTCTTTGTTTGAATCATAAATACAAACCCTTTGCATCCATAACAGTTGTTCTATTGAGTATTATTAGTGGACTTGGCTTTGCAAGGACAACTTCCCCCTCTCTCTCTCTCTCTCTCTCTCTCTTTTTTTAAATTTTTTTACATGCCCGACTTGCTTCCCCCCATAAATGGGTTTGGTCAAGGGTCCCATCCTACCAGCAGGGGGCGCAACACAGCTTCATTCAGCTTCTCACTGGCTTTTCAACTCAGAAGCAGCACCCTGCACAGGGCTTGAACATCTTTTCCCCAAAATGGAAAATAAGCAGTGACACTAGATGAGAGAAATGAAAAAAAAAAAAACCCAAGAAATTAAAAACACAATCAATCATGTACAAGAATCATTGCTGTAACAAGGGAAATCTACTATTGCCTGGTCCCTCATGGGCTCATCTTGTATGAACGTCTCAAAAAGAGCACCAGTCTTTCCCCCCCTCCCCTGACTTCCTTGGTGCCTTTGAATAGATGCAGATTCCTTCAACTAAAGCTATATGCTGGGTAACTGAGAGTATATGTGTGTATATGTGTGATGAAGATGCCTGAATACACGGGTCAATCATGTGGAATCCGTCAAGAACAAGCCATGGTCATATTTCATCCCAAAATCGACAGAGTAAGAAATTATATTTAAAGAAAATGAAGCCAATTTGAAAATCCCGTTCTTATTACTGTAATGGAAAACATGGAATACATTTAAATCACGGTAGTGTTTATTGTACTGCCTTTATGCAGATTTAAATAACTGTTTTGCAGTTAAACAGAAAAATACTGTATTATAGTAATAAGAATAATTGGGAATTACAAAAAAAAAACAACATCAGCAACATTTCAAAAGAGGAAGAACCACAATACAGGAAGAAATGTGCTAGTCCACCCAAAACGTATAATTGCCACCATTTACTCACTCTTCTGTGGTATTCAAAAGATATTTTGAAGAATGAAGGTATTAAGTTTCGGTTCCCCTTATATAGACAACAACAAAAAAATACACTGGTCAATGGGAACCAAAACCTTTTCCATTACCAACATTCTTCAAAATATCTGGTGTTGTGCAGCAAAAAGAAAGTCATGTTGGTTAAGAGCAACATGAGCGTGAGTAAATCAGGACAATTTCAATTTTTAGGCAGACTATGCCTTTAGTTACCATGAAATTGTCATAATACTAACTTGTCCTGAACAGAGGCTTCATTTCATGTATGAAAGGAATGATTTTGATTTTGGGATGAATAATGAGCTGGACACTATTTGCAGATTCATCAAAATTTATGATTTTTTTCACGATTCATCCACGCACTCGTTCCTCACTGGGGAAGTTATTCATCACAGCGACCCTGAACACTGAAATAGAGGCATGTGTGATTGACAGCTACATCACCATCCGAATCTAAGCATCCCTTGCCGCCCTACATTCATCCACTGCTTTTCCGAATCTTATCTGAGCTTTAGTCCAACTCTATGCACAGACTAACAGGCCTTTACGCAACCTGTCAATCAAGCGGTAACCTTTGGTCACAGAGAATTTTGTGAAACCTTGTGGCACATCCTGCCCTTAACTAGTGTAAATAGTGGCATTCCATCTCCAACATTCAAATTATCATCCAACCGGGATGTTAAGCTTTAAAATCTTTAAATTCAGTGTGCAATCCTTGGTAATCAATTGGGTGACAAGGTTAGCGGTAAAAGCATTTGGGTCAACTCAACCAGTCAGGTTATATCTCTGTTTGAATGCAGGTGTTGCGCACAGGACTAGCTGGCTGAGGAAGGTTGTTATTGTGTTCTTTAGGGGAGCTCTGGCCCGCGCCAGTCGCACAGATTAAACTCACATTCTCCTCTGCAATGTAGCACAGGGGACGTTCTGCTGCCCCATCAGGGGTCAGAGGGGCTACTGCAGCTTGTGGTAGGGTCCCAGAGGCAGGACAGTTTTCCAGCCGGTCGTTCTCGACCTCAGGAAGAGGGCTGACCGCTCCACCTGTGTTGGGATGTCGGATGTGAGACTCGTAGCAAGGGAGTCTGCAGGCGTCCAGATCAGAGCAGCTGAACTCTGAGAAGTGGCTGGAGTGCGAGTCAGCCACAGATGGCAGGCTGCCGCTCAGAGAAGGTGAGTCCAACTCGCTTGAATTGGTGCTGCGGCGCTCTAGCAGCTGGGCATCCATGTCTTCCCGCGTCTCGTTGATCTTGGTGTCGCCGCTCTTTTTGCGCAGCTTTCCTTTACTCTTCTTCCCGGATGAAGAGGACGAGGTGGAGGATGGCTCCTTGGCCCAGCGAGAAGTAACGCACTTGCCCTCGTGCGGACAACCAGAGGGGCAAACGCTGACCCCGTGCCCTCCACTGCTGCCGTCGTCCATACTGCTGCTGCCGCTGTGGTGCCTGAGCTTCCCTCGCTTAGATTCCACATCCACCTGCACCTCCATACTGTTCCCATCTCTGCTCCACAACAACAGAAAACTATTAAGTACAGCTCAACTTACTAAAGGCCCTGATGTTACATCATTACACAAACAGATTTGTTGAGCCGTCTCAGTGCTTGTCAGTTATAAAATACAGACCTGTCCAGAGGCAAGTATGCATTGAGAATGGATCCAGCCATTGCTTTGGTACTAGCGTTGTCACTGATTGTCCCCAGACTGACGGTACCAGACTCCCCACTCAGACTGCAACGCTCCTTTTGAACATCAGCTTGAACCTCCAACCTGAAATAAACAAACAGCAATTTAAAGGGTTAGTTCACCCAAAAATGAAAATTCTGTCGTTGATTTCTTATTATAATGTACTATAATGTCCAGACTGGCCGTCATTGACACCAATGTCGTCTCCTCTCTTAAGACCCATAAAAAGCACTAGACTTCATTACAAACCCCATCTCACTACAGTGGCTCTACAATAATTTTATGAAGCGACGAGAATAGTTTGTGCGCAAAAAAAGTGATGGGCTGATTTCAAAACAAAGTTTCAAACCGTTATGAATCAGCGTATTGATTCATGATTTGGATCGCGTGTTAAAATGGCAAAATCATGTGACATTGGCGATCCGAATCCTGAATTGATATGCTGATTCATAACCGTTTAAGGTAACTAACCCTTTAAGGCCCATTCACACCAACCTTAATGTTCAGCATAAATTAGCATTTTTCCATTGGCTTTTGGATTACTGCAGATAATAGGCTCTGTGACCAACTAAACGGTATAATTATTATACATTTTGTTCATCATGATAATCTTCACAAAAAGCCTAAAGCAGTAGTAAACAGCTAAACGTAGGCTATAAACTACATATGTGTCCATCAGTGAGCTTCCGTCTTGTTTAAGATACATTTTCCATGAACATAGTTTGCAAGGGCCTGATTATAAACACAATAAGGCTGTGAAACCAGACAAGCGAGTAGATGAGAATAAGTGTTTAGCATGAAGATGTTTAATGTTCCAGAGAACCTCTGTAGTCCCGTTTAAACAGTTACAGTTAAAGCTTCAAAATGTACTCACATCCTTGCAGGGAGTATGCGTAAATAGTCTTTTGAATTTTAGTTCACTTTGCACTTTGACATGCCCCTTTAAGGTAATTTGTTTCTGTAAAATAAGGCATCGCTGACCTGTTAAAGCAGTTGACCATGGCACTTCCTGACAAGCTGCCAGTGATACTGGCCCCAGCAAGTGCCATAGTGCTTGCGTTCTCACTCAGGTTGTCTCTCATTGCTCCAATACGCTCCATGTGGCTCCCACTGGCACTCAGACTGCCAGTCAGACCGCCTACACTGCCCTCACCGATGCTGGGGTTATGCCTGGTCTCTGCTACTGAAGTGGTGTCTGTTGAGGTACAAGGGGGACATCACAGCTGTTAAGAAAAACTCTGGAGCTATTCTGCTGATTTTATTTGTTCCCATAATGCATGAAACTTTTTTTTGAGAACCTGATTATTTCCGTCATGTGTAAAACAGACAGATTATTAAGATCCAGAACAGAATTTAGCAAACGTTGGGAGGAATAAAGCAAATGCCGGGCTGTACCACTAATCAAATCACGAAATGGACTAGCATCTGAGAATAGTGAAGCGCAATGTCTCTTTGAATGCAGGTCTACTACATACAAACTTAAGCTCATGTTTTTTCAGTGACTGCAGTAGTGAGGACATGAACACAAGCTATATTTCCAGTCACTTTATTTCATGTGATAAAACTATCATCAGAAATGCACAAACTCAGTTCTTCAATACAACTTGCCAAAATAAAAGTGAAACTATGACAAATATATTAATATTATACAATAGAACATACTTAAAGTAATAATAATAGTTTTATGGAATATGAGTCATAAAATGTATGTATGGTTTTAATTTAAAGCATAAAACTTTGTTTGCCAAATATAAAAACTGTTCACATTTCTTTTGAAGCAGTTTTGATTAGCAATTTAATTAATCTTGTGAAAGGTAAAAGTTTTATTCATTATTTGATTGTGGAATGA
This sequence comes from Pseudorasbora parva, assembly GCF_024679245.1. NCBI lineage: Eukaryota > Metazoa > Chordata > Actinopteri > Cypriniformes > Gobionidae > Pseudorasbora > Pseudorasbora parva. The sequence continues at coordinate 19,214,017 of NC_090190.1, forward strand.
CATCTTGAAAAAGACAGTGTCACACCCATGTTGCTCTTTTTGTGAGGAAACGCTCTTTTAAAGCAGCACTGGGGAACTTGCTCTCGGGGTCCCCCTACAGTTGGGAAAAAATAATGTCCTCAACTACTGTCGTAAGCTTTGTCATCCAACAACAGGGGATGCCATCGCGCGTGCATTTGTTGACATGACAACCCTGATAGCCCTGAACTAGTGATGCGCGGGTTGCCTCATAACCCGCGGACCCCGTATGTCTATTTAATGGTCACGGGTGCGCGTCGGGTTGTAAAAATATATACAGTGGTGCGGGGCGGGCCAAATAATTTCATAAAAGCGGGTTGGTGCAGCACTAACAGTTACCCTGAACACTGCAGGAGGAGTTCACATGCAGGTGTTCTTCTGGCGTCGTGTGTGAAATGTCTTCATCCCAGGTACAGTCAGTGGCATATGTTTCAGCATGTCATATGAATATAATTTCATGGGTTTTATTTTTTTCAAACGGCCAAATAATCGTGATGCTCACGTTTAAAAGCCAGCATCATTATAGTAGTCTATTGGTTACCGTTTTACAGAATCTATATGATACTTCAATTCAATGTTTGAGTGGTAGGTAATCACCATAACAAGCATGACAGCATCGGTCGGGCACGCCTCCTTCAGTTCACGCCAACGAGCAAACGCTGGTCCAGTGTTGATCCTCGTCCTGCCTTTAATCACATCACTTTTTAGTTTCCTCTTATTGCTTTCCTCCAACAAAACCTTTTCTTTCTTATTTGTCTGTGCTGCTTCGGACATGACTATATTATCCGACGAACAAAGTTGGGCTCGCACGTCCAAATTTCAGGAAGTGTGGGTGTTGGTGGAAGTGACGTATATGCCGTAAAGCAGTCGAATTTTGTAGTTCTTTTTGTTCTCGGGTTACTACCCGAAACCCGAAGTTTAAAAAGTACGATTTAAAAAAACAATACAGACCCCATCAAGCTATGGCAGACGTGTCATTCAACCTATTGTAAGTCGATGTATCATCACAAGAGTCTTGAAAATATATTATGAAGGTTGAAAAGTTACCTAGTGCTGATTTAAATGTGCTAAAGTAACCAGGGTTTGATAATAACTTTTATTAAATCATTCAACACAAATTAAAACAGACAACACAGAATTAAAAAAAAATACATGAGAACAATTATCATTTAAATCTTAAATTATTGAACTGTAGAAACTGAACATCCATTTAATTATTAAAATTAAAACGGAAAATTTTAAATGGAAATTTGAGAAACCTGATTCTAGCTTACACCGCACATCAAGACAAAAGCTAATTTTTCCTAGTGTTACCTGAGCATCACTGAAAGTATTTGGTGTTTGAGATTTAAAAAAAACACAACAACTTGATCCTTGAGTATCAGTAGTTGTGTCTGGAAAAGTATAAACTCAAGGTCTCTAGATATGACCCACCTTCAACAATTCTAGTGGGACCCGCTTTACCCGGTAAATCGCACACATTCTTGCACACTCCAGGAGGAGCACTTTAAACTAGAACACAATTCACATATTTGCATTAAGCCTGAGCAAGGAAGAGAGAAAGCGTGAAATGTGAAAGACAAATTCCTGGGGGAGAGACAACCAAGACAGAGACTGTGAATGAGAGAATGACAGATTCTGAAGGCTTTTAACCTATGTTTGGCTTCACAGCACCCCATTACCAAGGAACAGTGAACAAGTGAACAGCCGTGTTTTTGCCTTCAGTGAGGTTCACTCACCAGTCACAGCAGCTCCGGTGCCCACGTTCATGTCGTTCTCATCATCAAACTCGATGCGCACACCTTTTCCATTCCCTGCAGACACGCCACAACCACCGCTGCGGCACAGAGAGATGGGCACCACACCATAGACATATGCCAACATGATGGGCACTCCTATCCCTATGCAGACACAAAAAATGATGGTAAGAATATTACTACACAAGTAGTACAGCCACATTTAAACCAGATAAATTACCAATTAAATTTGCGTTTCATGGAGGAAATACCAGGGCAAGGTAGCAAAAGAAAAGTGTTACGGGCCTCTCAAAGTAACTAAGTGTCTAACTCTAAGTGTTAGTGTTCTCTCCAAAGACAATAACTATAAACGTTGAATAATCTTCTAAATCTATAAGAATAAGGAAGGCCTATATAACAATAACAAAACAGAGGAACAATATAATTGCCAAACATTTCTACACATTTTTTTCCGGCTAATCAACAATCAGAAACTTTACTCATCAAATTCTTGTTCTTGGCTTAAAAAGGCCTTTAGTATTACATTTGTAGTCAATCTTAATTTTAGGCTTTGGCTGTGCAGTGCAAAGGCAGCTATAAACAGTTAAATATAGGCAATTAACACCTCAAAAACACCCAAATATTACAATGACTTCAGTGTTGGTTACATTTTAAATTATGACAAAGGTCAACAGGATATTTTACATTTAAAGTCTTTATGTTAAGAAGGTAGGGCTAAATTCTTTATAGCCATTTAATACTTGGGGTTATGGATTCAGAACAAACAAAGTTCTTTATTTGTAACGGCACAAAAGCAAACTACTGTAATTCAAATCAAAGTGACTAATTAGGCAGAAAGAGAAAAAGAAAAAAGAAGATGAGTCTGCTTACCGACAGTGACAGCGGCAACCACTGGAGACACGATTACTGACAATGTAACCCCGCCGGCTATGACAAGGTTCCTCTTGTGCTTGGAGATGTCCTTTCCCTCATAACGATTATGAATCTGAAGAAGATGGATTCAAAGAATTAGTGAATAAACAAATCTGTCTGTTATCACAATGCTCATGCACATTCAATATTCTCAATTAAATTACACTTTGGTTACTCATAACGCTAGCATAATTTCCAACTTGATGATCTAACAAGAGTCTCTTGAAGAACAAACAAGGTGGATAAGTGTGTGATAAGACATGTAGGTCATCATATTTCACAATGCACAGCTTAGTTAGAATTCAGGTCAGATAAACAGACCCTTATGGAAATCCCATCATAATGAAATTCAGATTGAACAGCACATATCTGAAGAGCTATTAATCATTGTAAAAAGTGACCCAGTTTGCAGTGGGTTCATCTGGTTCAGAGACAGGGCTGCATATTAACTTGAACATGAAACCAAATCCTAAATGTAGTGCACAAATTATACTACATGACTGTTATTTGGCATAAATCTCAAATCTATTAATACAGATGTAAGAACAGCTCTTGCCAAAATGATTTCAACACGCTGGCACTAGTCTAACAGGGTTAATAATAAGCAACAGTGTTTTTCTAGTCAGATAAAATGAAGGCCCTTTATTATCTTGTAGTCATGACAAAGGAATTTGGAGAAACTGGTTCACAAAAGGAGCTGTCATAGGAAATGCAGTCAAATGAAGAAGAAAAAACCGACGTACATTTTCCTCAATTTAACCCATGCCATGTGCCAATTAGTTGACATTCAAAATGAAGGTTGATAATGCAGGAACTGTACTGGTTTACTAAATGATTAATTATATTAGATTGTCCATTATTATCGAAACAGAATAGAATTCATGAAAGGTTTATTGAAAAAATATGCTGGCATTTTACACAGGCAAAGAAATATGATTTTTAAACTCATTTTAAAACTAGATAGTGGACATTTTGAAGGGTCAGATCAGATTTAAAGAAGGTTGCAGATTATACAGAAATAAATTTGATATTACAATAAAGGTGTAACGGCACACAAAACTGACAAGTCGGTACGTACCATGGCGTTACAGTTCGGTAGAGCAGTTTTACAAAATTGCTTTTTATTTATTTTTATTAAACAGTGTTTTGTTTACTGAAACATTTTTCCATCCTTAAATTAATTCAATTATAACCGTTTTTTAAAGATAATGCTGTAAACTATATAGGGAGCCCTTAATTACACATTACTACGATATTAAAGGTTAACAACAGAGCCCAAACTATTAGCCTAAATTCAGTTGCTATTTATATTTAGATGTAATAATCAACACTCAAATAACATTGTATGCAAACATTTAAACTTAACAAAAGGCATTAACTTCTAAATCTAATTATAAAATTCATGTTTTTTTTCCAAATTCGTTGTTGAAATATAATCATTTATATACAGTGTCTGTCCTTTTCATGACGTGTATTTAAACATGAACATAAAAAGAATCAAGACATACTAACAGTTTAAAGGGTTACTTCAGCGATTAGCATATGGCTTTGTATCAGTAGAAACCCTGGAGTATATTCAAATGATTGTGCTTTCCCCCCTCATATCCCCCTGAGACAAGAGATTTATGCATTTTATTTCTGGAAAAATTCCTCCTATGACGCAAATTGACGATATTTAGGAGAAATGTTTGGCCAAAGGCTAAAGACTACAGCCAGCAGAGGGAGCCATTTCCACATGTTTTGAACCCGCGCATGGGGGATGGAGATCACACTCAGAGCTCAGATGGCAGCTACAGGCACTCATTTAAACGGAGCTATGGTGAGCAATGGAAGTCTTAACTTCTCAAATTAATTTCTATGAAAGTTAAGCTTGCAAAGGCATGAAGTGAAACGCGCCAGACTGAACTCGTGTTGTGAATGTATGCCGCGAGTGTAGCCGCGATTACCTCAGCTCTCATCATGAGAGCTCATCAGCTAATTTGTCTCACTCCTGCAGTTAGTGCTCAGTGCTGTGATACTCATGTGGTGACTCACTCATTATATTGAACAGACACGTTCAGTTTTTAATTGTAGTGTCTTCAACTCAGTCACAGTAATCAAGTTGGTGGCTTTGGGAATGGCACAGGGCAGCGAAGCATTCTGGGTATTGTAGTCTTTCATCCCCATGAGACAAAAATACATTTTCTGACTTTTCTCAGTCTAGAACAATAATTTCACATTTCTACTACATTAAAGGTGCACTATGCAGCTTTTGTCCACTGGAGGGCGCCTATGCAAAACAAATGCGTAGTTTGATGACGCAAAGTGTGAGCGCAGCATCTTGGGACATGCGGTCTTCTCATCACAGCCGGTGGAAAATAGGACTCGGGCAGAAATCACGTTCTCGCGTGCATGCGGTTATTAACGTTACTGTAGTCTAAAGCAGAGCAGGACCGAGTGTTATGGACCTGAGCACAGCCGCTGGAGCGATTGTTAAACAAATACCCGCCTCGCGAATACCGGGACTTTTATTATGACGGGGCGGGACTCATTCGCCGGGCGCCTGCACAGATCCGCTCTTCCGGTTATGATTTTGAGGTAATGTAGCTCTGTTTATCATATTAGATACATTTAAGTGTGTTTAAAACGATGTTATGACTTTACTCCGTGCGTTCACTTGTTCACACTGCTAAGAGTAAAGCGCTCCTGCCAAATAAAAGCCGAAACCGAGGGTAACGCAGATATGACGCAATTGACAGGCGACTCCCTCAAATGAAATGCAAATGAAATATATATATATTCTAATATTTAGCTAATTCAGTTCATCTCTCTAGTGAACTAACAGCTGTGGACACTGACTGTCTGAGGTAAATGTAATGCTACACGACATTGTTTACAAGCTTTTTTTATTGACATCTTTCCACCGTTGAAACACTAACATATGATACGTTTCAGTAAGCTGCAATGTATCCTCAACATGCTTTAAGACATTAATTCACGTTTATTCTTTAGGAAGAAATGATCCCCGTTATTTCAGGCCGCTGCTTGAATTGACACGCCTATATCAGTCACGTTAAAGAGCTTCCAAACGGCATTTATCGTTTGAAATTCATGATAAAATGTGCACCGTACTGGAAGCCCTGTACCGAAACGGTATGAATAAGTGTACTGTTACACCCCTATATCACAACATGGCTTTGCACGATTATCAAACTGCAAAAGGCATGCTTTAATTAAAAGCATCTATACAAAAATAACTCAAAAGCTTATGGTTTAAATTTTAAAAAATAATAATAAAGAAATTAAGATTACTGTATTTTTACAGCAGTTTCATATAATTATGTTATTAAACAGTATTTTTGTATTTTATCAATTTTAATATTTTATCCATGTACACTGGCAATATTTATTACATTATTATGATTAATCTTTTTATTTTAAAAAAGTCCTCTCGAGATTAGTACCCTGCAGGATTGTCATGATGGAGTAAACTGAGAGAATTTTCAGTTCTCAGTCCTCTTATTCCACAATGACAGCTACTCTGTTGTTGTAGAGGAAAGATTCTTGGCACCATGCTGACACTTATTACTATGGCAACCAATGTAGATTCACCAAATATGACTAGACTGTCTGGAGGTTTGAAAAACAAATCGGAATTGGGTACAGCTGAATTAAACCTCACTTTTCATTCTCAACATTCAAAGAGTATTTGGATTAGCCACCCACCTTTCTACCCACATACACGGGTATCCCAATAATCATAGCTGGTATGGCAATGCCAGCAATCAGTGCAATGCCAACCGGAGCGCCCACAAGTGTCCCCAACTGCCACAGGATTTTCTTCTTCCTGCTCCAGGGCTTCTTACCCCAGAACGTGCATCCTGAAGGACTGTGTCAGAAAGAGAGAAATTAAACCTAGAAATGTAACCTTAGTAGGGATGGGCATTTTTGTTTAATTTTCATTTCGATCATCGATAGGTCTCAAAAACGAGTAATCAATTAACCGTGGGCGGGGCTGGTGTGGGGGGCGAGGTGGGGTGTCTCCGTCATGGAGATACGAAACAATTTTAAGACTGTTATGAAAATTTATGCAGACAAAAACATGATGTTTATGCAAATATGAACATATGACTATAAAAAAAAACAGCTAGATTATGATGCATAAATGTCTTTGAAAAAACCCCCCGAAATAACAGTCTCAAATAACCCAGTCAATGATATCGGGCATTGTATTTCAGCTGAAACTGTGAATACACCACCCCGCAGAGCTTTGCTAGAGAATTAATAAACTCAGTCAAAAGCATCCTATATGAGCAATCAGATATATGCCTACTGCAATTTACATTTGCCCAAAAGGACGCAAATGTGCACGTGAACTTGCCCATGCTTGTGTTTTACAGGCTTGATAACGATGATAATAATCAGACTGCTTGACAGCTTGACGGTGTATTTCGGCTGCAGTCACTCACGCCGCTGTTGCTATAGTCACCTACTTATTATAGGCTTCTCAAAAGCCATCTGTTATATTCGTGTTGCGCATTATAACCTATCACACGTTTCTATTGAGTTTATGAATGCAATGTCTAATAATCAGATGTGTTCAGATTAGCCGGAGTATTGTTCAGAGTGCGCTCTCACTCAATGAAATCTGCACTCAAAGAGATGAACGTCCGATGTACGCAGGAGATTCATTCAGCATACAGTGGTTGAATATTTTAGTTTTAGCCTATTTCAGCAGCAAATATTGCTTGAACATATTTATAGAGATAATATTAGAGATTATATTTACACCAAATTATTTATGCATTATGTGGTGCTATTGTCGACAGGCAATATAAGGAAGGAAATCCAACGGAATAGAATCGCGCTTTTAAAAAGTGTATAGAGCTGCTTGATTTATTTGTTGTTTGTTTATTTTCAAATATAAAACTTGTTGAAATGTTTTCAGTGTGTGCAGTGGTTCTTTTTTAACACTCTCTCATTTGAACAAAACCGTGACAATATTGTCACTAAAACTGTGATGTGAAATTTCCATACCGTTTGAACCCTATTTACAACACTATAATCATGTTCTTATTATAATTCTTTGTAGCCTACATGACAGATTGGCGCTCTAAAATGTTATTTTTCATGATCAAAGTGAGCACAGCATCACTGTGCATTTTTGAATCCATGAGAAACAACTTTAAAACAGATCGACTGTTAAAAAATTAGTAACTGCTGCATTATTAATATCATCAATGATTTTGAAAAAGAAATAAAAGCCTATCTAAAAATAATATGACTGTCTCAAATAACCCAGAGTCGATAATGTCGGGCTGTTTGCATTTGAGCTGAAGCTGAAGAGAATGAACACCAGCCGATATAACGGCAGCGCTTTGCTAGCTGGTTATTAAACTCAACCAAACGGCGTCCTATATGAGATTAATCGGATATAGACAACATATAATCAAGTATTAAACAAGTAATCTAACAACTTGCATCAGTGGAAAAGGACGCGGATGCACACATGAACTTGATCGCGCTCTGACTCTCGTGGATTTCCTTGTGTCAACAACAGCGCACGCTGATACAAGGGGAACTAAAGTACGGAGAATACAACATTCTATTACAATCATGTTCTCATTATAATGCTGTGTATGACAGATTGGCACCGCACATCTTGCACTATTTCATGATCATTCACACTGTGCACCTCAGTTTCACTTTTTTTCGTGGTCTGGAAGGCGTGCTGTCTAATGCTAACCATTTAGACCTCAGTTACAGTACAAAATGCCGCAATAACCAATCCGAGAAATATACAAATATATCTTTTATAGTCAGGGCGATCATCGTTTTCATGATCAATCGTCGCGGTCACGTTTGAGTACTCGACCACTGTTGCCCATCCCTAAACCTTAGCAACAAAAAAAAAACGTCAACCTTCACCCATTCTCCAACTGTGATACATCTCAATAATGCAGATATAGTCTGATTCATGTCATTTGGCCGTATATAGTGAACACTACAGTGGTCTTTAGTACACTGACCTTAAGTAGTGCAGGTCAGAGATCTCCTTCATACACAGCCAGCAGAACTCACAGCCACAAACAGCGCAGGTCATGTGATTACAGCTCCCATCATTCATCTTAATGATGTAGGCCGCACAGCGGGGACATGGCTTTATGTCATCGGCTTTAGAGAGACAGACACAGCGGTTAAAACCACTCCTTGTTGACATGTATGACATTCCAGACGTTTTCACACCAAGTTTGGCATCATCATTTAGCACAAACCACAGTATGTGATTTTAGAAGAGAAAGATGACATACTCATCCAAATAAGCATTTGATTAGTTTAAACTGATTGATTTTAAAGCAGTTACTCAACCTTTGTGAATCAGACTTTGGTGAGGCCCACATCTGACATAACAGATATTACACCAATAAAAGAGACCAAACATTGATGTCAAGTGGACATGGGTCTGCACCCAAAACCGTAATGTGAAAACGCACCTAGGTGTGTGTTAGTGTGTGTTTTGTGGGTTTACCAGCCGCGCCGCTCTCCTGGCTGTAGCTGAGTGATGATGATCTAAAGGGTCTCAGCCGGAGACTCTGAGCTCTCTGCTGTCGGGCGGCGTCACAGGTCTGATTTGGGTGCCACAGCTGTTTACAGTGGTAACAGAACTCCGTTCCGCAGCCCTCGCGACCACACGTGATCTTTGGACAGCTGGCACAACCGAAGGCAATGACTGCATACCTGTCAAATCAAACAGACAAATACTTTCACAGCTATACACGAACAATAGAAAAGACGCATTAGCTCATACATATTTGAGGACACCTATCTAGCAAGAACATTCAAGATCTATATTAGTATGATTACAGTAAACTAACTGTTTACTACTAAATCATGTTTGTTCATTATCCAAAACAAATGTATCATGTTATATAACTGCAGCTATCTGGTAACATCATGTGGAGTCTTTTTGGCCCATCTAGTTTAACAGCCTTGCTAATTCAAACTGATGGTATCATCAATTACCGCAGGCAATGGCCATTGTGACCCGATCGCTATTAATGAGAACCTATTAAATGAAGCAGGAAGCTGTGCTTGTCTGCAGGGATAATGGCTGTTGGAAAGTCACAAGGGGGCAGATTGAGTGACCTGAGAGACAACAGTGACAGGATCACTACGCTAACTGATGTGTGTGCTAGACAGAAAAGTTGCATAAGAGCCTATAACAGTCATAATGTAATAAAACACTAGAAGCTAAGAAGCTTGAATGTGCGCTTTAGAATCAGTCAGTTACTACCAGCAACAAAAGACATGATCTCAGAAGCTTATGAAAGACTCTTATGTGTGCAAGTGGACTGACATAATTACACAATTTAATTTAATAGAAAAGAAGCTACAACTCCTTGGTGCAAACCAGATGCCATTTGGTGAACTGTCGGTTTTCAGCCTGAGAAAAGCCTCCATGACATCGGTTTCCACAAACAATGTGGCCTTTTGTTATTAGAGTTGCCCATATTTCTAGACAAGTCTGAGAGTGTAAGAGTAAACACAATGCTGGAGACATGAGACACCCCTTGACTGATCTGCAATCAACCCTAACAGAAGACCGTAATGTCAAAATAAGGATATAAGGATATGACAGCACAAGGACAAAAGTCACTGAGCATAAAACTTGGCACAAAGTCTTTTTGATTTTTAAACATTGCACTGTGCATCTTCCAAGCCAGCCATAAGGGTGCTCTGACAGATCGGGCGCCGATTATTATCGGCAGATAATAGCTTTATGTAGTTTAATCTGTGGCCAATTAGATGAAGCGAGACATTGCAATGACTGCAAGAAACTAGAGCGGAGATATTTTAGTGCATTTCGTTCCTTCACAGCGGTGCACTTTCCTTCCTCCCTAAAGCCTTAAAACTTAATGTTCAAATCAGCTACGTAAGTGATTGTTGTAAAATACAGTCTACTGTTGCTAAACAGCAGGACATGCTCGATATTAGAGTTATTAAAACTTCATTAAACCACAAAAGTGATGCTGTTTTATTACTTCAGTGATTGGTATAGGTAATCGCATCAGCCAATACTGCTTCCAGTGATCGGTCTCAAAAATCCTAATACGAGCACACTTAGCCAGCCCTGCAGTACAACAATGCAGAATCAATGCAACTCACATTAACTAAGAATATGCTCTTCTAATGTCTGACAGGCAGAAAGTGTCCAAATACTTTCTTCATTCTAAACAGTATGGTTATATAGTTTTATTTTTTAAAGGGGTGATGAATTGAAACTCTACCTTGAGCTTTTTACATATAAAAGGTCATGGTAATATAAGATTATTCTGTAAGTTTCAGAGCTGAAAACTTCTTGTTAGTCAAAGAAAAGCTTTTAAAGACACCGGGCTCAGCAAATGGTCCTGTGCTTCATACTTATGTCATGGCGTGACGAAACACCACCCTCTACAGCAGGTAGATCTAATCCAGTAGCCTCGCCCACCGACTCATGGAGGGCTCATGCTTGCTGGTCAACAACAATAAACATGCTGAGGAAGATTAAAGGTCCCATTGCATGAACTTTTTTAATATTTTATAATGTTTCCTGAGGTGTACTTGTATTGTTAGTATGGTTTTTACAACAAAAAATGTCATAATTTAGAAACAAAAGGCATTTTTTCTATACTGATATTAGCCCTCTGGCTGGAATGCTATGTTTCAAGGGGTGTGTCTGCTGTGAGACTTCAGTGAAAACACCCACTGTTGTGATTGGCTGACATCTTTGCATTTGAAATGAGATTACGTGCGGAGGGGGCGTGGTTTAGTTAGGCACGAGCAGGAGCAGCTGCAGCGCTGCCAGTCAAGAGACGGAGCTGGGAAAAGATTGCTGAGGAAGTGTTATTGTACCGAGCTTTTGAGAGCGCAAGTTTATTTTGTTTGTATCTGAGAGCTCTGAATAAACACGAGTGAACTTTGCAACGTTATTTCTCTCACAAAATGCTTTCACCACAGCTAACAGTAAGCACACAACATCGACATGAATACAAATAGAGCTTCTGTTGAGCATAATGAGCAGAGTCATTCAAACGGCAGTTTGGGCTAAAGCTGTGCGATATTGAAGAAAAATGCGATATGCGATATCTTGTTAAATAATGCGATATTCGATACGTTATTGCAATTAGTGTGTAAAATCTATTTAAATTAAATAAAAAAATTATTTAAAAACTGAGAATGAAACCATTTGCGTTTCACATTCTTTCTGGGAAAAGAAAGCGTCGCTACAACTTCTGAAAGTGACCAGCCGTGTTGTAGAAAAAAAATCTGTGTCACAAATTGTTCCCGTTTCTGTGTGTGTGTGTGTGTGTGTGTGTGTGTGTGAAACAGCGCGAGACTGCAAATTATTGTTTTCCGCAAATCATTGCATTTAATAACTCTTTTTAACGTCAAGCAAAGTCACATAAGTAACAGTAATGTGCCTAGTCTATTCTCTGCCCAATGTGTGACCTAAAACTTACACTTTTCACAATGTTGATGTAGCCTATTAAAATCATTCAGATATTGCGAGCCATTGCAATTTGCATATTGCGATATGTACATTTGCGATATTTTGATGATTTCGATATATTGCACAGCCCTAGTTTGAGCGATAGTGTGCACTGCAAATAAACGTGATTGACAGATCCAAACATTATAAAGAGTATACTTTGATTGCTCTCTGTGGTTTAATTTAAATAACAGATTTTTTTGATGCTGTTAACAGAAACAACGTGAAGTTGATCGTTTTAATCGCTGGCTTGATTCACTGATGCATCAAGACGGCCAGCGGCGGTACTGACAGTATTAAAGGATTTAAAAAGAAAGACTGTGTGAACTTGAATGATTGGCTACACATCAGAAATCACTGATCCCATATCAGGTGTTAATGAGCACTGTTACTCACTGTTTGTGGCGGTGCTGTCAAATCCATATAGTAATTTCATATTTTAACAAAGATAAATTTGACAAATTTTCGACTTGGGGACAACATTCTGGTTAGGGGAACTCATATTAATTTATTCCTGGTTGTGAAAGAACACAGTCACTGCATAAGTTTCCTTCGGATCCTAATATTAGGAATGTGTGGTTGAACTTTATTTTTAATGAAGTTTCAGCTCAAGTGGGGAAGACTTTGATGTTCACTTTATTTCACTGTGGGATCGTTTGTAAACAAATCTCCGGGCGATGCTGGATTTGGATCCGACAGGAATGGTGCAACACACTTATGCGAGTAAAACGTGTTTTTATATGTAATAGTATTGCATTGTTATAGATTGTTTTGTTTATGTGTACGTGTCTAACAGAGCATGCCTTTAGCATGCTGGACTCAGACACGTATGGGCCAGGGCTCGCAAAGCCCGGAAGGCTGATTAATCTCATTATATTCCGTTCTTGTTCTGCTATTTGCGTTTCTAGGTTTTTGAGTGAAAACATTGTGTCCTAAAAAGCTCAAAGAGTAAAGTAAATACAAAGATTGTTATATAATTACTACACTGAAACAAACATTTTTCTTCAGATAAATATATTATAATTAGAACATGAAAAAGAAGTGCAAACAATACATGTTGTGACAACAGTGCAAAAAAATATACTGAGGCTACGATTCCACGTGGATGGCTATTTTCATAAACGGACATTTCAACCTCTCCGCAAATAATCTTCTTAGTAAAAACGGTGTTTTTAAAAAAAAAGACAAACTACATACAAATAGAGAAATATACAGATTTTTTTGTGCTGTGCTATGTGAGAGAGTGCTCTGCACGCATTTATTTTCAGTTTGTTTCATGCACACAAATTCACACCCACTTTCACGTTCATCTTTCAGAGAAACGTGATTGGTGGTTCAAAAGACCAAACACTGTGTTTATTGGTTGAGTTGATAACAGTTTCAACGAAATCTGGGCACTGGGGGGTGGGACTAAAGATTAAAAAAAAAAAACATTTCTGTTTGGCTCAGGGGACCAACCCACGTGTGTTTCCTGGATAAATCAATGCTGCATATATTGATGACGCATCCACGTTGACTACGGAGCCTCTGAATGATCAATCGCGAGATTGAGGTTATACCTATAGAAAGCGGATAATCTCCTCTTTACGGTGCAGTTTACAGCATACAGATTGGATTAGCAGTCTAAAAGTTATTAAATTATTTAATTCTTAATCGTTTAAGAATTATAGTTATTTTTAGCCGCGGGCAACTGTCTCGGTCTTTAAGGGTTAAGAAAACAAATTAGATGTTAATTTTAAGATACCAGTTTTATTGTCTCATATTTAGTATTTCTCTTTAACAAAGAAAAAAGCAATTATTATCCGATTAATCGAGAATGCTTTAAGAATGTACAAAGGCTGGGAAACCTGAAAAGCTTGATCAGCAGCTTCAGGTATGTTTAATTTAGGGCTTTTCGATAAAATTGATTAATTGATAAATAAATAGAATTTTCAAATCTGATCATTGATTAGTCGCATCTGTGCACTGTGATCGCAAACCAGTCACGGCGCTATACAGTAGTGAATAACCCATTTCAGTTTCACATTTTAAATTCTACTAAGCAATCAGCTGATTTTAGGTTTAGAATGTAATGTTTGTAGTTTGTATTTTGTACTTTTACTTCGTACTTTTTCCTTCGATAAATAAATAAAAATATTTCAACACTTTAATCAATTATCAAAATAATCGTTAGTTACAGCCCTAGTTTTATTAGGGTTGGAACTGAACTTTGCAGGACAGTGGGTAGCCAGAAGCAGGGTTGAAGACCTCTGCTCTAAAGTGACAGTTATAATAGTGCCTACTGAGAAAATAAACAGAGTGAATGCTTATCAAAAAAGAGAGAAAAAGGACCGCTCAAAAGGTTGCCTTATTCAAATACAGGGCACAGCTGGATGCAGATCTGTACAGAGATGAGTGCTTAGCATGACTGCCAGGCTCTCCACTGGCCTGATAAAGACTCCATTCAAAGTGACAGCGTCACCAGTGTCAGGCCTTTAAAAGCGCTGATCACAACACAATACTGTGCCTTTGGCTTGTATTAAATTCAGATGACATCCCAGACAGATTTGGCTTGGAGTCCAAGTCGAGCAAAAAGAGAAAGTCTGAATCCCTGTCCAATCTTACAGTGCCCATTGTAATAAAGTTACAAGTCAAAACTCTCTGGGCCCTTTTGAATTAGTAGTTATTTAAATAATAATTTAAATGTTTTGGACAATACAGTCATTTTGAACTTACTATTCAAAGAAAAAAGAAAAAAAACGTATCAGTTTCTACAAAAAATATTAAAGCAGCACAATGGTTTTTACCATTAATAAGAAATGTGTCTTGGGCAGCAAATAAGCATATTTATGAAGGATCATGTGAGTAATGGCTACTGAAAATCTAGCTTTCATAACAGGGATCAAATTAAATTCTTAAATAAATTTAAATGGAAAACATTTTAAATTGTATTAATTAACAATGTTAATCAAGTCAAGTGACGTCAACTTTATTTATATAGCACTTTTTACAAGGTCAATTGTTTCAAAGCAGCCTCACAGTTAAATAATGCAACAACAGCCACCGTTAAACAGCCGCTCTGGTGAAAACGATGATGTCATCCAGCTAATTTCAATTTTCATATAGTGTCAATGCGGGCAGATCAGTAATATAGTTGAAATTTTAATGTACCCAAGTAACTGAGCAAGCCAAAAGCCAAAGGTGACTTTGGCAAGAAATAAAAAAAACTCCTTCAAGGCCAGATTGGAGAATTTTTTGGGGGGAGAAACCAGGCTCAATCCGTGCCCGTTCTCCTCTGGCCGACGGACAAACAGTGTAGGGTTATGATTCTGGCAACATTACAGGTCAGAAGTCATATTAGATCAATAGATATTCGTAAGATTATTCAAAGGATTCGAGTCGTCACGCCAGATCCACAGCACGTGTTTTTTTTTCTCTATTTTTGATCAAATACATAAAAGCCTTTGTGAGCATAAGCAGGGAACTACACTGCGACCAAAATGGTCGCATATGCGACCTTTTGAAATGCCATTGCGACCCGAATTTCTATGGGGTCGCAAATGTATCACTGATTATTTTTGTACCTACCTTATGTTTTAGGCAATATACTATGATTTACTATGAGCATTTATTAATACAGAAATGTGTATTTTAAGAAAACATTTTATAACGTGCTCTGAGCATTCAACACATCAAGTTGGCTTCAACCCCGCGACCCCCGCCCCCTCCCAAAATGTAGGCGAGGCGTACGTTGATTAAAAATAATATATCTCTCGTTAAGACACACACAGCAATCGCATATATATCTCAACTTAGCCTAAGTTACAATCTGTACGTGTTGAAATTAAGCGGACAATTGACTCATATTGTAAGAAGGGAAGTTCAAGTGTAACATTTTTACGGTCTATGAACAGAACCATCACTTGATGTCGATGCGACATGTCAAACGGAGCCTGTGAGTGGGAATGATGTGGCTGAGGGGATTCGTCAGGGAAAGCACACGCGGGAAAAACGAAACGGACATATTCTTCGAGCCACTGGTGTCGAAATTCATAAGTTACCAGTGGTTAAGGTACCAAGACGGAGCAATGCACTGTATGTACTGTAAATTCTGTGGGCCATCAATTGCTTGCAGGACTGTCCAAATTTGTAACTGCGTCAAAACAATTCAAACACGAATCATTAACGTTAGCCGCCACGTTTACATGCACACTTTTTTGTCATTCTAATTAAAATAATTATGATTGAAAGATTCAGTGGACTGTTTACATGAGACGTTATCTAAACCGAGCTGACTTTCAATCGCAATCATCACAGAGCAGTTTGTCTGCCGCTTCAGAAATGTCGACGCTTCTCTCCAGCAGCTGAATGTGTTCACGGATGCCATAGCAACTCTCAACAGCCACCAGGACTTACACGGTTTTATAAAAGCTATTTATTTGTTGTAAAGTGTAATAATCATCTCAGAAAAAATAAATTCTTCTGTCAGGCGCAGTTAAAGTAAAAAGTGCCTGGGACAAACGCTGTCAAGATGAGAGGATGTAGCCAGGCTATGTCTGTCATTATGCCAACATTATCTTCATACGTTCTTAAGAAATAAAAAGTTTACCCCTCAGAAAAATAAACTTTCCTCTCAACATTATAGCCTGCGTTTGAGCGCGGCGCGCAGTCAGTAGTGAAGGCGCGCGCTGTGTATCACGTCATATAAGGACGCACACTGAAAAGTAATCCGGTCAGGTCGTTTAACATGGTTACATTTTTCATGAAAAGGTTTATCCCACCCCTCTCAAACTGATTACAATTTCATTCGGTTTGGGCATTTTTATTCAGATTGAGGTGTGTATATGGAGCATTTTCATTTGGATTGGACTTTTAAACCGATTATAGTGCTCCATGTAAACGCACTGAAGCTTCACAATGATAGTATTTTTCTTATTATTTTATGGATTATATTTATTTTATTTTTCCTTAAGAGTTCAGGAGTCTGCCCATCTGTGCCCACCACAGCATGTTGAAATGCAAAAGGAATTCATTTTGCACTTTATTGTGTACTGTATTTTTTATTGCAATAAATCTATCCCAACCATTGTTAAAGAAAACAATAAGGCATGTGGTTTAAAAGATGGCAAGTAAAAAAAAAAGCACATCGGTATGCAATACAGTTTCATTATTGTTATTATCCAGAGTGGCTTACTATAAATAATTTGTGCGACCAAATCATGTTTTGTGCCAGTAACTGAAAAAGTTAGTAGCGCAAGTGCCACCAGTGGAAAAGGTTAGTGTAGTTCCCTGAGCATAAGACATACATTGGTTCTTAAAAACCATACAAAACTTACTGAGCCCAAACATTTGAATGGTAATTTACATGCACTCAAGTTTAAATTAATTACGCATCATGCAGGTTTAAGGCTGTACCTTGACTCTGTTAAACCTGGTGTAGCTTAGCTTGATTATAACGGTGCATGTAAACATACATATTGACACTTCTACAGACAATTTAGGTAAGATGCTGTTTATAAATGCTTATATACACACAAAAAATGACCTCTACTTTTTTCCAAGACTCGCATGCCAAAACAAACAGCCCACTAATAAGCAAATACACACATAGCAGACATAGCAGCTGTGGCAACACAAAGGCAGCTGTAGCAACATCACAGCCATGCAGTTAACCAATATAACCATGGATTTAGACCTAACCAGGTTTAAAAAAAAAAAAAGCAATTGAAACCTCAACCTCCATCATGCTGGTATAGCAAACAGGATGTTAGGATTATCAAAGTCCCTTTAAGGCAAGTCATTTCACTCAGAGGCCATCTTTAAAAACGCCTCTTGGGCAACTATTTCAGTCATGCAAGTGCAGCTCATATCTCTTTGAATGGGGAAACATCAAATTCTCCAAAGCGTTTCACCAAGATTAAGATTAAAGTCTCATATTTGAATTTACGAATGAAATCTGAAAACAACTGTATTATAAATGTGGTTTCTTTTGCTCAAACAGTCAATACACTGACTGTTTATACAGAAACCAGAGCTTATAACGGCAATGGTAGAGACACAGTGGCCCTCATTTATCAATCTTGCGTAGAAACGGGCATATGATGGCGTAAGATTATGCTTACACTCCTCTCACCGCCTGATTTATGAAGCTGTGCGCACCTCTGCAATCCAGGTGTACGCAATATTTGCCCTTGATTAATGTCGCGGCTGAAAAAGGTCGTCATTAGAATAACACACCCCTATATATTCAAGTCTCTGCCTCCCCCACGCCCTCATTTGATGCCATGGACACACGGAAAATGGCAAAGAAGCGAAACTTTTCAGACTTGGAGATCGAGAACATCACTAGGTGGAAAAAAACGAAATTGTTTTATTTTGGAGTTTAAAGAGTGGAGATTAAAGGCGCCCACAAAAACAAAATATGGACCCAAATTACGAGTACTGTTAATAGTGTGAGGGTTGAGAAGCGCACTCCAGCAGTTTAAATAGCTGTTTGGATGAGAAATTATCACAATGCATTATTTTACAGCACGTTTTGAAACAATTAGCATTTAATTTCGTATCACGGCACATGTATTGGTGTGTACAATACATCATTGTACATTGTGTGTACAATGATGATGTGATGTGGAGTAGTCTACCATTAATTCACATTAATAATTGCATGACAATTTGTAAGATTTTTCTTAATATTATGACTTATTATTAATGACGCTTATTGTTATTTAGAAAAGAATATTGTTATTATTTATTTTATTATTATTTAAAAGAAGAATGTCACTTAGTAGGCTACAAAGTTGCATAAGTCAGGATTAGTGTAAAAATGCACGTGTAGCTCACAGCACGTGCAGTGATGAAGCGCAGCATTCTAAACAGAAACACTCTGTGTCAAGAGCTGCTCGCGTGAACACTGCACTTTGCTTAATTAAATATCTTCGAATCATTTCGTTTAAAAGTGGACATTTCAAGCTTTCTATACGCATATTTCTCATGTCTGTGAGGCGAGTAGCTGCTGAGTTTCGGTTTATTTATTAGACGCGCTCCAGTTCATGAGCAATGAAAGCGATCACTCCCACGACTTCATGTCACGATTATAGTCTGCTATTTGCTTTTTATTTATTAAATCCAGGCAATTGGTCTAAGAAACTTTTTTTTAAATCAAGGTACAATTTAAACAAAATGAAAGAAATGCTTTCTACAAAACAAAACTTAATATTAAACTAAATATAACCACCAAAATGATTTCTGACCCACCCGCATACAGTATTTTCACTTAGCCCATCATAATCAGATGAAAACATCTACCGGTGAGAGTTACATGAGCGCGCGCCTGTGGATTGTTGAGCTGAGTCAAGTCAATTTTATTTATATAGCGCTTTTACAATGACGATTGTTTCAACGCAGCTTCAAAGTGTTAAACAGGAAAATATTGCAACAAAATTTGATTCGGCTGTACAGTTGCTGTGGAGAAAACAGCGATGTTATCAACTCATTTAAGTTTATCAATGTCAGTTTTAACATGAGTCTCACCAGTCCGCTTCGCTGCGCTTTGCTCATTACAGGCTCGTTCTGGTCAGAACACCCATGTATTAAAAAATGGGCGGGTTTAAATCGGGCTTGGGCTCATAGTTAAAGTTAATGTGTCGGGCCGGGCCGGGCCGGGCAGGGCTCGGACACAACGTGCACAGGCTCGGGTAGGGTCCGACTTTTTTGTTTTGTTTTTTGTTTTAAAGAAATTAATATTTTTTATTAAAAACAAGGTCACATTGGATTAAAAGTGACATTTATAATGTTACAAAATATATCCATTCCAAATAAATGTTATTTTGCTTTTTTTTTTATTATGCACTTACCCGCAGTCAGGAGCAGGGCACCAGCGGCAGTCAGGGTCCGCCACCAGCCAGCGCCGCAGCATGAACTCCTCATACTTCTCCATGAGCACACGGTCATTGAGTATCATACGGATGTCATGAGGATTGAAACGCTCAGAGCACTCTGGGCAGCTGATGTTGACCCTGCTCTCAGATATCTCGATGCGTAGATATTGACGGAGGCAGTCGGCACACGAGCGGTGGTGGCATGTCATGATGTCAGGGAAACGGTCTCTGGTGTGGCGCAGCAGGCACAACGGGCACTCCAGTAGCTCAGAGGTGGAGGTTGAGGATGAGGAAGATGAAGATGAGGTGGAGGCCACACCGGGTGCAGAAAGTGCAGAGGCGTGGTCCTGCTGCTGGCACATTTCCGAGTGCACACTCTCCACACTGGCGATGCCATCCACTCCAGCGGCTAGTGCCCGTGATTTGCGAGATTTGGGGTCCCCACAGCGACGACGGAACAGTGATCGCAGCGAGATGCGGCGTTTTTTAGGCGTCTTCCGTACAGAAGGCAGACTGACAGATGAGGCGGCAGAGGGGAGGTCCCTCTCGGACCCCTGCTGCTGATGATGCAGACTCATTTCTCCAGAGGAGGCACTGTGGTTTCCAAAGGACTGGGAAACTTCTACAGGGAGGGCAGGGGAGGAAGAGGAGGAGGGGGAGGGAGGGGAGAGAGAGGGAAGGGGGGACAGGGTTTTCAGAGGGGAGCGCGAGGTTTTAAGACATGGTGGTGAACTCTCTGCAAGCTGCTCCCTTGAGCCAGGCAGCTGAAGTTGGGACACACGTGTCAGTTTGGAGTCACCAGGCTGGATCTCGACCTGATCTGTGAGAGAAACAGAGAAGGAGACCGAGTAAGACAGACTGCACATCGTACACAGGGGAAGACAGAAGACCTCATTTGAAATATTTTGTCAACAATTCCACATAATGTATGTTTTCCTGTATTTCATGATTTCAATTAGGGATATAAGGATTCAATCAGATACAAACGTGTGACGATTCAAGACAGTTGAGATGTTAAAAGAATTGCGATAAACGTTTTAAACAGCAGGGATTCTTAACCCATATACTATGACCTCACATTACAGGCACGATAGCAATGAGCAAGTTGTAACTAGAGTTACTGACCGTACACGAAGAAGAGTGAAATTAAATTGTTTCAGTTCATTCATTTCGGAAGAGTGTGCATGCACTGTCAAACAATGTATGGCAACAGCAAGAACGTAGTTTATGTTGACTTCAAATCAGAGGTGTGGCTCATTTTGACTTTCAGACGGCTAATAAATCACCACAGTGAGGCTCCAGTCACCTCCGTCTGCATGTAAAAGATAACAGGCCAAACCACACTGCCTGGCAGATTTGCAGCCCCACTCGTTGAGGGCGATTGCCATTGAGATCATCAGTGTTTCCACAGCAATGCATTAAGAGAAAGACCAGCACGAGGATGTATTCCACAGACCGAAGGAGAACGCTGTACTGTTGCAGAACCAGCCGTTTTATTTATTTATTCTCTCTCTCTCTCTCTCTCTCTCTCTCTAAAATGTGTTCTGTTTTCTAACTCTTGCAAGTGTAACTATCAGGGGTGCTCCGATTAGAGATTGACCGATATATCGGTTGGCCGATATATCAGGCAGATATCCGCGTTCAGTAGCGCCGATTTAAAGTCAGGCACTTCCACGGGCAGCCGTGTTATTTGTACATTGGAACTAGGGCTGGACAATAATTCAATATCAATATATATCGCGATATAATTTTTTTCAATAACGGTGATATGATTTTTAAACACATTTCCAATATTTCGATATGACTGACGTTCAGGGCGCAGCCATCAGAAAGAGCAGAACACGATTGGCTTCTTGCCTGATGACGTACACCACGGACACGCAGCCAGTGCTCAGCAGTAGTAGGCTGATAGATCCAATGCAGCACGTTTTAGCTACAAAAAGAGTTTCCCTGACCGCAACACAAATGTGACTGAACGAGCTTCCACAAGTAAGGAGAAATAAATAGTTAATAGATAAGAGAAGAAAGACTAACTTTCTTTAGTGGCGTGGAAGTGGTTCGGCTATCTAAAGCTCTATTCGCACGGGATTAGTATTATCTAGGGACCCCTGTGATTTAGAAATGACTCCCACATCTGAGTTTTGCGTGGCGCATTCGCACGGGATAAGCAAAGCCTGTAATTTTACTCGAATTTACTGACTTCTCCCGGATATGATGTCAAGACTTCGTTAGCTGTATGAAATCATAATCAGGCATCGATATCGTTTTGATTATTTTACAGTAGCCTATAAATAAATATAATTTCGTTCAGTTAGTGAACAGACGCCATAAACTGAGCTCAGACCGGCGGAAGGAATCAGATTTAATTTATCACGAGTGAGAAGCTGCTATACGGCGGAAGATTTAGTTTCAAAACTAAATGTAAAAGCGCCTATTTAAACAAGATTGTCATTGTACTATACTGTTCTGTTATGTTTTTCATTAAGAACAGTATTGATGTTAATATTAAACACACCATTCAATCAGATTACTCCCAAATTGATAATCATTCTAAAGTGAAAGTATAATCCGTGCGGGCGCGGCTGCACGGGAATTCATAACTGTGCGCATTTTGAATGCAGACTTTATTCTTCGTGAAAGATAAAGATAGAAATGCTCACAGGAAGAAAAAAAGCTTGCAAAAATTATATACAATCCGCCTAATCCTGGGCAAATCACAGAGATGTCGATTCGCACGGGACTATTATCATCACAGGACATCGGTGTTCGGCGAAATATGGGTCATTTGCGGGGGAATTTTTACTTTACAAATGACAGACGGCCGATTCGCACGGGATTAAGATCACAGACATTCTCTGCAATTATTACAAATCACCAGAAGTCCCTAGATAATACGAATCCCGTGCGAATGGGGCTGATATTAAACTTCAGGTTTCAGTGTGCTGCAAAATGTGCCGGAGAGGTGCCGACCACGGGTGTAACAATCGACATAGCTGCATCAATCTAATGTCTAACAATACGATGACCAGCGTTAAAAATAATCCATGTAGGCTAGACTATTTTTATGTAAGAGGCAAGTGGCACATTTGTTTTAATGCTTTCCACATTTGCACACAATATCATGTATTAACACCAACGCGTTCATTCTCGTTTAAATTACCTTTCAATGCTTGTGAAAGACGGTCAGACATGGCTTCACGATAATGTATCATTTGCTCGTGTTTAAAGCCTTGCAAAAAGCAGCGTGCACTCATCTCAAACAGTGCACAAATAGGCCACTGAATTGAGTCTTCTTTTATTTATTTTTTGTGCATCAGTAGATGGTCTATAGTTTTGCATAAAAGGAGAATATAGCGCTATGAATCGTTCTTCACTGAAATTTAAAACTTAAAAGAAAATGCTCAATAAACTGCGTCTGCGAAGTGAGAGTCTTATGTTTATTTGACGGTGATTTCACATTTCTTGTTCGTATAAGGGCTAAATACAAATAAAAGGTGAACATTAATTTATTTGTACCGTTTTTATTTCTAAAATATTATATAGTTTTATAGGAGGAGGTTTCATAGACTTGGCAAATTAATTTTTCAGAAGTTTGTAGGTATACAGAAATCCCTTGTGGCAGTTCTTGGTAGTTTTTCTAAAGCTTTTATATAGTTCATATCGATATCGAAATTATATCGTATCGACCAAAATTAAGAAATATATTGTGATATAAATTTTGGCCATATCGTCCAGCCCTAATTGGAACAGCCGCTGCTGGGGCATGTGAAGGACCCCAAGCCAAAACATTTGGAAAACAGTACTGGGAGAGAAGGGTAAGGCTCAAATTCTGATAGTTCAAAGTAGGCTTGGGCGGTAATACGGTAAAATGGTATACCGCGGGATCTAAAAATAGCAACGGTATCAGTTTCAATACCGTCAAACCGTCAAAAAAAAAAACAGATCAACTTACATATTGCTGATCAACAATTAATTATTAAATATTTAATAAGTTGAACTAATTAAACTATTTACATATTAAATACTATTTATTTATTAAATGCCTAAATATGTGTATGCGTTGTTGTGACAGCGTGGATGAGAGAGAGAGAGAGAGAGAGGGGAAAAGACGGCGAGTCGGGCACTGAGTTATTCGGTCTCGAAACTTCTGCAGTTTGGAAGTATTTGGGGTTTTGACGGTAAATACAGACGAGGCAATTTGCAAATTGTGCAACAAAAAGATCACCGCGAGAGATGGAAATACCTTGAACCTAAGGGCGCATATCCGAAACCACCATCCACTCACTGCTGCGTGGATGAAAAACCGAGCGCACCCTCGGACTATGCTGTAATATTGCCGAAGCCTTTTGTCACACAGCTGGCAATGTAAGCAATAAGCATGAACTCCACAAAAATCAAGTGGACATGGGACTCACAAAAAAAAATGTCAATTCTCTGACAATTGTCTCATAACGGTAAGCATAAAACGTGCAGAGTTTCTCAGGGGCAGGGGCTCAAATGTAAAAAATAAAATAAAAATATAGGCCTATATATATATATATATATATATATATATATATATATATATATATATATATATATATATATATATATATATATATATATATATATATATATATAAGCCAAGCCAACAGTTTGTTGACGCTGTCTGAGCCTTACATCATAATGTTTTAATTATTCACGGTAATACCGTATACCGAGGTAAAATAGGGAGGAGGTTTGACGGTATCAAAATTTGGATACCGCCCAAGCCTAGTTCAAAGTCCTATGGCCATATCATATATTTACAATTTATTACAAGCAAGCTATTAAGTTTTGCTTCATTTAGTGAAAGAAAAAACTAATAGCATAGTACCGTCAGGAACTGGCAGAACGCTACTTCTGGCTGAAGGTTTGTTTACTTACCTTAAATAACTGCTCATATTCGGACATAAGGCAGCACTCGCATGCATTGAACAAATTTTACAAAGAGAGAACGTTTTGCCCACGTTTTTCTTTCATCATCGCTGTTGTTTTAGTGTATAACTGAGGAGCCAGCACGTGTATCCATCGACAGAAACATACATAAAGCATTATTGTCAAGTTACAACCATAGACAGTAAAAGAAATGGACTGAGCTATCCCATTGACTTCTACGGCGTTAAGTGAAGTCAGTAAAGGAGCACTCACTTCCTGATGGCTGAGCGAACTGCGCAGGCTCAGACTGAGCTTGAGGACGTTGATGTGACGTGAGCCTCCTGTCGGACAGCTGTAGGTCTTCGATATTTAAAATATAGCGAGATATTTTTTTAACTCGATATGGATTTTGACATATCGTATATATCGATATATTGTTTATATTTAATTCTGATTCCGCCACTTTGCTTGTTTGCCTTCTCTGTGCTGTGCTCGCGCGCCTCCTGCCGAATTACTTTTGTTTCCCCCTCCCCTCGCGTGTTGTCTCACTGAATACTGCGGCATCCGCAACCAGGTTAGGATTAGTTATGTTGACAAGCGTGTGCGTTGTTTAAGACTTAGTTTAGAGACCACGAATTTCCTTCTAACACAACTGCTTGCTAAAATTCATAAAGAAAAATTAATGTTCATCAGTTCAAATCGCAAGTTTCACCCACAGTCAGGTGATTGAAGCTATTGACGCGAGACGCACTCACAGTCGCTATCATGTCAGTTTATGATTTGTGTCTAACTGATCGCATTGTTTTCGGTTTAAATGTCAAAATGATTGCATATTTGAAAAGATAAAAAAATTATTGCAATATCATTATTATTATATTGTCAGCTTTACCACGGGATTATGATGAAAAGGTCTATTCATGTTTTAACCAAGAGGGAAAAATGCGACATCCTAGGTGTCCTATGAGACACAGTGCTCTTCTGTAAGTTGCACTGTATCATATAGCCTACCTTCTAACGTTCATATTTCGTTCTGTAACTGGAAAAGAAGGGAAGCTCGCCTCATGTGTAGCCTACATGATCTGCATGATGAGGCGCTCAGTCACGCTTTAGTAAAGAGCACGACATCTAGCCTACTGTTTGAATTTTGATACAAATTTAACAGAAACTGGTGTTTATTTATATCTCAGTCATGCCCCAATCTTTCTGCAAAATGCTTACTGTTTACTTTAACTGTAAAAAGGGGAGTCTTTGATTCGTCTTTTGAAAGCATGAAATGAATTAAAAGAAGGCTAGATGCATTATTTCTTTTATTTTGCAATTAAATTATTATATTTATTTAATCAGGGAGTTTTTTTTTAATGTCAAAAGCACATTTTTCCTACATGAACTGACTACCTCTTTGCACTTCAATAAAAAAAAGACTTTATGAAATTTGGCATATTTGTTTTTGCTGTAGTTTTTAGGGGGTTATTTTTCCTGTAAAGATATCGAGATATATATCGTATATCAAGATATAGCAAAATATATCGAGATATATTTTTTGCTCCATATCGCCCAGCCCTATTACAACCCATATTAAAGATGCATCATCAGATGTGAGATGAACCGCAGTGCAAGTGCGTCCCGGCACCTTTCACACGGCAACCTGCTCCACGGTTTGCACTGGTTTTTGTTTAGAACTATTGAGAGCGCCGTGACCACGCGCGCTGCCGTGAGATGAAAGCCTCTGTTATTCAACTGCTCGTTTTAACTGTTATGCCACACTAAATGCGGCAAAATACAACAAAACTTGTTCAATACTTACGGTTGAATGCAACGCACCGTGTGTGTGTGTGTGTGTGTGTGTGTGTGTGTGTGTGTGTGTGTGTGTGTGTGTGTGTGTGTGTGTGTGTGTGTGTGTGTGTGTGAGAGAGAGAGAGTGAGAGTCTATGAGTAGTGTGTGTGTTGTGTAAGAGGCGATAGGCTAAATGCAGCTGAACGAATATGCGTGCATCTTTAAAATGGCGTAAAAAAAATGAATGAAGAAGCAATATGTGGTGGCCCGGTGTTGATTCTGTGGCATACCGCCTCAAATTAGTCTACGAGTAGGAAACACTGAAATAAGCAAAAATCACGAACTGTTTCTTTGCATTTATTTTAAATTTGTTTAAAAAAAAAAAGAATTCACCTCATGAATGTGCACATGTATGCTTCCATTAACTGTATAATGTGAATAAAAATAGTAGCCTGACAAGCCAGACCCACATCAAGATGTTTGGTCTGGAAACTCAAATGGCTTCACATCAGCACATTGCATCTGCAACTAAAATCGAGCTGCACAGTTGACAGGATTTCCCACTTGCAGAACCTTTTGCAACTTTGTAAGGACTATCTTTTTTGGGTTTTTTCAATGACTAGCTTTTGCAACTTTTGTAAGGATTTATTCAGGGAAGACCAATTTACATTTGATTATTTATTACATTTCTTTAGCATTTCTTACCTCAATACTAATGTTAGACCAACCTGAAAAAATTGTCTTTAAAAACAAAAATGTACTGCATAATCAAAGATTTAGGTGAGATAATGTATAACAAGAGTCTCCCATTTTCAGAAATAATCAATTCCCTGAATGAATGTCTGTAAAATTCCAGATAAATAATTATATGATAAAAAGAAGGCTTCAAATAGGTCGGTATCTGTAATCAGATCGGCAGATACTGCTTCCCGTGATCACCGATCGGCTCCAAAAATCCTGATCAGATCACTCTTATTATTTAGAAAGGACGGCATTGGCATACAGTAGCTTACATTATTTTATTTTTTGGATCTGATATATTTGTTTCCTTAACTACATCAGATGCTCATAATAATAACAGAAAAAAATGTGCCATTGTTTTGCCCTTTGTGACAGTAGCCAGTTTTGGTGTAACAAGTTTTACACATAGCTGGCAATTATTAAATGTAATCAGTGTTTTAAGAGGCTCCATCCCATTAAGCTGATCTGATGTGTGTTGGTCTGCCTAACCACTCTGTTTGGAATAATTTTATTTTACTCTGCCTTATTTGGGAAAGATGGCCTACAGTAGCCTTAAGTTCTCAAAATAAACACTTTTTTTTCACACGTTTTTTTTTCTCAATACAGTTAATTTAGAGTTAGTTTCATTTCTACAAATGGTGCAAACTCTGCAAGATTATAGATAAAAGATTACCATTCCCCTGCCATTCTGTGATCAGCAATCGGCAGATCATGATCTTGGTGATCGGCCCCAAAAATGCTGATCGGAGCATCTCTAGCAACTATACCAATTATAATTAAAAATCTTGCCTTTATAGCAACGTTAAACCCCTGTCACTGTTGTAGGCCTACTTAAACTTTTAATTTCTGCTCTTCCTCGGTGCAGAATGAGGCTGAAGAAGCTGAAACTACCTCCTACGAAAAAACACAACTGGAATATCTCCTTGAAAGGACTTTTTGAGGATTTGTTTTCCTTTCAATTGAGCTGTTATTTGACATCAAATATATATTTAAATTTTACAAAGAAATATGCAGAATTTTGTCTGAGAAATGAAAGGACACTTATTTTATAATTTGTCTTAAATCTTATTTTGTTAAAAAAAAAAAAAAATGAGAAAATCGTATCGTGAAATTAGTAACGCATCACATCGTGAGTTGAGTGAGTCTCTCCTCTCTTGCCTCACAGTGGATTGGTCCACCGTGCATTGCTCTCTCACACACACACACACACACACACGGCTGATCGGGAGAGGAGCAAAGTTCAGTATTTGTGGATCTCCAGTAAGGGCTGTCTAGTCTACTTTATTCATTTTAAACATCGGATGAAATGATTTCTCTTTTGATACATGCGATGCCGAGTCAATACATCACCAAAGACAAACAATTATGATAGCGATGTAGAAGTCCAATGTTTTAGTGATTATAGTTTGGTAGCGTTAGCTTGCAAGTCACCCACTACAGATCTATAAGACTTTCTTTTGTGAAACAAAAAATATTTTTAAAAAAAAATCAATGTGTACCAGTTTGGTTACCAACAGTCTTCAAAATATTATATTTCACAGGAGAAATAGTCATACAAGTTGGAAATGCATGAAAAAATTATTATTATTTTTTTCATTTATGAATGAAATTTATTTGATACAACAGCTCTAATAATAATAATAATAATCAGGGTGTGGTTACTCTACAACTGACTAAAAACAAAAAATCTTTACACAAACAATATAAAATGATGATATTTGGATGGGAATGGTAATACGGACACTACGTTTTACAGTCTATGATAACAACGTGATGTGAGAAACCAGACTGTATAGTCGTGCATCCGACAGAATTATAAACAAATCAGAAACGCATTCAATTTCAATACATATTTGGCTATTTTGATTTTAAAAAAAAACATGAAGTGTTCTGATTTATATGAAATGATAACACTTAATATAATACAATAATATTTAATTTATAACATTAAGTAAGGGTAATAAATGCTGTAGAAGTATTATTCATTGTTAGTTTTATCTGTTAACCTTTTTATGCACTATGAACTAACATGAATGATTAAGGTACAATTGTATTGCTCAAATAATACATGCTGCAAAACGTATATTGCATAATGCATTTAGTTCATGTAAGCTAGCTAAATAAGCTAATACGTAAGGGATAATGTACAAGACCCCTTCGCTTCGCGTCAGGGTCCTGATTACTCTGTCGGGGTTTATTCTGCGATAACAACCGGCTGGGTGTACATTATCCCGCTTATTACACGGCTACTATTCTCAAATAAATAATTATTAGACAAAATATTGTCTTGAGATTAAATGAAACCAAGCCTATGATTTACTCACCCTCAAGTCATTATAGGTGTATATGACATTATTCTTTCAGACAAATACAATCGGAGTTATATTTAAAAAGTCCAGGCTAACGTTAATCCAAGCAGTAGCCTAGTTGTAGTTGTGTTTGAAGTCCATAAAAATGCAGCTGTCCGTCAAATAACGTGCTCCACACGGCTCCGATGGGTTAATAGAGCCTTCTGATTCAAATCGATGCGTTTGTGTAAGAAAAATATCTATATTAAAAACATTATAAAGGAAACCTGCCTTGAAGTCTTCCATTGTAACCCACGGCTGTTTAAGCCACAAGATGGCGCCAGCGTTAAGCATAGTAGTAGTACCGGTCAAGTAACTCGTACCCGTATGAGCGGGTTTTATCTGGAAATAACGTAACGCTGGAATGCGCGATTGACCAATCAGAATCAAGTTTTTCACAGAGCCGTGTAATAAATCCTTGATAACAAATGGGACTGGCAGTCTGTTACCTATGACATTCACATACATATATCTAGGTTATAGCTAAAGAAACATTTATTTGTAATATTTTAGTTATTTTCTGGAGAATGTTTTCTGTTAGAACTTATTTTAATACATTCATATTTACATATGCAATTTAGCAAATTTTCATGGTTCAGTACTTTTTAAAATTGTATTTCTTGTAATAAAGTTCAGCAGTGTTTTACTTAGCGTTATGTTTTATCCAGAATCAATTTTAAAAACTATCGTTAGATTAACCAATTAATCGGTTATTGGCAAGTGTGGGCCAACCTAGTTATCAGTAAAATCCACCATCGGTCGACCTCTAATGCTGTGTATGACAGATTGTGCGGTACACATCTTCCAATCCACTGTATTTCATGATCATTCACAGTGCTTCCAGGCATCACTGCGCGCTTCAGTTTCACTTTATTTTGCGGTCTGAAAGGCCTGCTGTCTAACGCTAACCAATCAGAGCTCTGACGCCTTTGGCTAACGGCCAAAAAGTTTTAATAACCAATCCAAAAAATAGACAAATATTTTTTTTAAAGTCAGGGCGATCATCGTTTTCATGATCGACCGTCGCGGTCACATTCGAGTACTCGACCACTGTTGCCCATCCCTAGTACAAAATTGTGCAATACTTATGCATAGCAATAGTTTGGTTCAGGAATTGCATGTGAACAGCAAGTTTAAAGGTTGGAATTGATTCCTGCCGTCTTAAAACACTGCCAAGATGAGAAGAACTGACTCAGTGGAAAAGTTGATGAAAGGCTGAAAACAGCAAGTTCTCAGTAATGAAACAATTACAAAAAGACTACAGATCCACTTTTGAACAAGACGTGACATCACTGATACTGTAGCAGGATAGGGGAAACTATTGCATGCTAGTGAAGGCAAAATAAAGGAACCTGAGACAGCAGAACAGAATGTGACAGAAGAAAATGAGGATCCTTCTCGTCATTCACAAAGAAGTTCTTCTCGCCCAGCCTGCAGGCCTTTCACAAACACACCAGTGAAGCTGTGGTCTACAATGCATCTGCTCTGCCTCAAGAGTTCGAAACGGGCTCTCATTTCAGACCTCAAAAGTAGTGATGAATCAAGGTGTGAGATCAAGAGTATCAGATTCAATTGATTAGCACAAAGACTGCTGAGGAAGAGAACAAAATGAGGAAGAGACACTGACATGAATCATCTGAGCTTTCAAACATACTGCAGTCTGCCACATGAGAGGTCATAGGCATAAGAGAACATTTACTTAATGCCGCACAAAAATAGGTGTTTTCCACACACTCTCTTTGGCTGTTTGCATTAGGCTAGCTGTTTCCCTTTCTTATGATCCAAGACACTCTGCTGCCTCTAAGCCATACCAGAAATACTTCCACCCCTTTGTGCAAATACAAGCACACACTTTCCAGCTAGGTTTTTCACACTCTCCATTCAAAACACACTAGAGCGTTTGCTCAGTTGCTTGAAGGAAGCAGATAGTCAGCCAAATGAGCCTCACTTTATGATCAATGACACCTTTGTTTTCTGGCATTGTGCAAAGTTTGATGCACATTCCCACAACAATTGTTCTAAAAATATTCCAATATGCTACATCCCACTTCACATACTATCCACCCCAATTCTAAATAGTATTTAAAATTAGAATTAGTGTTTCATAAATCATAATGTTGAAATGAGTACCCAGTACTAAGGTACCCAGATATGCGGAGATCCATACACTCAAATAGCTAATATTGGCCACAGCCCATTGTGCTTTGATTGATTCAGCGCTCTGAACAAATAAAAAGTACTACAAACTAGGGCTGCCACATAAGTCAACTAAATGTTGCTCAATATAAGAGGCTTGGTCAACTACATTTTAATTAGTCAGATAAATCACAAAAGAAAAAAGAAAAAGAAAACACACCTTACATGAATAATCGAAACCACACAGTTAACAGATAAGTAAAAACGGCTGGTCCATGCTGTAATTTGTCAGACAGAAAATTAAAAAGTGTGGGAACATTTCGAGAGGCTAAAAATACCCATCCTCAAAGTCACATCATCAGTAATCAAATTTTGTAACTTGGCATACAGCTCTGCAACTGAAGAAGCACGAGTTCCAGGTTTATCTGGCCGAGCATGACGTCTCCTCATGCCGGCACACAGTCTGCGCGTCGAGTATAAACACCTCTCCAAACACGCGTCACGCGCGCAGTCAGAATTTCCTCAGAAATGAGGAAAACAAACAAGCATGCAAATGGAAATTATCACGACTGGAAAAATTGTTGAGCGATTAATTGATTTATTGACTATCGCAACAAGCCTAGACATTCGTGCACGCAGCCAATGTAAGTCCAAAAACACCACAAGTGCACATGAATTGAGCCATTTGGGAAAGCGGCTGGGTTTGGTTAGTAGCCTAGGGTTTACACTTTATATTGGAAATATTCCAATACATTAAAGGGTTACTTCAGCGATTAGCATATGGCTTTGTATCAGTAGTAACCCTGGAGTATATTCAAATGATTGTGCTTTCCCCCCCTCATATCCCCCTGAGACAAGAGATTTATGCATTTTATTTCTGGAAAAATTCCTCCTATGTTGCAAGTTGACGATATTTGCATCATAGGAGAAATGTTTGGCCAAAGGCTAAAGACTACAGCCAGCAGAGGGAGCCATTTCCGCATGTTTTGAACCCGCGCATTAGGGATGGGAGATCACACTCACAGCACAGATGGCAGCTACAGGCACTCATTTAAATGGAGCTATGGTGAGCAATGTAAGCCTTTTAACTTCTCAAATTAATTTCTATGAAAGTTAAGCTTGCAAAGGCATGAACTGAAACGCGCCAGACTGAACTCGTGTTGTGAATGTATGCCGCGAGTGTAGTCGTGATTACCTCAGCTCTTTTCCCGAGAGCTCATCAGCTCATTTTTCTCACTCCTGCAGTTAGTGCTCAGTGCTGTGATACTCATGCGTAGACTCACTCATTATATTGAACGGACACATTCATTTTTAATTGTAGTGTCTTCTCCAACTCAGTCACATCAAGTAATCAAGTTGGTGGCTTTGGGAATGGCCTCACAGGGCAGCGACGCATTCTGGGAATTGTAGTCTTTCATCCCCATGAGACAAAAAAACATTTTCTGTCTCTCTCAGTCTAGAAGGCACCTAATTCAAAAATGATTTCACATTTCTACTACATTGATGACCCAGTTTAAATACAGATTCATCTTCCCAGGGCTGAAGCAGCCCTTTAAAGAAATTAAGTGGCACATCCAATGAGAAATAAATGCAAATCTGAGATCAAATTAGTTTATTAAAGCATCATTAGAATTATTAAAGCTCTAATCTATACATCCATGACAAAATTTAGTTACACTTATGGATTAAATTACCTGGAGGAGGAAGAACTGTTTGTGACTATAAATGGTTGACTTTCATCATAAAGCTGCTTTTGGAAGGGGTAAAACACTGCAATACATGTCTGGTGGCATAAACCTCAATTACTGGTATTTCACAGCCAGGCAGCCGATAAATCTCAACATTTAGTTAGTTGGCCTGATCATGTTTTATGGAGATGCTAAGAGCTCAGTGTGTGTTTAAGTAATGCAAGAAAAACTGAGACAAATTAACACCTAAAGAAGGAAGAAAAACTTAAAATTATTACATAAATTTATTTTGCCTAAAATGTGCTTTTACATGTGTTCAAGGCTGATTCCTTGTGTGCACCTAAAATACATTTAACACCACTCGGGTAACCTTTCAAACACGCAAGGACACGAATTAACCCTTAAGACAAATGCCATGGCCTGATAACATTCAAGATAGATAAGATACCATTAACAGCCAATGTAAAGATGCACATCACTCTTATTTGGGGTGAATCATATTCCCAACACAAAACAAGTACAGATAACATCTGGACTGTTCTGCTCTATGGGTTTAGTCTGGTCCAGATAACACCGACTGGTATGTGCAAACAAATCTTGCACGTTATTCAACATTTGCTGGTTGAGCAGAGATGATAAAAAAGGGGGAAAACAGCTGACGCTGTTGAACACATTCCCACAACACACCTACATTGTCTAACAGTGGGGTATGCTGTTTAGACACATCATATTAACATTACTCAATTTTTTTAAGTTAATTGAGGACAGTTTCCAATGCTTGATTTTTTTCCAAGAAAAAAAAACAAAAACCTTTCATCACACAACTGCATCATGGAATATTAAATGGCATATTAGAACCCCAGCGAGACATCTTTCCATGGCACTGGTATGCATTTATGGATGAAACCGCAATAAAATACATAAAAAGCACTAGCTTTTAATATTTGAGTAGGTGTGCCTTTAACATTACAGTAAAAGAAAAAAAAGTAAAAAAGTAAAGTACAATGTTCCAGTGAGGGGTTTTTGTTTACAAAAGGGTTCTTGGGGAGTTCATGTAAACACTGGAGGAGTTAATTACGTCTGTAAGAGCTTCACAGAAATTCATTTACCGGGTGTAACTGCTTTTATAGTAAACAAACACACACTGTGCTTCCAGAGACAACACGCAAACAATAAGGCAGAACAAGCCGGGGCAAAGGAAAACCATTTTCTGAACATTGTTTTTTATCACAACCACAATCTTAAACTACTTGGAATATGTTTATACCCATCATAAAGACTGTTAAATGGCTGGCTGACAACTATTTGGCGGACGGTATCTAATTTGCACGCTGTGATAATTGCTGAAGCTTTTATCATGGTATACAGCATTATTAAGATATTGAAATAAGTTAGCCTGACAAGCCAGACACACATCATGATGAAGTTGGGGTTGGGTTGGCAGGGCTCAATCCAAGAGGTGGGATAAGCAGTTGTGTTTTTTTAATTCCCTCTGAACACAATAGGATAGCACTATAACCAACTAGAGCAACGAAGAAGGTGAAACAGAGCTTGTTGATAGATTAAACTTTTGCCATATCAGGTCAGCAAAACTCAGAACACATCTTCCTTTATTACAGAATGACTTCAGTGCCATTCTTTGTTCTTTTCTCAAAGAAAAGCTTAACTACAAGTCTTCCCAAGTTGCATCCAAAGCTGATTCGAAAGACCGCCGTTCGCCAGCTTCTTTGTATTCATGTAGCACAGCAAACCTCCGCCACTCTGCAGTCATTATATTAAGCCAGCCCACCGACTCTATACACGATGTGATTGGCCTGACCAGAGTTTGGTTTTTCAAACTCTTAAGCCAACGGTTGCTAGACTACCCTGGGTGCAAATTACATTTGCTGCCGCTAGGGTGCGTCTAGATTTTTAGGCTAGAAATAAGTTGCGCAAAAAAATAATAGCTCTAACACACTCTAAAAAATGCTGGGTTGTTTTAACCCAATGTTGGGTCAAATATGGACTAACCCAGCAATTGGGTTGTTTTAACCCAGCAATTGGGTTGTTTTAACCCAGCAATTGGGTTGTTTTAATCCTGCGGTCGGGTTAAATATTTGCTTAATACAACCCAATTGCTGGGTTAGTCCATATTTGACCCAACATTGGGTTGTTTTGTTCTCAGAATTTGAGAGTGCAGGTTTAATACATTTTCCTTTTAACAAAAAGAACTGAACATTTATCCAAAACCCACTAGGCCAGTGTTATATATTTTGATCAAATGAGTATTTAATATCACAAATGTTTCCAACTATTTGTAAATAATGAAAAAATAAAAATAAAAAAATAAAAATTAACCAAGGAACCAGGACACGTGAGGGAGTCGTCTGTCAATTGAGTCATATCTGCGTTACCCTCGGTTTCCAGTTATATTTTGCAGAAATGCTTTGCTCTTACCGCAGTGCGGGCTTCAATTTGACTTTATTTGGATGTAGTGTCCGTGACGTCACCCATAGGATTCTGATAAGCTGGACGTTGCCATCGTGCGTGTCACTCCGTGTCGTTGAGTCATCGCGTGTCACTCCGGATAACAGAAAATGGGCAAATAGGTGACGCAATAACTATAGCCGGCAGCTAAACGGCAATCCACCTGTCACTCAAAGTAACAATGCCCTTAATTATGCAGAACTTTAAGACTTTATATAATGTAAACGAATGAGTTATACAAAAAAAATACAAATAAAAATCACCCCCCTCACAGTTCTCATGAAGGTCAAAATTAGCCGTATATGCCAAAACCACAATTTGTACCAGGCTGTAAAGTTGGGAATTTTAACATGGGGCTCAATAAGATTTTGCTCCCTTCTGGAGGCCAGTTGAGGAATTGCAGTTTACATTACTTCCGTATTGGCTTTAAGAGAGATCGCGGGAGGCTGCTGCTTGATCAGACCTCAGGTACCACCCAAAATGCTGCAATAACCAATCAGAAAAATAGACAAATATATTTTTAAAGTCAGGGTGATCATTTTCATGATCAAGTAGTCGTTGTCGCTGTCAAATTCGAGTACTCAACCACTGTTGCCCATCCCTATTAACAGTTAAAAAACGGATAATGAACAGCGGTTATCGGTTGTAAAAATAACCAAAAATGAGCATCCCTAGTTTAGATGTGCTGGTATACAGTAATACGATATGTCAAGATAATGAACATGCATGATTTTGTTATTGTGCTCAATAAGTGTAATTATTTACTCACCTCTGAAATGAGAATGCAAGTGTGCTTACCCCATTAAACAAGAATGGTTAGTAAGAATTAGTCTTAATAATCCACAGTATTTACATGCATTTATTGAGTATTTACATTGATAATGTGTAGTAAATTACCCCCCCCCCAAAAAAAAAAAAAAAAAATTAGTTTAGTGGTGAAATCAGAACAACTTAAGTTGTTGATAGCCAATAATTTTATTAAATTGTATATGGTAGAGAATTAGACTATTTGTTATTACATTTTTAATGCTACTTTTTAATGATTGTTTCCAAAATAATTAATCAGTAAACCATGCAAACTGTGTAAAAACGAGGAACAAAAGAAACAAACATCAAGACATCATGCATAGTGAGATATCAAAATTAGATGAGCAAAACATATTTTTAAATATTTATATGCATTTATTTTACATTTGGGCTCACAGATCACGCGGGTAGGTACTTTTACTGTTGGTGTGCGTGCATATGCGTGCGTCAGGGATGGAAATTAGCACCCACCACCAGCCAAATGCGGGTGATTTTGAGTTGTGCCAGTTAAACTCGCTTTACCTAACGGCCACCGTGGCGGGTAAATAAAAATAGCATACTGTTTAAACTTTGTTCAATGCATGCGAGTGTGGCCATATGTCCGAATATGACCAGCCATTTTCGCCGTCATTACCCAGATGTAGTGCGAGAAGACGCGAATAAGAATTTGCACGCGCTGAGAGAAGATCCGTCACCGGATCTTGCATCAAATGCATCATCCGAAAGCGCGTGCACGTCTCACAGTGCGCAAATATTGAGTTCTCATTCAAGTCTTGCGTTTAAACGGACAAACTCCCACAAAAAGTATGTCAACATGTCCATCTTGATGAGTATCCTAGCAGACATAGTCTGTATATGCCTTAAGTGAACTTTATACAGTCGAGAAAGACGAGCATATCCCTGCACTAGGTCTTGAAGGGGCCTTTACTGCTGTCTGTTTAATGTCAAACAAAAGGACATCACTCACTGCTCTTGATTGAATAGCTTTGGTAAGTTTAATAAGGATTCATCTTTAATTTAAACAGTTAAATATGCAATTATTTAACATTTGATTACTTTATTCAATTTCTGTACCTTTCTGCAGGCCAGTAGACCTATTATTATTTAATGTACACATGAGTGAGGTCAAGTTAAACATTTTAGTTTGAATTTTATTTTATACTGTGGATTGTTGCAATGTGCTAAATAAATATACGCATAATTTGTAATTGATTTATTATTTGAAACTTTAACATTAATTTATACAATTGCAATTGCCTTGATTTTTAGTAAAGTTACACAGTCATAGACTCATAGCATTAGCCATAAATGTAATAGTACTAATAATTGGTATAATTTCTTTTGGCGTTTCGGTTTTTGGTTCTTGGCATCCTCTTTCGGTTTTGGCCAAGAATTTCTTTCGGTGCATCCCTACTGACAATGTTCTGCTTGGTATTTCGTCAACACGCTTCAGAAGATGCCAAAACTAATAGTTTCATTGCTGGGACTAAAAACCTAAAACTGGAAGCCATAAAAGACCACAAATCATCCAAATGCCACATTCAGGTATAAAAAAAAAAAAAAAGAATAAAAAAAAAGAGAGAGCACACAGAGCCCTACTCATTTAATGAAATGTATATCAGTTCATGGTTTGTGTGTGTATAAAAGAGAAAGAAAAAATGTCAGTATTTCATTGAGACTTGAGATTAAATAAACTGTTTAAGTATTGTAGAGCTTGTAGTATAAATTTTTCACATGCAGTTACACATTGTCGGTTAAAAACAAGAAAGTGTCTGGTAAAAACATTGAGTGGCTGGTAGATTTTGAAATCCACCAGCCAGAGTGAGTGGCCAGTGGACAAAAAAGTTAATTTCCATCCCTGGCGTGTGTGTGGATGACAATGTCTGGTGAGCCACCACCGAAGACCATTTTTGACCAAGGAAAAACCCTGAAAAAGAATCGATAGCTGCAGCCCTATTCCACAAGCAGTGAGTGTTAAGGGTGCCATTCGGGGCAAAAGGCCCAATCTAACAAAGCATGAAAAAAAAAACAGGTCCGAATAAAGGGAGTAATCCATAAAACCACTTCCTGCTGAATGTACCATTCAAATTTGCAACTCCATTTCTCACATATGGAAGCCATTTGCCAGCATCATAAAGAGCAGCTCACATAAGTGAGACATTTTAAGATTTATAGGGCCACTATAGTAACGTCTGACTCCTTGGAAACATGTAAACCAGTTAAGCTGCTAAGCATAACCCTCTACCCAAAGTAACTGAGAAAGAGCAAAGCAACAGCCAGGGTGGAGACACCAGCACAGTATAAAAAAATTCTACCCTTCAACCACCCCCTTCCCATTTTTCTGCCTTCCGCTCCCTTTTCCAGTCAGCTGAGGGCCGGGGAGGAAATGATGTCAGCAGCCAAGCATTTTGTGAGGCTAAGTTCATCTGCTTTGTTTGTGTGTTCACTAAGAGACCAAATAGGCTTTTCTTCATCAGCACAATTGCTGATTATGCCAGCAGGAGAATGCTTGCCACTGTCCCAGCTGCTTCAGGACACACACACACGGACACACACACACACACACGGACACACGGACACCTCAGAAGCTGGCAAGCATCCTGTGCGCAGCTCAGGCGAAGCAGGCATGCATATAGAATGCAGTTGGATTTCTGTAATAAGCTTATTAAAGTAATTTCCTCGAGCATTCTTCCCTGAGGACAGACTTCCTCACCGTGACAATGTACATTCGGCCTAGTCCTAATGCCCGCCATGTTACTTCTTGATCGCTCACCACTTTTCACCTAGTATGATCACACTGATACTTAAACTGGACACAGAGCTTTGATCAGATATTAAGCATGACACACCAAATCCAAAAGCACTGAGCTTACTAAACTGCTGTCAGCTGAGCGGCTAAAATAAAAGGCTTATTCAGGTTTGGTATAATCCGTCTCCATTCCAAACTATCCATAGAAAGTACATGATACTTAAGGACAGGTGGAGCTACAACTAGAAGTGTTCAATGGCCCTTATACAATATTTACCAAGCAAAATGACCTTTGGCTAGCAGGCGGTGCTTGTGCCAAGAGACATAACAAAACCAAAATAGCTCAGTATCCTGTGCGTTTACATATGGAACAGAATGAACAGTCAAACATCAATGCTTTTTCTAGCAGTGATGAGGAGCAGTGATGCAAGTAACTTAGCCGTTTTGAAAAAGTTTTACTGAAAAGTTTTTCCAGTAATAAGCTACTTATTTATTGTGATAAACTTCAAAGTTTAATGATGTCACATGTTATTGCACAAGCTGCTTAAGACAAACTGAAAGCCCTCCTAAAAAGCTCACACTCAAAATGGTATTTGGAGGTATGATTTATTCATTGGATGGTTCATTTGTCAAGTAAAACTAATACATAAAAAAGAAGAAGAAGAAAAAAAAGAATACTGTTGTACATTACTACATTTTCAACTCAGTTATATCTACCTTATTTCACAAACACAGAAGCAAGCTACTTTCTGTAATAATAATAATAATACATTTTATTTATAAAGCACTTTACATTTTAAAGAAAAACTCAAAGTGCTAAATATGCTATTATAGCATTAGCCACTATAAGTAAATAACTAAAAGTTACAAAATGCAGTAAACCATAAAACTACTTAAATTGAAAGCGGATTACAACGGAAGCATTGCACACTCAAGTTACAAATAGCCACAGCCAA
This sequence comes from Pseudorasbora parva, assembly GCF_024679245.1. Classification (NCBI taxonomy): domain Eukaryota; kingdom Metazoa; phylum Chordata; class Actinopteri; order Cypriniformes; family Gobionidae; genus Pseudorasbora; species Pseudorasbora parva. The sequence continues at coordinate 19,254,629 of NC_090190.1, forward strand.
CCACTCTTACATTACAAGAAAGGTGGATACATTAGGGTGTTTTCTAATATATCTGTTTGAGTTTAAGGCTGTTACTCTAAGGAACATAACTTCTAAATAGGGCTCTGACTGCAAAAACTACACACACACACACGCACGCACACGTATGCACGCACACTCACTGTCTTTGTACTCTCTGCCTTGTGTCTTTATATGAGGACACAAACACATGAACTGTCAATCCACGAGAATTTACCGTTTCATTTTAAAACTGTGATATCATGAACACACTTGAGGTCTTCACGGTAACCTGTCATAAGAGTTTGGTTGAACGTGAGAACCTTTTCAGAATAGGCTACTGATGTACAGTATATTTAACTTAATATCCATGTAACATTAATAATGATTTGTCTCCACTACTAAAAATAATTATGCCTAGGTGGTTTATTATTTTGCACTTTTTTTAAAAACAATGTTTACTTTTTAATAACATACAGCCTTTGAACGTTTATGTATTGTTTACTTATAATGATGATTATCATCTTAAATAATAAACACATTGAATTGTATTGATTTTTTTTTATTTTTTATAGTTAAATAAAAAAACATTTTGTGGTACCGAAATTGTTATGGAGTACCGTAAAATGTGTATGGTATTGGTACCGACTACTTGAATTTTGGAATCGTGACATCCCTATTACCTGATTCACAGTAGCCTATCCATTCCTTTATTAACAAGACACAGTTTTCATTTCATTAAGAGAACAAAATGTTTCAAACCAAATACGTTACATTAGGCTGGAGGTAAGAAACTTAGTTTGAAATATGTTTTTATTTAAAGTATCTGTGCATTACACAAAATGTTTGCCTCATACTGAAAGTATTGTCAGTACAGTGTCTGTTCCTTAACTAAAAAGACACCAGTTTTTCCTGTTCTCTGCATCTTGGGTGGAATTTAAGAACCAAAGACATTCAAGCTGAATTTTTCAGCAGAAAGTTCTATTATAATTTATTATATATATATATATATATATATATATATATATATATATATATATATATATATATATATACTGTAAAAAATATTTAGAAAAAGTTACCTGGCTGCCTTAAAATTTTGAGTTCATTGAAATTAAAATTTTGAGTTAATACAATGAACATTTTTTGAGATTCGACAGCCTTTATTAAAATATTATTAAAAGATTTTGTAAGCATATTGGGTAATTATGTGTGTGTTATTTCTTATGACGCAGTGAAACATGCCAAATAGTGCTATTTTCATGATTTATCACATTTTTTATGTGGTTCAGATACAAAAATATTTGGAGTTTCTATTTATTAAACTAATTTCCTTCATTGTATCAACTCACATTTTTAATTTCAATAAACTCAATTTTAAGGCAACCTACTTACTTTTTTAAGTTAAACCAACAAAAACCACCACAAATTTTTTACAGTATATATATATATGTATGGATTTTAAGCCATATCGCCCATACCTACACATCAAGATTAATAAACCCGAGCTGTTGAATGATAGTAATACTGCTGTAGGTTGAGTGGCTAATCTAAAAGAAGCTTCCCTCTCAGATCCTGAATGAAGGACAGAGATTAAGACGTCATCACTTGATCCAGACACTGCCAGTTCAGCTGGCCTCCCTCGGTCATTTAGCTGTAAGATTTATTTTTAATTAGGGCTGGGCGATATGACGAAATATATCGTCTGGACGATAGAAAATGTCTATCGTTTTATATAAGGCTCTATCGCTTACGCCACGATAAGGCGTTTATGGCAGAATTTTACGTCAAGATGCACCTCACGCCACGGCATGCCCATGCAATACATAAACGCGCTCCCTCTGTCTCTCTCTCGCTCTCTCACTCACACACACACACGCGCTGCAGCCTCCCTTCCACTCACGTCACTTTTTTAAAATCCCCCACAGCGCGAAACACGAGTCCCGCAAACGCGCCGCAGAGGAGCTTGTTTGTAATCAGAGGACAAATGGCTCCTTAGTTTCGAAATGGTTTGAGTACAAGGTGATCGCGTTGAAAATAAAGGCGTTTGTCCAAGCTCATTTGAATCATTGCCGCGGCTCATTTAAGAAAATGACAGCTCCGAAGAGACGCCGCTTTAGTTTGAGGTAGTGCTAACAATAATAAAGAAAGACGATCAACACCTTATGTGTTTCCACTGAAATGAAGATGTAATATATTTCCAAATGTAAGCCCATCTTAAGCGAAATGCACGCTTCATACTGTCGTCTGCTCTGGCTCTAACCTCGAGTGTTTACTTTTTGCAAACCTTGTGAGCGCGCAAACCCAAACGCTGTGACCTCGCGCCAAATGTTTTTATTGGTTTATTAAGTACAAACAGGCGAGTTATGAAAAATTGAGTGCGAGGGATATGTTCAATCACACAAAAACATTTTGGAATGAGACGGCCAACTGTAGTAGCGTTTAGTCCACTGTCTATAATAGCCTAATTTAGAGATCACTTTTTTATTTATTTTAACCGACAACTTTGATCGGTTAACGTTGATACGGTCAGCCATCGGTCAAACGTTCATCGGTAAACATCCCTAGGCAGGTGTTAACTTTACTAACAGTCTTGCTTTAAAAAAAGGTTCTAAATAAAATAAAAATGTAGTCCATACTACCTTTATTTGTTTTGTATATCATTTCAAACTGCATTTCCACATTGCAATTTTGTATAGACTATTCATAAACTGAATTAATAGAAAGGTTGCTATATCGTTATGTATATCGTTATCGGGATATCAAATGAGCTATATCGGGATATGAAATTTTGGCCATATCGCCCAGCCCTATTTTTAATTGATGAAAGCTAAACAGAGACTTTCTATATGCAGCTGCTGTACAATGTCTGCTGGGGAAAGTGAAGCTAAAAAAAATATCAACTGCGCGTGTGAGCATGAATGCAGAAGTTTAACATTTAAATTCACTGGCGATTGTATTACAAAGAAATTGAAACCAATGAAAAAAGCAGCCATGCCTCTGCCACGAAAGATCTGCATTCATGTGGCTTTCATACCAGCGCGTCGCTTGCTGTCAGGGTCCCCTCATCTCCGGATATAAAGAGCTCTTGTGAAAGCGAAAGTGTCCAGGTCAGAGCTATCTGTAGCTTTTAGGAAATGACAGCTTTCACTCAAAATGACGTAAATGCCGTACGTGGTAAAGTTCTATATACATAAAATCAATAATATCAGTTGTGTTTAATTCTTCTAAGAACAACAGGTGATTCAAGTTCATCGTCCATTTCAAAATGGCAGATTCTGTTTACAGTACATATACTAGAGCCATGCCAGTTTAAAATTCATAGAAATGGTGTTACATAGACACCATGTACACACTTCCTTTAACAAACACGTGTTTCCCTGGATTTCCTGAACAGTGTTTCAAAAGATGCAGTCACCAAAGGAAGCATCCCTTACAGAAATGCAAGCCGAGCACAGAAATGCATATTCATATAATGCAAACTTAACTAACAAAGTAAAACGCTATTACAGCGCTATTTTGACTAGGAATGCACAATATGAAATATTAACCAATAACTGATAATTAAGTCCTTCTTATGGCCGATTCCGATACCAATAAGTTCATATTTTTATTATAATTTCCCTATAATCGGCAGTTCATGCATTGAAGAGAATAGAAAATCTATTTTAGTAGCTCTAGCCTAACTATAATGGCAAATGTCTGTCCTGACTCTTCAAATGTTTTAATTTTTTTGTGTAAGGCATCACAATACCTAGTAACAGAAAGCGTTTAACAGAACTATGACACAACTATGGTTTATCATGCACTTAAATCATCTCACAGAGCGCGCATTTACACACAAGCTGTCATTTACGGGGTGTACACACTGGTGCTAGGGCTGTGACGGTGGCAGTTTTTTTACCACCGTGGTGGTCTAGGGCTGTGCCGGTGAACATGACAACTGGGAGATTCATTCAGCATACAGTGGTTAAAGGTTTTTGTTCTATTTCAGCAGCGAAAATAGTTCAAAACAAAACACCGGAGAATCATAGCGCATCTGATATGACTGGCATTAGGTTGGCTTGACATTCGAGATTTGCAAATTTAGGGACCATCTCTAAAGTTACATACAACATTGGTATACGCGGTTGTATAAAACTGACTGTAAAGTGTTCATCTAGTTGTCGGCTATAATGCACACATTTTGGATTTTTGATATTTAATAAAATAAACTGTCATATGAAAATATGGATATAATTTATTTTACTGGGATACTGTTTGGGCTCATACACAAAATATGCTAGATTTGAATGCGTCATAGCTGATAGGACACTGAAGAGAATATTGCTTTAAAATATTTATAAAGATAATATTAGACATTATATTTACACCAAATTATTATTTATGCATTATGTGGTGCTATTGACGACTGCCAAGATAAGGAAGGAAATCCCACAGAATAGAATCTTGTTTTTAAAAAAGGGCATAGAGCTGCTTGATTTATTTTTTATTTGTTCATTTTCAAATATAAAACTTGTTGAAATGTGCATTGGTTCTTTTTGAACACTTTCTCATTTGAACAAAACCGTGATAATTTGGGTCACTATAACCGTGAAGTTAAATTTCCATACCGTTTCATCCCTACTCACAGCCATATTCATGCCGAACGAGAGAGGTAGACATTGTAAGTTGAGCCAAATTTAAGCTTTGCGTTTTACGATCTGGTCACCCGATTTTCCACAAATTTAACAATAGGCTTATTCCATTTTATTCTACTGGACATGAAATCTCTATTTTCCCAAATTTTGAGAGACATAAATGAAGTATCTCGTTCGGAATGAATGTTATGTTTCCATGGCTGCGAGGTAACATTTCATTGCGAACGTATTATTTATTTTGTAAATAAAGTGTTGTGCTTCACTCGTGTCACAATATTCACGTAAAAGCATTCACATACCAAAAAAAATTGTTTTGCCAATCACTGCCGACACAGCCCTAGACCACCGCAGTGGTAAAAAACTGCCACCATCACAGCCCTAACTGGTGCATTTTCAGTTCATACATATGGAAGCTTAAAGGGTTAGTTCACCCAAAAATTCTCATTATCTCATTAATTACTTACCTTAATGTCGTTCGACACCTGTAAGACCTCCGTTCATGTTCATGTGTTTATCGGAACACAAAGATATTTTAGTTGAAATCCGATGGCTCAGACAGGCCTTCATTGACACCACTGTCATTTCTTCTTTCAAGACCCATAAAAGGCACTAAAGACATTGTTACATCTCACTATAGTGGCTCTACAATAATTTTATGAAGCGACGAGAATAGTTTTTGTGCACAAAAAAACAAAATAACGACTTCTATAGTGATGGGCCGAATTCAAAAAGTTTAGAACAGTTATGAATCAGCGTATCGATTCATGATTCGCATGTCAAACTACAGAAATCAAACTAGTTATATTAAAACTTGACGCCTTTTCCCCAGTGTCATTATCGTTATAGTTGTAGTGTGCACTACTACTAATTTCAAAGAATTAAAATGATTATTAAAACTTTATAGGGATGGGCGATATGGCAAAAAAATTCACTCAGAACTATAGACTTGCAACATATATATATATATATATATATTTTTTTTTAACCAACTTAACAAACAAAAAAAACACAAAAAAAACTACAATACGATTCAGGTAACATTATCTTCATTAACCATCTGGTTAAAAAGTTCCACGCAAACTCAAAGCACACCACACTTGAAGTGATTATCATAGTGTAAATGAAAAATCATGCTCTATTGTTTTTGTTTGGTGGACATGTTTATGTTGCACTTGTGTCTCACGCATTTAGCAGCATCTCACTTATGAAACGGCATTCTAAAAACGCAGCGCTGAAGTTAGAAGAAAGTTCAACTTGCGCCTAAAATCTTTGTTTTTTTTCTCAATTCCACTGGCCACCACGATTTCAACAAAGTATCGCATTCTGTGTGAAGACGTGATGTGTTCTCAGTTATAGAGCAACACACGAGTGCAGTTAAACAGGTGCGCCATCACGTGTTCATATCATTTTTTTCTCTTAAACTGTTATCATTGTTGACAATACAGCATGTCTAAATATAACATTTACTAAACTTTTTGTTAAAAAACGTTATTTCTCAAATAAAAATAAAAGCTGTGGTAACACATTAAATTTGAATTAATCAGGAAGATTTTTTTTTTTTTTTTTATTGTCCAGCCCTAAAACTTTATAGTTATATTTAAAGTTATCATCCTTAATGTGAACAACCCATTAATCAATGCAATTTTTTGAAATGCTGGTACATTTAATTTCTTAGCTAGAATGCAAGTCACAAGAGAAATTAAAAAGTAACTAGTCATTAGATAAGTGGCTGCAGCACGGACCACTGCCAATGAGGTTTTTGAAACTATTGCATTGTGGGGGCTTATGATGAGTGCATGCATAAACGCCAACTAGTCATTAGTCTCTACAGCAATTACTTGGTACATTAATTCTTGTAGGAAAAAGTTTTCCATGACATTAAATTTTGTTAACACACATTGGCTATTGAGGTACAACAACATCCCTTGCCATTTTGAGGCATGTCTGGCCTTCAACATACACAAACTCTTATTAGTTCAGTTTGGTGTGTGTTTAGTAAGCCACCTGACTGGATGGCACTTCCAGCTCAGGCATAAAGCGCCCATTGTTCTCCCACTAGGCAGAGAGAAACAAGCCCAAGACTTTGATTAAGGTCAAGAACAAGACCATGGGGAATTTGTAAACAAGATAAATACACACTGATGTCAACCTCAGACTGGTTTTCTCCCAAAGAATTTCATCATAACCTTCTCAACCAGATCCTCTGCTCATTTGTGGTTATCCAACTAGCCAAAACTGGTCTAATAACCTGTGACAGAGTGAGATCATCTAGATTAAGTTTTGAGGAAACATGAATCCTGATCCTACATAAAAGACTGCTTTGCATTAAATGACACACATTAGCATAAGAGGGCCGTGACAACAGACTCATTCGTCCCACAGGTCTCTCTGGTGCGACTAAATTTCTTAGTTGGTCACACCCTATTTTTTTTATATTAATCATAATGGCTTTACATGATGAGAAACTATTCTCTTGATTTCTATATGCTGGTTTTGCATTGATGTAAAGATTTACATGACTAAAAGCTTTATATTTGCTAAATATTTTAATCTGGACATTGCTGCCATGGGTATTATTTTATTAAAGTAATATTTCCATGAGAACATGTCATGCCCTTCACATGACACACTGCAGCCACAAAAGCTCTATATGGCAGATTCACTTTCATTTCCTTTTTTATTCAAATACTTGCTGGTAGGTATGTCACAAGTAGTACCAAGTCAGTACTGACATTTTAAAAATGTGACTATACCAGCATTTCTGTCGTACAGAGTATATTCGGTACCGACTATAATAGGCAGCTGCTTTCTAAGCGTAGGACTCCAGACTGTAGCCAAATATATACTAGTGTCTGTAAATATTAAACTGCAAAATACTATTTAAATATTAATCCTCCATGGTAGGGATGAAACGATTACCGGTTTCACTATAAAATTTACTGACGGTTAGTAATATCGTTAAAAATTTAATTCATCATTAAAACCGTCAGTGATTATCACGATTTTGAAAACTGCGGTAAATCCCGTCCAGTCTGGTGCAGGCGCGCAAGCATGTCACGCAAAGCTGTTTTCTGAACGAGAAGTAATGCCAGACGGCAGTGACAGCACCGGAAGATTTTCTAGCCTTCTAGTCTTCCTCAATACCAAACCTACATCTGCAGGGCTTGACATAAACACCCGCCGTTTGTATGGTGTATTTCAGCTGTGGCATGTAACACAGTCACTCACATCGCTGTTGCTATAGTCACCTACTTATTATAGGTAAATTTCTCAAAAGCCATCTGTTATAATCGCGTTGCGCATTATAACCTATCACACGTTTCTATTGAGTTTATGAATGCAATGTCTAATAATCAGATGCGTTCAGATGGAGCACGATCATTTAAATATACTCCAGGGTTTCTACTGGTACAAAGCCATTTGCTAATTGCTGAAGTAACCCTTTGAATGCGTCATAGCTGATAGGACACTGATGAGAATATTGCTTGAACATATTTATAGAGATTATATTAGAGATTATATTTACACCAAATTATTATTTATGCATTATGTGGTGCTATTAACGACAGCCAATATAATTTAGGAAATCCCACAGAATACAATCTTGATTTTAAAAAAGGGCATAAAGCTGCTTGATTTATTTGTTGTTTGTTGACTTTCAAATATAAAACTTGTTGAAATGTTATCAGTGTGTGCATTGGTTCTTTTTGAACACTTTCTCATTTGAACAAATCCGTGATAATATTGATAACCGTGATAATTTGGGTCACTATAACCGTGATGTGAAATTTCCATACCGTTTCATCCCTACTCCATGGTCTGGGTCTCGGTGAATGGATGGTGCAGACAAGTGGTTTCATTTCCGGCACACATAACACTTGTTGTCTTTTTAGCCTCTGCCGTGTCACTATATGAGGACACGAACGCATTCAATTTATAAATACTGCTCCGAGAGTCACTTCGTGAGCATTTACCGTTTCACTTGACAAACTGACATATCATAAACACACACTCAAAGATCTTATTTCAGACCCATTTGAATAAATCTTGCAAACAACATGATACAGACACACAAAAAATCCACTGTTTGCTGCAATCTAGATGAAAACCTAAACTGTCTGCAGGGTGCCAGAGCACACAGGGCCTGAGTTACATATGGGTGTGGGAAGCTTTTCAATTTGGGTAGGCCAAATTCAGGCAGAAATGGTCCCAGAGCATAATAGGCTAATGGACCATTCAAGTAGGGCTGGGCGATATAGCCAAAATTTCATATCCCAATAAAGCTCATTTGATATCCCGATAACGATATACATAACGATATAGCAATTTTTCTGTTTATTCAGTTTATGAATAGTCTATACAAAATTGCAATGTGGAAATGCAGTTTGAAATGATATACAAAACAAATAAAGGTAGTATGGACTAAATTTTAATTTTATTTAGAACCGTTTTTTCAAGCAAGGCTGTTGGTAAAGTTAACACCTGCCATTAAAATATTTCAACACATAGCAGCAGCCAACTTTAAACAGTAAAACCACCAAGACTTCTCTTGCAGCATCATGTAGGTGTAATGATGTTTCCAAGTAGTATTCTTATAGAGCAGGCAATAGAAAGCAACCACAAATATTGATAATGGCCTGTCTATTCCTATTGGATATAAAAAAGTAACATAGCTTTTAACATAGCGTAGAACATCCCCTTGTGAATCTCTGCCTCCACTTTGGCCTGACATGAATCATATAAATCAGGTAACACAACTTTAGTAATGTGTTTTCGGCTGGGCATTTCGTATCTCGGATCGAGTGTGAGTGCACCAACTCACAAAACCCGCGTTTCTCGACCGTGTAGATTGGAACCATATCTTTGCAGATATGCTTGGCAACAGCAGAAGTGATCTCCTTCCATCTGCGGGAACTATGGCTATATGGTGTGCCACGTGAAAAAGCCTGTTGCAGCGTCTGAGTCTGGACTTGACGCTGCTTTTGCAGTTTTTGCTCGTTGACTCTCTCTGTATTCTTTTTCGTTGTTCTTGTGCAGGTGATAAAATAAATTAGTAGTGTTAGAATCCGTTGTTGGCACTGGGAGCCGGCAAACTTTACAAACAACTGTTGTCTGGTGTAAGTCGGTCTTCTTATATCCAAACCACGTCCATGCAACAGAAGTCGCCCCTCTTTTAAATACAAGCTCCTCGGTTTGGGTTGGCTGGTCATCTTGTTGAGAATTACCTTGGTCTGAACCGCGTCTACTACTGTCTTCCTCCATGTTTGTTTATGTATTGCAGCGTGCATGGCAGGGATGGAAATTAGCACCCGCCACCAGCCAAATGCGGGTGATTTTGAGTTGTGGCGGGTAAACTCGCTTCACCTACCGGCCACCGTGGCGGGTAAATAAAAATAGCATACTGTTTCCCCTCTTTATAAACTGTGTTCAGTGCATGCGAGTGCGGCCGTATGTCCGAATATGACCAGTCGTTTTCGCCGTCATTACCCGGATGTAGTGCCAGAAGACGCGAATAATAACCATAATAACTCGCGCGCACTGAGAGAAGATCCGTCACTGTCATCCGGAAGCGCGCACCCGTCTCACAGCGCGCAAATATTGAGTTATCTTTCGAGTCTTGTGCTTAAACAGACAAACTCACACAAAAAGTATGCCAACATGTTCATCTTGATGAGTATTCTAGCAGACATAGTCTGAATATGCCTTAAGTGAACTTTATACAGTCGTGAAAGATGACGCATATCCCTCTATTAGGTCTTAAAGGGGAAGTCGCCTTTACTCTGTTTAATGTCAAACAAAAGGACATCACGCACTGCTCTTGATTGAATAGCTTTTGTAAGTTTATTAAGGATTAATCTTTCATTTAAACAGTTAAATATGCAGTTATTTTACATTTGATTACTTTATTCAATTTCTGTACATTTCTGCAGGCCAGTAGACCTGTACATTATTATTTAATGTACACGTGTGAGGTCAAGTTAAACATTTTAGTTTGAATTTAATTTTATACTGTGGGTTGTTGCAATGTGCTAAATAAATATTTGCATAATTTGTAATTGTAACTTTACTAAAAATCAAGGCATTGCAATTGCATTAATTAATATTAAAGTTTCAAATAATAAATCACAGTCATAGCATTAGCCATAAATGCAATGGATAATTGGCTAAATTTCTTTTAGTGCTTCGGTTTCAGCCAAGAATTTTTATTTCTGTGCATCCCTACTGACAATGTTCTGCTCGGTGTGTCGTCAACACGCTTCAGGAGATGCCAAAACTAATAGTTTCATTGTTGGTACTAAAAACCTAAAACTGGAAGCCATAAAAGATCACAAATCATCCAAATGCCACATCCAGGTTAAAAAAAAAAAAAAAAAAAAAAGAGCACACAGAGCCCTACTCATTTAATGAAATGTATATCAGTTCATGGTTTGTGTGTGTATTAGAGTGAAAGAAAAAAAATTCAGTATTTCATTGAGATTTGAGATTAAATAAACAGCTTAAGTATTGTAGAGCTTGTAGTATTAATTTTCACGTGCAGTTACACATTGTCGGTTATAAACAAGAAAGTGGCTGGTTAAAACATTGAGTGGCTGGTAGATTTTGAAATCCACCAGCCACTGTGGCCGGTGGACAAAAAAGTTAATTTCCATCCCTGGTGCATGGGCATGCAGTGGCGTGAGGTGCATCTTGACGTAAAATTCTGCCGTAAATGCCTTATCGTGGCGTAAACGATAGAGCCTTATATAAAACGATAGACATTTTCTATCGTCCAGACAATATATTTCGCCATTTTACCCAGCCCTACATTCAAGCAAACCACCCTTGAACTTGCAGTAATGCAAAAGTCAAATGTGTACTGCCACTCAAGGCATTCATAACAGAGAGGAGCAAAGCAAAGTTGAGCTTCCATAGGAATTAACTGAAAATGTGCCAGTGGACACTTACCGACCATGAATTTGTGAAGAAAAAAAAAAAAAAAAAGCTTCACAACTGAGCTGTTAATAGGGATGCACTGAGCCGATACTCAGCATCAGTATCGGCTCAGTATCTGCCGTTATTTGCCAGATTGTGTATCGTCAGACAGGACCGATCCAAATCCAATACTGTAAAAGGCTGAAAAACATTATAAAGCACCATCAATGATTCATGCACTATATTATAAGTGTTCTGAAGCCAGTCCATTGTTTAATGTGGCGTACAGTTGAATATTTAAGTCAGGCCATCCTTAAAAATATTCTTATTTGCCGTAACCCGACCGACCCTGTCAATTTAGGGCCGACTCAATTTTTTTTTTTTTTTCCCTTTTAGTCCGACCGACTTGCCGGTTGTAAATTGGCTAAGACCGACCAATTTCTTTTTTTACTTTTCAAACAACTAATACAACAGTAATAAAATAATTTGAATTATATTTTAGTAAGTATTATAAATGTATAAATTGCCTGGGCCATACAAACGAAGGCTACGTTCTTTCGTTTATAGAAAAACCCGTGACGTCATCTATGTTTACACTATGGTTAACGGATGTCACACTATGGCCTGCACGTGCGTTCGTTTCGGCTCATACTCTCATTCACTGTAACGTTAGACTGTTAAAGCCCTGTCGGAGATTTCGCCGCATTGTGTGACAGGAGTCAGGACCATGGACACGTTACACACACCAGGCAAGTGCACTGCAGAGGGGAGGGCTTTGAGCCCCTGCCCTTTTTGAAAATGAATCAAAAGTGCCCCTCTCAACATTTATCATTGCTATATTGTGGTGAATAAAAATTTTGAATTATAATTAATATAACAACGTGTACAAAACAGTAACAAATGGCGGAAAAGCCGTTTATCTTGTCTCTGTCAGTCTGAAATGTCGTTGTCATAACGCGTTGCTATGGGTAGCGTGTGTTCTGCTCGACCCCAGCGCGTGGTGGGAGCGGCGGCTCTGGTTGTAACTTGAAAAATAATGTTTTATGTATGGTTCTGTCGATGGATACACGTGCACTACAACAGCGATAATAAAAGAAAACGTGGGCAAAACGGTCTATCTTTCTAAACTGTGTTCAATGCATGCGAGTGCTGCCGTATGACCAGTCATTTTCGCCATCATCACTCAGTATATTCGCCAGAAGACGCGAATGAGAACTCTGCAGTGAGAGAAGATCTGTCTCTGTGCGCAGCGCGCGCACGTCTCACAGCGCGCAAATATTGAGTTCTTTCAAGTCTTGCGTTTGAACGGATAAACTCACACAAAAAGTATGTCAACATGTCGATCTTGATGAGTATCCAAGCAGACATAGTGTATGTATATGCCTTAAGAGAACTTTATACAGTTGAGAAAGACGATGCATATCTCTGTATTAGGTCTTAAAGGGGCAGTAGCCTTTACTGCTGTCTGGGCAGTACTACATTGCTGTCTGTCAAACAAAAGATAAGGACTCACTCACTGCTCTTGATTTAATAGCTGGTTATAGCTACTTAATTAATTGAATTCATAAAAACAACTTTTTGCTTTTTAATATTCAAATGCACTAGACTATATCACCAGATGCGTTGGTCTGGCAAGAAGTGCAAGCCACTTCAGAGACACAGATAGTTGCGTGATCTGAGTCAACATAATCAAGCGTAAAAATAAGAAACATATCACAGGAAAATACTAAAACGGGAAGACAGCGGGAAAAGAGCTAAAATATGTGAGAAACCCGGAAAAAAAGGGAGGGTTGACAGCTTTGAGTCAATGACAGCTAGCTGGTGGTTCTTTTCTTAAAGAATGCACCTGAAATGTATGCAATAAATATGTTTTTGACAAATATTTCAATTTGTTTGTGGTCTATATAGCCTGCAATTAGCCTACACGCCCGAAGGCACGGCTTGAAGACCCAGTCAGTGATGTCACGATATGCCAATTTGTTTAAATTCATACCTACCGTATTTTCCGGACTATAAGTCGCTCCGGAGTATAAGTCGCATCAGTCAAAAATGCGTCATGACGCGGAAAAAAACATATATAAGTCGCACTGGACTATAAGTCGCATTAAGGCAGAGCTGGAGCCGCGCGCATGCGAGCACGCGAGCACCCGCGCGCGCATGCGAGCACCTGCTCGCGTGCACTCGCTCGTGCCCGCTTCACTGCATAACCCGAGCAGAAGAAAGAAAGTTTGAAGTGAGTGAGAAACTTGTAAGGGACTGGTGAAAAGCAGAGGTTACTTTAATTGTGATGAAGAAGAAAAAGAAATCTACTTGCGGACTGTAAGCGAGATGGCCAGAGCTGAAGGAACGAGTCCACAGAGGCTTGAACTCTCTGCCGGGAGAGGCTCTGCCGCGCGAGACGAACGCTGTGAGAATCGTTCTCCGCTGCATGTTTTACTACATGCTGTTTGTATTTTGCAGAATAAGATTTTCTTTATGGGGGCATTTTGTTTGTGTTCAGTCTTTCTTAGTTGTTGTCTATAAGTAAATATTAGGCTACAGGAGCAGCATAGAGCGCATTCTCGCGGCTATATGTTTATTCTTGTCAGTCAGTATGAATTAAATTTGATATATAAGTCGCACCTGACTATAAGTCGCAGGACCAGCCAAACTATGAAAAAAAGTGCGACTTATAGTCCGGAAAATACGGTACGTAATCACCATCACCAAAAATTTACTTTTTTTTTTGTATTAAAATTTGAAAAAAAAAAAAAAAAAAATAGACTTACCTACCGACCCTTTTTTTTTTTTTTTTTACTGTTACTGCAAACCAAAATATTTTTAAGGATGGCCTCACTAAATTCAAGTTCACATCAATGCTTCCCTCCGCTGCGGTCTAGTCCCTCTCCATTTAGCTTTCAAACTGTCACGTTCAGTTACGGCAGTCAACACGATGAAACTCCAAGATGATTAATTGTTTCTGCTATTATGCTTGATCTGTTGATAACGGTCTATGGTTTTGCATAAAATGACTATCTTGCTGCCGTTTATTGCTGTAAATCGTGCCTACCGGGTGTCTGTTAGATCACAACACAAGACTATATATTGTATTATTCTTTACACAAAGTAACTGAAATGTTAAACTGTTAAAAAGAAACAGCTCAATAAAATATTGCATAGATAAACTGCGTCGATATACCTTCCCTTAGTGTTTTGAACTTAAATAAGCTCTTTTACATTTCGCTTTAAAACCAAATCTTCCACAATCATCAGCTCCTTATTATCAAATCTGACTCCTGCTGCTGGTCTGTGCTGTGACTCCTGTTTGGCTCATGCTTTATTAAGCAGACACATTCAGTTTTTAATTGTAGTGTTTGTTCTTTAACTGAATTAATTGTATTACTATCTAAAAAAAAAAAAAAAAAAAAACAGTGGCGGGCAACCCCCGCGACCCAATGAGACCAAATGTGTAACATTTTAACTTGCACATTATCAAAATGCAATAATATTGCATTTGCTACCATCAAATTAAGAATATGAGGAAAGGTAAAGTGATGCAAAATTCCGTGAAAAGAAGACTGCACTTCCCTTTCTTCACGTGAAGAGGGCCCACTCAGTCCCTGGTGCAAACTACGATAGCCAGGACGTAGAGGAAAATCTTGTTGATGTCAGTGTAGTGGTTGAGAGCTGCATGTACATAGGAATACCTTCCCTGTAGCTCAAACATAGAGCAATCAGAGCTTTTGAAAGCTTTTGAAATGCCAATGTCATGGGTTCGATTCCCGGCAAAAGCAAGAACTTATATAATCCTGTATAAAGTAAGTCTCTTCAGATATAAGCATCATTCATAATGCATACATATATAAACAGATAAATAGAAAATTAAATCCTTGCAGACATCTAAATATTTAAGAAAAATCAAATAATTGAATTGATGAGGACCAATGTCTTTTTTGTGCCAAGATATTTTTTTTAATCAATTTCAAAAACACTATGTGGTCCACTTTGATAAATGTCTGTGGTCAGCTGCTGTTTCTCTGGGGTTCAATATGATATGTCTCCCTGCGGGTTTCAGATCAAAACCAGACCACATTGATAGATGCAGGATTTACACTGAATGCCGATCCTCTTTCACCACATCCAAAAGGATGTAAATAGACCTAAATTCTTGAGATCTTTTGGGGGGGGGGGGGGGGGGTTATTACACGCCAGTATGTTCACCCACAACTCTAAATTTCTTTATCCGACACCTCTAAACAGCAACCCAGACTAAAAATGCCAGTGGTTGCTGAATCACCATGTACACCAGAAACAGGTCAACACCTCTCGACCAACAGTTTCCATAGTTCTGATATTAACACTAGTTGCGGGAATCCTACAGCTATGATCCTAGAAACGAATGAGCTCATTCTCGCTATTACTATAATAAACTCTGTAGGGGAATTTGGGGAACAACCCTTACAATAAATCAGCATAAAACACACACTGGATGACGTAAGACTGCCATTTATCAACAAATCTGAATCTTCATTTAAAGGTAAACACGCGATTTCTACAGAAGTGTGCTAACTGTTAGTTCGTGTAAGTCAAGTTAACCATTGCAGAAATTAATCCAACGTACAATACGTAACAGCAACAGTTTCAAAACACCGAGCAATTTGCTAACGTTACAATTTGGTGTACAATAAAAATTAGGCGTGCAATCTGTTGCAAATTGAACTACCAACGTTCAGCCATTAATAATGAGAAGAAAAACATAACCTCTATGTATAATGCAGATCAAAGGTTTAGTGACATTTAACCGCAGAGACAGAGCTAGGTAAATATTTCATTTGATCATACTTCCTGTTACAAAGGTGTGAATTTAACTTGAACAAACAGAAACAAATGGACAATGCGATAGCAGGCTAACGTTACATGCCTACGGTAGGTTAGGTCCATCTAATGTCGGACCCACCACAGGCCCTTTAAAGCGATTTTACTTGCCTACACACCAGCTAGCGGGCGTACAACATTAAATAGGCGGTTATTTGTTGCAAAAGGACAAATGTTAGAATCGTCTTTAATCGTTAATTTAAGTGTAAATGTTCGCTTTCACATTCGCCAGCGAGAAAACTGTGAAAGCCAACACACGACCGTTAGCCAACCCGTCAAAACTAGCCTTTAATATCATGAAATACAACTGCGACTTACCTTTCAAGTCATCCACGTAAAAGCATTTCATTCCAGGTAACAAATAAAGGCAAAAAACTCCGACTGTGGTGTAAGAAGGCGGCTACTTTAGAGAGTTGTTTTGTCGTGCTGAAGTCGGGCCGTCCTGTGTCCCGTCCTCCGTTCGCTCACTCTCTCTGACTCACTGGTATCCGTCTCGCTCTCTTCTCAGATATCAGTTCAAACTCAAATCTCGCGAGAGCCAGCGTGTATTCCTCAAAGCAGCAATAACTGTAAAGTAGGTAAATCAAATCTTCTTATAAAGTTTACATAACCCCCATATATATATATATATATATATATATATATATATATATATATATATATATATATATATATATATATAGTCTCTCTCTCTCTCTCTCTCTCTCTCTCTCTCTCTCTCTCTCTCTCTCTCTCTCTCTACATACTGTTATTGACTATTTCCTCTTCCTTGTACTCTATCCAGCTCTATGTTCACCAATCTCTCTCTCTCTCTCTCTCTCTCTCTCTCTCTCTCTCTCTCTCTCTCTCTCTCTCTCTCTCTCTCTCTCTCTCTCTCTCTCTCTCTATATATATATATATATATATATATATATATATATATATATATACATATATATATATATCCTATTTGTTTACTTTCCTATATATTTAAATATATAAAGCTTTAAAAGTGTAGAGTCTATTTATTAAAATATCATGGTATTACCACCACTGTACCAGACAGTCTTTTATAAGACAAAGTTATTTATATTGTCAAATAAATGGTTTCATGTGTCCAATAATATTACATGCCTGGAAACCCAACTAATTTGGATCATTGTGGTCAAAACTCACAGTTAAATGGCAAAGCACTTTTAAAAAAAAACGTATTTCCATATGGAGCAAAGGGTCTAATTATATAGAGTTTAAACACAAAACTTTCCTCATGAAGTTAATCAGAGCCATGCAAAAAATTCCATTTGGTTGGGTTATTGATGACAGGTTCTAGTGTTTTATGAAAAAAGTAAGCTTGTGCAATGTCCCCTATTTACAAATATGATATAAACTGCAAATTGTATTGCTGTAATGTTTTCCAAAAGGAATTTTCCAGATTTAAAAACAATTTGTAATAGGGCTACACGAGAAGACAACTATAGCAGTGTCTTACATCACATAAAGGAATGATGTGCCTTGAGTGCTGTCTCATCGCACACGCCCAGTTACTCAGGCAAACAATAGAACTGTACAAAACAATCACAGGGCTATTTGCATTTTAGTGTTCAGTATCACAGCCCGTGTGCATATGTATGTGTTCTGTGGGGGAGTCCTTTTTTATTATAATGTTAAAGAGAGTGGAAAAACAGCTGCTACGGGATTACACAATATGCATACATTCTATAGCTGCTAAAGAAGCCGATCGAAACACTACAACCTAGCAGGAACCAAAAATGTAAAAAATAAAATAAAAAAAAGGTTCCATACACACTAGTCCTTGTACAACGAACAATAGCAGAACTGATATCTTTCTGACATAATTTTTTGATATTATTTAAAGTAAATGATTTGTTACATACTTGCAACTTCTCAACTTAGTTAAACAGTTAAACATAATGATTTCTGATTGAATATTCATAATATTCATAATAAGAATTTTTTCACTTGAATTTTTTTGAAATAAGCTATTAAACAGGATTGTATAATGCAATCTTTTAAGACATTTTTCTTGTGTAGAATCTTTTTGAAATCTATAACCCTACAGTTCTATATTGAACCTTATTAAGAGAGTATCCTCGAATCAGTGTTTTGCTTTTTGTTTTCTTGCAGAATGGACACACATTCTTTAACAAAATCAGTATTGTCAGCTGAATCCATTGGGGACACAAGAAGATGTAGAAAATACCTAAATCATTGATAAATGATTTACATGGATCAATCACAACTCATTTTAGAGAAACCAGGCAGATTCTATTAAAAGGTTTCCGTGTCTATGCTGCTGTGTTGGTTGACAAAGGTAATTAATAAAATGAACTAAAAACCTCATGATCTAGAGGTAACATGAATGTAGTGTACAGTGCCGTTTCTAGTCATAGGCAAACTAGGCGGTCGCCTAGGGCGCCAACAGTTGGGGGGCGTCAATGAGCCCCCGCCCCAACAAGATTTTTTAGTTATTTCATATATATTTTATTATTAATATTTCGTACTTTTGCTATTTCAAGGCATTATGATTAGTTGCGATTATTGGAGTGAAGTCGCCATGGTGATAGTGGAGCTGCTGTAATGAAATGAGATCATGTAGAGGGCGGCAGGGAACGTCGTCATCCGTGGCGTTGTAACGCTTGTGTCCGAGTGAAAAATGCAAGGGGGTAATCTAGCGCTCGGAAAGCGTTCCACCCATAGGGGCTGCCATTGCTAACCAAGCCATCACCTGCTGTTAGCATCCCATTGACTCCCATTCATTTTTGAGTCACTTTGACAGTGAATAACTTTACATCTGAGGCGTTTAAAGACTCCATTTGTCCATTGTTTATTTCTAAAGAAACACGACAATGCATAAAAGGCTCCATTACCTTGTATCTTACACTATCGCCCCGTAGAAGCTGTTTTTGTAAAAATAGGCTAACTATTGCGTCATAACCAACGCGACTCTGTCGCACAGTTGAGAAATTACCGTATAGACCTGAGGAGACGCTCGCAAGCAATCTTTTACTGTCTATGAGACAGTCGGGGGGACGTGGAGACATAAAGTCTGATAAAGTCAAGGGGGAAGAATGGGGAGAAGCCCATAGTGAGCCAAAAGCAACGGGAGAAAATTTTAAACAACGTGATTCAGCTTTCACTTTCCACAACTATAGAAGACCTACAGCTGTCAGACAGGAGGCTCACGTCACATCTACGTCGTCAAGCTCAGTCTGAGCCTGCGCAGTTCGCTCCGCCATCAGGAAGTAAGTGCTCCTATACTGACATCACTTAACGCCGTAGAAGTCAATGGGATCGCTCGGTCCATTTCTTTTACTGTCTATGGAAAAATGTGGATAGCTCACTTAATGTAACTGGAGTGGATGCAAACACGGAGGCGATTAACATCAAACAGATCGCACTTTATTCCCCGCTGAACTCTCATCACAAACTCCCTTTCCATCCACATCATTACTTAATAAAACAAAATGTATGAAGGTAAATTGATGCCATATAGAATTGCAAGCGTAGGGTAAGATTTGTGAAAGTGTACATAAGATTGCAAGCGTAAATTAAATTTGCATGCACAAGATAAGTTTTGCAAAGGTGTAAATTGCCTTTCAAGTGTAAGAAAAAAATATTTGCAGCATTTTACTGTTTTCATAAGTGTAATTCATGTTTTGTGAAACTGCAGCTTCATGTTAACGCAAAATAAATATGATCTGTATTCTTCTGACTTCCATTTTTCTGCGCTTACCCTTTTGACACGTTTATTTCGCCAAAATACGGCCAAAAGCATTGCACGCCTGTGAACATCGATTTGCAAGCGGAAAAAACAGAGTCAGGAACTGCGAAATAGATTGAGTGTGTAAAACCAACCTTTGTGTAAAAAAAATAAACTGTTGCGACTGTCTAAATGACTTGTTGTGTGCGTAGGGCAAAAAGGCTCCCGAAATAAACCGATTTGCACAGTTCCGTCTTTCTTTTAGCTGCGCTTACAGTTTTGGCACGATTCTGTCACTGACTGAGTTTATCAAGCGCGAGGAGGAAGGCGGGTCCACCTTCTTCTGGAGCCAATCAAATGAGCTGCTCGATTTACTCTTATCTGATTGGTTCAACCAAGTTGGTTCAAACCTCAGACGCCAGAACACATCTTTATCTTCAATTTATTTTTAATGCACAAATACATATAAATAAACAAACAAACAAATAACGTGTCAAAAGGGTAAGCGCAGAAAAATGGAAAGTCAGAAGAATACAGATCATATTTATTTTGCGTTAACATGAAGCTGCAGTTTCACAAAACATGAATTACACTTATGAAAACAGTAAAATGCTGCAAATATTTTTTTCTTACACTTGAAAGGCAATTTACACCTTTGCAAAACTTATCTTGTGCATGCAAATTTAATTTACGCTTGCAATCTTATGTACACTTTCACAAATCTTACCCTACGCTTGCAATTCTATATGGCATCAATTTACCTTCATAGTAATAACTGACTGTTAGCAACAGAAAACAGAAAATAATCCCCACACATGGGAGCTCAAGACTCAGTGCGCACATACACAAAATGCAGACTTCGTTTGCAGGGAGCGCGCGCAACTCTTAAAGGGGCCACACTATATTTCTACTCGTTACAGCGTGCTTTAGTTTCATCATCATGAAAAGGTCCAAGCCATCAGGGGCTCAGTATCGTAAAAAGAAAGCGAAATATACAGGTATAGCCTACTTATTGGTTACTTGTTCTCTACTAAGCTGGTCCCTCTATCATAACGTTGAGCAAAACATTACACTGAATATTAGTACTGGACGGACCACACGCCATGCTCATTTCAGGTGCAGAACATTATAGCAGTTAATTTGAATATTTTTTTTTTACATCAGAGATAGCTGTTTAGTGTAAATTGATCAAGTAGGCTAATACTGTCATAACCATGGGCGTCACTAGGCCCTTTTTTATGAACTTATGCATCAGCCCCCCCTAAAAAAATATGTGATTAACCTTAAAACATGAAACTGGCGCAAGGCTTCGGCTACTGCTTCGTCCCGTCTTTAGTCTTTGTGTCAGTGTGTTCTTAATCCGCAGCGGCGCCGAAGTGACATGGTTTTCAAGCTATTGTTATCTAATTTTTTGGCCTTCAGAACATCTTAAAATACACATATGTAGATTCATAGAAATCAAATTTTTCTCGGGGGAGCATGCCCCCGAACCCCCCAACATCTGTGATCTCAGAGATAATAAACCTAGCTACATTAATTCGATTAATGCATGTACAATATGCCCATGAAATAAGGAAGTCATATTTACTTAATAAGTTGAGTTTAAAAAAAAAAAAGGGGGGGGGGGGGGGTGCAACATATGAATCTCGCCTAGGGTGCCAGAAAGGCTAGAAACGGCCCTGGTAGTGTACATGTTATTTCTCCTTAAGGACTGCAGTTAGGAACCCTATTCAATTCTGTTCAAACTTGTAAAAGTCAAGCATTTTAGCGTTATATTATGTAACTCAGTGGGCAAGCAAAGACTTATCATGGACTGCAGCCTGTACAAGAGAATGTACATTACTGTTAAAAGTTTGGGGTCACAAAAATACTTAATACTTTAATTCAGCAATCTCTTTGTTCAGTTTAATACATTTGTCTACTATTTAATACAAATGAACATAATGGTTCATCACTGAATCATAGATTTCTATAAATTCAGATTCTATAGATATAGTTTCCACTTTGTTTGTGATTTCAGATACGGTTAACCAAGTGTAATGAATTCTTTTTAGAGTATAAGAAAATTTATCTTAGATTATCACCACTATGTTCAAAGTGTGTGTGTGGGTGCATGCGTGCGTGTGTGCATGTGTGTGTGTGGACATGTTTTTCTATCCCGGTGGGAACATCACCCTAACGAAACAAAAATATATTGCAGTATATTGGAAAATATCATGTAATACATTAGGCAATATATTCACATATATGGGATTTAATATTCATATTCGCCAATATATTGCAATATATGAAAGCGGCAATCATTTGTATATTTTGCAATAAATTACAGGAATATATAATATATTGTATAATACCATTAATATATTATTCCATGCATTTACAATATATTATAATATATTTTGAAGTAATATATTGGTAAATATATTTTCCTTTCATAAGGGCAACCTGAATGCACACAGACTCATCGGAACTCATGTCACTAAATTGAGGTCCCCATTGATACAAAAGCTAATAATTCATTCAAACATCTGTTGTTGATGTGTATGTTTAGGGGTAGGGTAGTGTAATGGGATGGAATATATCGTTTGAACAGTATAAAACCATTAAGTCTATGGAGAGTCCCCACAAAGCCAGACATATGTGTTGAGACTGAGTGTGACTGTGTGTGTGTGTGTGTGAGAGAGAGAGAGAGAGAGAGAGAGAGAGAGAGAGAGAGAGAGAGAGAGAGAGAGAGAGAGAGAGAGAGAGAGAGAGAGAGAGAGAGAGAGAGAGAGAGAGAGAGAGATTGGTGAACATAGGGATGGATAGAGTACAAGGAAGAGGAAATAGTCAATAACAGTATGTATGCCATGTGATACTGTAAACAGATTACTATGATAGAGACTGCCACAGTAATGTAACTCACCCTTATGAAGGTCAACTAGTATGGCAGAGTGAGAACCTTCACTGTATTGCCAGCAAACCTCATGGCTGTGTCAAACTTCATTCACAACTTTTGATAACACACTAGACAGATACTAGTACTTTGTACAAACATTATGAATTTTATGTTACATAAGTTAGGTAATATAAGTGCATTTTCTAATGTGGCATCTGTTGCCTGGGCAACTGTAGTTATTTCAACAACAACACAGGTTTTGAAATAATGACTAGCTGTGTTAAGTGTGGTCAGTTTGGAGTTTTGTACTAAGTTATAAAAATGTACACCTTAATAGTACCACAGCAAATACAAAAATTGTAAAAGTAAAACAAATGCTAACATGTATATTATGTATACTTTAAAACAAAATGTGTTTGTTTGTTTGTTTTTAATATAGTAACAAGAATGAGATTTTTTAGCTTTCATTAATATGTATGGGTGAGGTGAGGAACTCAAATGCAGATACTTGTGGTTGTACATTCTGTTTAATGATCTCAGAATATCTCTAACAGCAGGGCCATAATGGGCATGTTCATTCATGTGTACCAGGTAAACCGCATGACCATGTCACATATTGCCCTGCGCATAGCAACTGGTGTCAATGGAGATCATCCTCTTCCCTTTCAAGATCACTTCTGTTTTTCAACTCTACATCTGAGTAAGAAGCCTCACAAAATGCATCCAGCTTAAGGTACCTCAACTTTAGGGGAGTCTTTTTTTCCCCATTTAAGCTGAGCAGTTACTTTTGTGTGCTAGGTTTTATAGCAGTGTATTACATAATTTGCAGTGTAGATGTAAAAACAGGAGGCAGCCATTCACTTTGATATACTTTCATCAAAAGTGACTTACATTGCATTCGGTGCATATTTCCTGTGAAACAAAACCATGACCTTTGTGCCGCTATAGTGCCACAGATCTGAGATACAAGAACATTTCTGATGCCTGAGGCATTTCACGGAACAACTGTTGAGACAACATGTTATGTTCACCTGGCTGGGAGGGAAAATCAGTGAGTAATTGTAATGCCTGGCCCTAGGAGAGTTGTTAAGGGTTCAAGCACTCAAGTGTGAGCAAGCAGTTGTGGCCAGGTAGCTACAGACATGCGCATTTGGTCTCAGCCTTCTGGAGACAAGAGTGCATTTACTTAGATTTAAGAAGTGATGAGCCATGTCAAACCAGTATCATTCATCACTTAGGGCAAGTTATAAAGGCAAACACAAAGCCAGAAGACCCTAGCAACCACAACTCCTTAGCAACCATCAGAATCTAAACATAAAGCCTGAAATGCTACATTATTTCAACTATCCATTATTTCCGACTAAGCGGCTAATCAGTTGTGGGCCAATATTACCATCATCTGTGTCTATTAATGCAGACTATTACCACTTTGAGTAATGATCAAGCAAGATTTTTTTTTACAAACTTTAATGTTACAATTATTATTATCTTTTCTTGGGCGGAGATATGGGGTCATGGCCTGGAGTGGATCTTGAATGTTGATCAGGGGCTGGAGTCACCTCTGGACTCTGGTCAAAGGCTGGAGATGTTGCAGGACTCTGGACATGGACAGGAGACGTTTGCTGTACTCTGGACATGGATAGGAGATGATGGAGTACTCTGGACGTGGATAGGCTGTGGCTTGGCAGGCATGACGTGAACAAACCCAGACATGACAGTAGGGGCATGGAGACACTCTGGTGAGGAAGGTATACTGTAGGATGGCGGGACTCTTCCACAGCTTACATGGTAAATGAGGAACCACTCAACAGCAGGCTATGGTTGATATATTGGGTCAAAGACAGAGACCTACCGGTTCATTTAGCCCTATATCCTAAAAATGTCCTTTAGTGCCACGTCATTAAAATTGATTTAGTGACAGGGTCCACAGAATTCCTCCACATAGTCCTATGCATTGATCCCCTTGATGGCAAGCAAACAAACTGCTTGGTTCATTGTAAGAGGACTTATATTCTGTAACATTGATCCACTGGAGGGAAGTTTTAAGAACCCATGTGCAGGTTCATTTCATTCAAACGTGAACAAATACAAAATAAACAAGAGACCTGGCTTGTAGTGATGTTATGTTCTGTGCCGAGGCTTCGGCGCCCGTAACGAGAAATCCCGGAAGGTTTCAGGCAAGTGTGTATCGAGGCTTGAAACGTTTTATGATATGACTGGAGGGTAGTTGGGGCCACATCAATGTTTTTTCAGGGGGCTTAGAATTCCCTAGCTATGGCCCAGAATGTACACATATGAAAATTATACTACATCAAGCTTTTAAGATACAGTAAAGTAAATTTGAATGTTCTGTGATACAGACATATTTACTGTAGTTTTCATTAATAAACTAACTAAATTGTGTTAAAACATAAAAGGCTCATACTTGTTAGTTATAATATTCTATGGGCAATGGATTTTAATTTAATGTTAAAATGTAATGTTAACTGGGTTTATGATAACTGTCTGTTAAAAGGCTGTGAGGATTTGAACCAGATAGAATGTTGAACTTCAACTATGATGTCACAAAGTTTCTAGAAATCTTTTGAGCATTTGGAGATTTCACTAAAAAATCAGATTACTTTAATCAGTGTTTCGTCAGTTTGAGTTGAAGTTAAATTTGAGCTAGAAAACATGGAGCACAAGTTCATTGCCACATCTTTTAATGTGTTTGACGAAGTTCGTTTAGAGGGCGAACACACAGACGTCATCATCAACGTCAATGGCAAAGAGTTTAAAGCTCACAAGATCATCCTCTGTGGCTGTAGCCCTTACTTTAGGTAAGGACATTGCCTTTGCCATTGTACAATGTCTAATTTAGAACTGACATCTTTAGAAATTAATACCTTTTGCTCCACAGGGCACTCTTCTCCACCCGATGGACCAACGAGAAACATGATATTCAAGGAATCTCCTCAGACACCATGTCTCTAATTATTCAATATGCATATGCAGGAGCTGTCCAGATCTCTGAGGAGAACGTGTTGGAGCTCTTGGTAGCGGCTGATCAGTTTTTAGTTTCAGATCTCGTAGAGGCTTGCTGCAAGTTCCTGGAGTCAATCTTGTGCCTGCAGAACTGCATTGGCATCTGCATGTTCACAAAGCATTTTTACTCCTGCTCAAACCTCCACCACAATGCAAAGCTCTACACTCTACAGCACTTTGGGGAGGTGCAGCAAGTGTCTGAGGAGTTCCTGGAGCTCTCGCTGGAACATCTATGGGAGATGATCGGTCAGGATGAGCTGAATGTCAAAAAGGAGGAGGTGGTTTTTGAGGCCATCCTCCGCTGGATTGATCACTCACCTGAAAACAGAAGAGAACACATTGCTGAGCTTCTGCCAAAGGTAAGACAGAGACAATTCATCATGTTAACCATAGTTTTGCTTTATTGTTTATCAAACCAAGAAGTGACTCAATATAATGTTTAATTTCCACCTAAGATATGCTGGGATTTTATTTGCATAAAGTATTTACCCATAGACAGAGATAAATAATAAAGGCCACATCTGGTTCTCTTCCCTCACTGGGCTTCAGGTTCGAATGGGGTTGATGTCTCCAGAGTACTTCATGAGTAATGTAAGGAACAACGCACTGTTGTTGGACAATGAGGCGTGTTCAGACATTCTCGTCAGTGCAATGAAGGCCATTTTTAATCTCCACATGGAGGGACCCACCGGTTTAGACCAACTGACACGTCCACGTCTGCCTTCTGAGATCCTATTGGCTATTGGAGGGTGGAGCACAGGCAACCCCTCCAATGCAATTGAGGCATATGATACAAGAGCAGATTGTTGGGTCGATGTGACTCAAGAGGATGAGCGCCCCAGAGCCTACAGTGGTACAGCGGTCCTCAATGGGTTTGTCTACATTATCGGCGGCTTTGATGGCGAGAGTTATTTCAACAGTGTGAGGAAGTTTGATCCCATCTTGCATACTTGGCATGAGGTGAGCATTGCTTATAAGAGCATCAACTAGTTTACTTTTACTACTAACAAATGTTGTGACTTTCACTGAAAACCTTAATTAATTGAATGAACTCAATTGATTTAAGAAAACTCGTTCCCTCAACTGGAGTTTCCCAAAACTTGTATATTTAAGATAACTTAACTTGGTGCTGATGTTTACTGCACTTAAATTGTTAAGTTCACCAAAGTTCACCAAAGTGTTTATATAATGTACTTAAATAATTAAGTTCACTTAACTTAAAAAATGATACGTTGGATTTACTTAATTTTTTTTATGTGAACAGGTTCCACGAAATTGGGTTATGTTGAATTTAATTAACATAGTTTATTTTGGTAAAAAAAAATTAACGTAAAGTTAATTCAATGCCATTTAGTTAAATCAGGTTAACATTCTTAATTTTGTTTAAAACTATTAAGCTTTATTACTCTGAAATGAATATAAAAAACAAAGCAAGTATCCAGTTTAATTGATTATTTTTATTTAGTGAAATGCTTTTTTTTCAACATTTACAAAACCTTTTACATTACAAGATTGTATTGGCTAGATGGTTTTGTTACATCCATGTCCTGCTCAAAGTAGTTATTTTTTATTTTTAAAACAATTTTAATTGTTTGTAGCAGATCCTTACCCCAAGCACATGCTACACTTCACCACAATGGTAACGTCAAAAAAACACTAACATAACACAAACTTGTACATACCAGCATAACAAAACATTAAACATTAAAAAGTCTCTCATTTTCTCATCTCGTTAGAAATGCATAAAATAGCACTTTATTTAAACATTTACTCTCCAAATTCAGCCCATTTGCAAAGCATGATGGGAAGTGAAAGTCCTGTTTGATTGGGTTACTTGATTGAAACATTTTATTTCAAAATAAAACCATCAAGTTATGTCAAAGAGTAATGGTTTTAAGTCAGTTTAACATGAATCAATTACAAGATGAATTGCTTAAATAAAGTGACCAGCATCTTAAGTTAATTTTTTTGAGTGTTGCATATTTAATGGAATCCATGTTGCATACTCAACATGGAAATTAAACTCAAATTAGAAATTATTTATAAATTGCAATTATAAAGTTCTCATTTCTGACAAGCTTTGTGCAAACATACCAAACTGAAGAGAAAAAACATACTGAACAGCATATTTCTTGTCTTTATTGAGCAAAAATTAATGATACTATAATTAATTACAGTACACATTGCTGCATGCATGGAATTGGGACACAACCACTGTACAAGTAGTAACAATATCCCACATCAACTACTGTGCTACAAAAATTTTAGAGCTCTGTGAACTTAAAGGGGTACTTCAGCGCTGGGAAGATGAATCTATATTTAAACTGGGCATCAATGTAGTAGAAATGTGAAATTATTTTTGAATTTGGTGCCTTCTAGACTGAGAAAGACAGAAAATGTATTTTTGTCTCATGGGGATGAAAGAATACAATTCCCAGAATGCATCGCTGCCCTGTGCCATTCCCAAAGCCACCAACTTGATTACTGTGACTGAGTTGGAGAAGACACTACAATTAAAAACGAAACGTGTCTGTTCAATATAATGAGTGAGTCATCGCGCGAGTATCACAGCACTGAGCACTAACTGCAGGAGTCAGATAAATGAGCTGATGAGCTCTCATGATGAGAGCTGAGGTAATCGCGGCCACACTCGCGGCATACATTCACAACGTGAGTTCAGTCTGGTGCGTTTCAGTTCATGCCTTTGCAAGCTTAAGTTTCATAGAAATTAATTTGAGAAGTTAAAAGACTTAGCTCCGTTTTAGCACCATAGCTCCGTTTACAGCGTGTGCCTGTAGCTGCCATCTGAGCTCTGAGTGTACCAAATCTCACTGGACATTATTTGTAATGTCCAGTGAAGTTTGGTAATACTATGCTACATGTCCCAAAACGTTCACATAGGCAACTTGCTTTGTTTTGTGTTGTCTGTGCATTAGGTGGCCCCCATGTACGAACGGCGATGTTATGTTAGTGTCGCTGTTCTGGACGGACTCATTTATGCCATGGGGGGTTTTAATGGACGGGTACGGCTAAGAACAACAGAATGCTACGATCCAAACACCAACCAGTGGACAATGTTGGCGCCCATGAACGAACAGAGGAGTGACGCCAGCGCCACCTCACTGGAGGGAAGGGTAAGAACTTCACCCACAGTCAAACACGTGCAAAAGTAATTTTATGGTTTAAGAGAATGTCAAACACTATCAGTGTGTTAATTCTAATATTTGTGTGTATTTTGCAGGTTTATATCTGTGGTGGTTTTACTGGGATGGAGTGTCTCTTTACAGCTGAGAGATTTAACTCAGAAGCCAACCAGTGGACTCTCATCGCTCCCATGAGCAGCCGTCGCAGTGGTGTCGGTGTGATCACTTATGGGAATCTAGTTTATGCTGTGAGCATTATCACATGTACAAATATATGACAATACAAAATAAGGTGTTTAAATGTGACACAAAAAAAATAGAAAGGCCTACTCAAAAGTGCATTCATGAGTGGAAAACTTTTTGGAGCTGCTGGGCCATATATTGACCGATAAATTTATTTTTTAAGGTTGGTGGCTATGATGGTGCCAGTCGTTTGCAAAGTGCAGAGGCCTACGACCCTCTCAGCGACAGCTGGCATGATATCGAATCTATGATCAATCCACGCAGCAACTTCGGCATTGAGGTGAGATATGGACATCTAATGAG
This sequence comes from Pseudorasbora parva, assembly GCF_024679245.1. Taxonomy (NCBI): domain Eukaryota; kingdom Metazoa; phylum Chordata; class Actinopteri; order Cypriniformes; family Gobionidae; genus Pseudorasbora; species Pseudorasbora parva. The sequence continues at coordinate 19,284,323 of NC_090190.1, forward strand.
GATTCTGCTAAAACAACAGTTTTTAAAGATTCTCAGTGGTCACATGCTGAACATGTTTTATATAACATGAGTTCTAGTAACAGTTATTTGATTCTCTGAACTCCAGGTTATGGATGATCAGCTGTTTGTTGTTGGTGGATTTAATGGACTCAGCACCTGCTCTGATGTGGAGTATTATGACCAGATGACAAATGAATGGTAACATTCACAAACAATACAAATCACTGATCATTTCACAATACACGAAGTAATGCCTACAAATTAATTGTGACTTAATTGTGCAAAAAAGAAAACTGAAAAAACAGTAACAATTTACTAACAATGACTAACTTTTATTATGCTTTTATTACCAAACAACATTTACTAACAATGTTGTTCGGTAATAAAAGCACAACTTTCCGATTCACACGTTTCAACCGATTCACACGTTCATGTGATGCACAATCTATATTAATGTAGCTGCATCGCGTAGCCACAATAAATAACCTTATATACACATATGAGGTAAGTGTTTAAAATCACCATGAAATGCCACATGCAACTCATCTTACCTCTGTAATGTGAAGTATTTCTATGAGTCGAAGTATGAGTCGAACAGGATGTTAAAAGAGAAAGTATGGATGGGACTTCATTGTATCTGTAGAACTGATTGGATGGTGAAAAGGTCTTTATGTGGCTTTGTCTATTTATTTTTCCACACAGGGATGAGGCATGTGACATGAGCATTTCCCGCAGTGCTGTGAGCTGCTGTATATTATCTGGATTACCTGATGTCACACAATATGTGGTCGATCGAGACTCTCTCCAGATATCAGAAGACGAGTCTGAGAGTGATTGATCCCACTCCCCTTCCTGAAGAAACATCATAGCAGCAGTGACTTGTTACATATGATAAAATGCATTAAAAAAACAACAACAAAAAAAAAAACAGTGTGTTAGATTGTGCACTTTAAAGTAGGCAAGAAATGCAAGTCTGAAATGCACTTGTGTTTTTTCCCTATTGTGACATATATCTGAGTAAAAAGGCTTCTGGGGCGCCAGTAAACACATAATTGCAGAAGAGAAGAGATGTCACACTGCAAGAGGGAGAGGAAGTTATTTTGATTTAAGATTACAAGAAACATGAAGAAAAAAATGAGTGCATGGGTAAATCATAAAAATAATAATAATATTGTCTATGGGAAATAATAAATACCGCAATATTCAATAAAACGGGTAACACTTTATAATAATATTCAGGTATAAGTCACTTTTAAGTTATTAGTTAATGATGAACTAATAACTTACAAAACATAACTATATTCTTAAATTTATATTAAGTGGTATGCTAAAATTTTATGAATGTTTTCTTAATTCAGTTATAAGTAATTTATAAATGATAAGTTAATACATTCATAAACTATTAATAAGTGGCATGTTATACTATATATATCTGTGATGAATAGTTGACCACTTTAGGGAATGCAGAAAGTGTTATAAGTGACTTGTATACACGCTATGTAAAAAAAAGTAAAAAAAAAAGATCTACAAATGATATGTAACACATTAACAAGAGATGAATAGTTTACACTAGTTTAGGTGATGCAGAAAGCTTTGGAAATTATTTATTCATGCTTTTATACATAATCTATAACAGGCATGGAACATTGCAGTGTGTACTGCATTGTAAGTGCTGACTGGTGAGGGTACAGACTGCTGCCTTCTTTCATACATGTGGACTCTTTAACTACTGTGCAACTGATGTGAGCTTCAGTGGACGTAAAACCAGTTCTGTGGTTCACATTATCACTATCGCCTTGGTTACGTATTTAACCTTGGTTCCCTAAGTAGGGAACGAGACCGTGCGAACCATCGCTATGGGACCTCCTTTGGTGTGACGAATGTCCAAATCCCTTATACCATCCCACCAATTAAATGGCCAGTGATGCTTAGCACCGCCACAAGAATACATCACCTATGCTTCATATCAGCATGCTAGGTGTCATATCATCAGATTTTCAAGACAAAGGACGCTACTACACAAAGATACGGGAAGTTGCAGCGTCTCATTCCCTACTCAGGGAACCAAGGTTACATACGAAAGCAAGACACTCCCTTTCATAGTAGGTTAACTCAATGCTGCAAACTGTCACTATGGGAACGATATACCATAATACCTTTACATATCTGAGAGTAGCTGGGAGAACGTAGAAAGCATTAAGCAGATAACCTGGGAGACAGTAGCCATCTTCGCGTCCAGACCGTAGAACTTAAAGGTATTAGGAGATGACCAGCCTGCCGCAACACAAATATCCTCCAAAGAAGAGCCCTCAAAGACAGCCTGAGAAGACACCATTCCACATTCCCCATGAGAGCCCAATGAGACATTCTTTGCTTGATGACGGCAGTTCCTTGTTTTACTGTCAAACACACAAATAATTGTTCCGATCTCAACATAGATCTTCAATGTCTCGCACCGGGCTAAGAATGAACTGGGTTTAGGCTACGTTGTCTACAGAGGAGGTAAACAACTTTCACTTACCTTGAGCTCGAGTCAGCAGGTCTGGAATGAGGGGAACCTCCCATGAAGGACCAACTAACAGACTGACCAGGTCTGAAACCCAAATCTGAGTGAGCCAGCGAGGGGCCACCAACAACAGGTGTCTTACTTGTCCCTTCACACTTTGAGCAGCACCGCTGAGATCAAGTAAATTGGTGAAAGGCAAAAAGACTGGTCCTAGGCCATGTATGGGCCTGACCAATACATGAAAATATGATATTCATGTATGTCAAGACACCCCTACAGAAGGAGTAAGAATCGTTTGAGTGCCAGAACACTGCTAGCAACTCCAAACAATTGATGTGCTAACTACGATGCACAATGCACACAATGTTACATGACAGCTGCAGGTCCCTAACTGAACTCCTCTGTGGAGCAGCGGGAGCCTCGTCCATGGGCACGGAAAGGTTGTCAATGAGGTGAGATCCCTTGACTCTTGTCCCACCATTGGAATGGTCTCATGTGGAGCAGGCCCAACTAAACTACAGTGGACATTGCTGCCATAAGGCCCATCAGTCTGTGGCATAAAGCAACGTGGACAAGAAGACCTGTCTTGAAATGATTCAGACAGTCTTATAGTGACTGAATGCGTGCGGGAATCTAGGCTCCTCAAATTACAGAGAACTAAGTCTCGATGAACTATTGCCAATTCCTGGGATTGAGCTAATATCAGCCAATCGTCCAGGTAGTTTGAGATCCAGATGCCCTGAAGCTGCAATAGGGCCAAAGCAGCATCCATACATTTCGTAAATGTCAGGGGAGCTAAAGCTTGTCTGAATGAAAGGACTCAGTATTGGTAAGCTTTGCCCTCAAAAGCAAAGGAACTTCCTGTGTCTGTTAACAATCTTGATATGGACGATGATAATGAGATTTCTGTCATAAGGTGGTCTACCTGTATAGAGCTCCGAGGCATAAGAGTGGCAGAGACCTCTAATACAGGGGACTGTCCGACTGCCTGATCGGGCTGGCCCCCTCATTGGGGGCTTTGAACGCCGACATAAATAGGCAATTTGCAAGTGACCCAGGGCTTTCTCCTGAACTCCAAAAGCTAGGACGCACAGAGGATCTCAGATGGTGCTTGTCGATGGGGCCCAACCTAAAAATGCCTGAGGCGCACTTATCGGTGGAACAGTTGATGTAGGAGCCAGGAGGCCATAGTGAGAGGGGTGAAAATGCTTGCATGGTTCATCCAAACTCTCCAATGAAGGCCTGGTCTCTGAGGACAAGCAAAAAATTCAGGAACTGCGCTTGGGGGCCTGAGAACGAGAGGCCTTGGCCGTCGAGCTCAGGTCAATTGTCTGCATTGTTGTGGGCGAAATGGTGGGTAAGTCCTAGGACTCCAGTCTCTGCCACGAACTCACAAAGGCGATAGTTCGCCTTGCTGTACCTCACGGGAGCGCTGAAGAGGATGAGCTTGAACATGCCAGAGGTGATTACTGTTCAACCTCCCTGGACCCATGTGAGATGAGTTAACAAAACACAGCAGACTCTTTCAACCACAGTAGTCATATACCCTCCAAATAGACTTACATCATAGAAATAATGGTTTCTAACAATGAAGACTCGTCTTTTTCTGTGATGTCAGTGAGAGTAAGCCAAAGGTGGCTCTCTACTGACAACATCCCAGCCATGGGCCTGCCTACTGCGTGGGCAGTATGCTTGGTATCTGTAGGGGGCATGACTTCCACGATGAAGTTGAAGTCGGCGCAAGATGGCCATGAGAGTCCATTCAATGGGTGGCATCTTCGCGTAACATGATCCGGCATTTTAGAAACAGTGGCGAAATCCGCTGATTAGTAATGCATGCCAAAAAAAGGTTCCTTCCTTCCAAAGTCTTGAAAACTCGTAGTGGAGGTCTTGGAAGAAGGGTAAAGGCCTACGGGACTGGGTTGGGGTGAGACTGGCAAAAAAACAAACAAACAAACAAAAAATATTCGATCGTCCAGCTTTGACTGAGCCTGATTTTGCGTGGGCTCACAGTCCTATTCCAGCCCTACCTTATCTACAGCATGAGCACATTTCATCATGAACGAACAAAACAGGATTGTTGCTGTCGCGGTTTCGAACACACAGACACGACCGGGGGAGAGAGAGAGAAAGGGGGTTATCAGTCTGCTCATTCTCCATGTGCTCGGGTAGGGGTTAGACGAGCTTCTCTCGGCTTTCGTTAAGGCAGCAAGTTGCATACACACTTACAGACGTAGGCTATTGCAGTGTAAACAGTCAGATAGGCAGTAAGCACGTCTAAGTAAGCTGAATGCCTAAACAGAGTACACACCTGTAATGAGTGTTTCCTCCTGCAATGAACCTGTCACACAAGTCAATACATCTCTTGTAGCTCATCATGTCCACTTAAGAGAAGTAAAACTGCTCTGAAAATGGTAGCTATGGACACGAGAAATTCACTTTCCAAAGGGCTCAGAGAATACGCTTCCTGAAGGAATGAAATCTGATGATATGACCCCTAGCATGCTGATATAAAGCATACATGACATTCTCAGGGCAGTGCTAAGCATCACTGGCCATTCAATTGGTGTGATAGCATAAGGGCTTCAGACATTCGTCACTATAGCCCCTTTCACACTGCACGTCGGACCTGCAATATTCCTGGAACATTGCCGGGTCGCCTTCTGTGTGAAAGCAACCACGTCCCGGGATTGATTACCGAATTCGACCCGGGTCGGGGACCTAGTAATATTGCGGGATTCGACCCGGGACGAGCGCTGTGTGAACAAAAGCAGAAACTAATGCCGCAACGTGTACATAGTTATCGTGCGACTCCTAGAGCTTGTTTTTTAAAAAAAAAAAATCTTTTTTTTTCCAATTTTTGTTTTGTTTATTTAAACAGGGACAGTGTAAAATATACATTAAACCTTAGTTGGTGTTCTAAATGCAGAGAGTGTTCGTATACAAAAGAAACTAAAATTAAACAAGCAGAAATGTGTGCAAACTGGACACAAGTCGAGACCACGGAGCTCCTTACTATCCGCGCTGAAGCTGAGATCGCTTGCCGTTATACGTCACATCCAGATGTCACGTGTCAACTCGTTAAGCGTTGTGTGTGAAAGCGCACATATTGCGGTATTTCTCTGGCAGTGTGAATGGACCAAATCTAGCGGCCCGGGAACAAATGCCGGCTCGCATTATCCGTGTATTTGCCGGAATCGCAGTGTGAAAGGCGCTATTGAGAGTGTTCCCATAGCGACGGTTCACAGCGTTGAGTGATCCTAATAAAGGGGAATCTACAAAATAAAACAAACTCAAAACAAAAACCCATGGGGGGGGGGGGGGGGGGGGCGCATAATCAGAATAATAAAATGCAAACTTAAACAAACCAGCAGAGACACAGGGAACCAGAAAACATAGACAATACAACGATCCAACAAGGACTGAAAAACACAAGGAGCTTACAAAGGGAAGAAATCAAGAGGGAACAGGTTGGAGAAATCAAACACAAATCAGATAACAAGGGGGAGGGATCAAACAATGACAGGAGCACATGCTCAACATTACTAAACCCACATGTGCATGCAAGACAGGACAGGCATGTGACATTACGGCCTGCGAACTGTCGTACATCCGTCCTCTGTTAATGGATGTACTTCAGATGTCTCATCACCCGCAAGCTTTTCTCAAACTCCATAGGTAGGACAGGGAAAACAAAATCAACAAAAAACAAGTCCAGCTAGGTCCTCAAGTGGTTGGATCTTTCAGTCACATCTGGAACAAATGAAAACTAGTGTGAGGACTCAAGTGCAGAGAAATTATCATTTATTATAAAATAAAACAAAACAACAGGGGGAAAACGCATAGTCAAAATAATAAAATACAACCTTAAACAAACCAACAGAGATCACAGAGAACCAGGAGACCTAGACAATACAACAATCCGACAAAGACTGACAAACACATGGAGCTTATAAAGGAAAGAAATCAAAAGGGAACAGCTGGGAGAAATCAAACACTAATCAGATAACAAGGGGGAGGGATCAGACAGAGACATGAGCACATGCTCAACATAACAAAACCCACATGTGCACACAAGACAGGACAGGGATATGGCATTACCCCTCCTTCAAAAAAAAAAAAAAAAAACGCTTCTGCCAAATAAAACCGAGGGTAACGCAGATATGATGCAATTGACCGGCAACTCCCTCAAACGCTATGCTGAAACGTCCCGGGTCCTTGGTTAAAATAGCAATTTTCTCACAATTTACAAATAGTTGGAAATATTTGGGATATTGTTGTGATGGTTCATGGATTCCCTGTCTCACTCTTGGGTGAGTGTTGAATGTAGGTGAGGGCGGAGCCTGGGATTGGCTCATCACGCACCTGTGGCTGGTCGCCTGTGCCAGCTGCAACTCATCACCTTCACACTATTTAGTCTCTCTGTTTTCTCTTGTCTTTGTCAGAGCGTTGTTGGATGTTTCCCTTATGTCTCCGTGTCGGTTGTCGTTTCCCCCTTCAGTGAAACGCTGGATCCCTTCCCGGATTGCCTGTATCGATCTCCCGAGTCACAGCTGCTCACAGCCTGCCCATGTCGACCGGTCGGTGCCCATCTGCCTCTGTGAATCTGTTATAATTGTAGGTACTCAACTGAACAAAATATATAACGGCCTAGTGGTTTTTGGGTATTTTACAGCAAAAATACTACATAGTGCACCTGAATAAAAATCATGTTCAGTTGATCTACATGTCTCGTTTCCTGTTTTATGACTGTGACAGAACTCCTATATTAATGTTTTTTTTTTTTTTTTTTTTTGGGGGGGGGGGGGTCTTCTGCTGTTTAGCTGCACTATATTTTGTTGATCACAATTTACAATAAAGTTTTGTTTGTCTATATCAGTTAACATGAATTATAGCATTTATTAGTCAATGGAAATCCAAACAGTTATAGGACACCGTTGACTTCCATAGTGTAAAGTAGTTTTTTGTTGTTGCTTGTTGTCATATTATGTAAGACAGTCAATGGTGCCTTATGACTATTTGGTTACCCATATTCTTCAAAATATCTTCTGTGTTCAGCAGAAATTCATACAGGTTTGGGACAACTTGAGGGTGAGTAAATGACTATTTAAATTTTTGGGTGAACTATCCCTTTAATGCACTGTGAACTAACATGAGCGATTACGTTTTTACTAACATTTTGGTTTGTATAACAGGCAGAAAAATTGATATGCATGTATCACAAGGATTGTTGCTGAAGTGATATGTTTAAGATAACAATAGGCATACTGCCAAGAAAACTCAAATACATGTTATTGATCTTGATACATTTATTAGCTTTATTTAATAAAATATGCAATGGCAATAGCATATTAGCTTCACCAATAAAGACAATTAAAAATTTAAGTGCATGATTTAATTTTACATTTGACTGCATTTTTGTCATTTCTGAATGATTACATCAGTTGTTAGACACATTTTCCCCTGGTTTCACAGACAAATCTTAAGCCTAAAGTCCTGAAAGCCTATAGCCTCCTCGTATAGTCTGAAATGCATGTTTGAGCTGTTGTAACTGAAAAGCAACTTGCATTGACGTATCTTAAAACATGTCAGTGCTATTATTTTGTCTCAAGACGTAATATTCCCCCAAGGTGTTTATAAAAGCTATTTAAATGTCTTAATTGACTCAAGGCCTAATAATGGCTTGATCTAATCTCTGTCAGTGAAACCAGGCCCTATTATATTTCCGGTCTTAATAACATTTTTGTTAATAAATGTCTTGCCTGTTGTTGTTATTTTATTAGTGTGTATTGAAGGACTGCTTAAATGTGCCCTAGAATGAGTTGAAACAATTTGTTAAATTCTGATATCTACATAGAGGGTATGTGGCTTATTTAAAGGGTTAGTTCACCCAAAAATGAAATTTCTTTCATTAATGACCCCAATGTCGTTCCACACCGTAAGACCTCCGTTCATCCTCGGAACACAGTTTAAGGTATTTTAGATTTAGTCCGAGGGCTTTCTGTCCTTTCATTGTAAGTGTATGCCCACTTGCTGTCCACGTCCACAATAAATTTTGGTCCAAAAATAACAAAAAATACGACTTTATTTGTCTTCTCTTCCGCGTTTGTTTTCAAACCTCAAATAAAGATTCACACTTTAAGCAGAACATCAAATAGACATGGCTAAAATGCTGCTTACTTGTTTATTGGTGTTTTCAGATCTTCCGCGCGTGCAGATGGTTGCCAGGGGGGATTGGGGGATTTAAATTACTCAAATCTGACAACCGCAAACACTCGAACACTCCTCTTTTTTCCCTGACAAAAACAAAACCAGTGCTTTTTGTTCAAGTTTTTATGTTTTAAACTACATTTTAAACTTGTCTTTTTCGTCAATGATATTGCATGTATATATAACGTTAGTCACAATTATATAACGTTAGTCACACCTACTCTGAAAAACAAGCACGCAAAAATTTCATAACTCAGTTCTCAAAAATATAAATATATATTTTTAAAAAAAAAATGAAAAGAAGCCTTGTCAAATGACTATCGTTTTAACTTATATGGTGGAGAAGGTGATGTTAGCTAGAAGGATCAAGTGAGCAATCTGTAAGCAACTAAACTAGTATGACATACCTACGGTTGTATTTTGTAATAATATTAACCTTTGCCATTAGACACACTATTTAGTTTTGTATGGTACTTGGTGTTTCCTGTTGTAACTGTACTAGCATCTTGCGTCATCTAGACAATGCGGTCTCTCTAAGAAACGTTCAATTCAATTCGAAATTGTTTAGACAGTCATAGGTGGATAAATCACTGCCCCTTTCTTCAGTTATAGATGCTGACCGAAGCTTGCTTGATATTGTTCCATGTTAAAAAAAACTGATCGCAGTACAATGGACGGAGGAAACGAACGATTTTTAATTAAATTGTTGTGGTATCCAATTATAATAAAAATCAACCATGACTGTTGACATTTGTTATTTGTGGGAAGGGTATGAAAAGTCCTCACGTCCCCTGCACAGCCTGGAACATGACATTTGTGTCCATGATCGTCCGTTTTTGTAGACTAGAAATCTAGACGCACCCTAGCGGCAGCAAATCTAATCTGCCGCGATTGTCGTCTAGCAACTCTCAATACACTTCTGAGCTGTAAACGCCAAACTCTGGTCGGGCCAATAACATTGTTTATAAAGTCGGTGGGCGGGGCTTAACATAATGACGGCCAAGTTGCGTTTGCTTGCTTCTAGTAAACACAGAAACTGGTGAATGGCGGTCTTTGGAATCAGCTTTGACCACGACTCTGGAAGACTTGGAGTTAAAGGGTTACTTCAGCGATTAGCATATGGCTTTGTATCAGTAGAAACCCTGGAGAATATTCAAATTATTGTGCTTTCCCCCCTTATATCTCCCTGAGACGAGAGATTTATGCATTTTATTTCTGGAAAAATTCCTCCTATGATGCAAAATGACGATTTTTGCATCATAGGAGGAATGTTTGCCCAGAGGCTAAAGACTACAGCCAGCAGAGGGAGCCATTTCCGCATGTTTTGAATCTGCGCATGGGGGATGGGAGATCACACTCAGCTGGCAGGGAGAGCTCAGCTTGCAGACAGGATCATTTAAACGGAGCTATGGTGAGCAATGTAAGTCTTTTAACTTCTCAAATTCATTTCTATGAAAGTTAAGCTTGCAAAGGCATGAACTGAAACGCGTGTCAGACTGAACTCGCGTTGTGAATGTATGCCGCGAGTGTAGTCGCAATTACCTCAGCTCTCATCACTCGTGCAGTTAGTGCTCAGTGCTGTGATACTCGCGCGGTGACTCACTCATTATATTGAACAGACACGTTCAGTTTTTAATTTTAGTGTCTTCTCTAACTCAGTCACAGTAATGAAGTTGATGGTGTTGGGAATGGCCTCACAGGGCAGCGACGCATTCTGGGAATTGTAGTCTTTCATCCCCATGGGACAAAAATACATTTCCTGTCTTTTCTCAGTCTAGAAGACACCAAATTCAAAAATAATTTCACATTTCTACTGCATTGATGACCCAGTTTAAATACAGATTCATCTTCCCAGCCAACACAGTCTCACCCCTACTCGTCAAATGTTGCCGAACGGTCAAGGGACCCTGACGTCAGCTGTTGACGCACAGGGTACCCCTAAATCGCCATTTTTCGACGTACTGGGTAATCCACTGATTTCAATGAGAAACCTAGGACGTCATAAACAGACGTGTTGGGCATGTGAATGTTATCGTCATGATGGAATATATTGGGTTATAATTTTTCCATTATGACATGTTGGAGTGTGATTCTCAATTTAATCAGCCAGCACAATTGTATTTACATTTATTTACGCTATGATACACGTTTGAAACAGCAGTCAAACCCCACCCCGCCCTAAACCTACCCATTTGCGTATTATATGATATAAAACACAGACTGTAACAGACAACAGGCACACTTTATTGAAAAAGTCCAACTATTCCGAGGCCAAACGATGGAATTGTGTGAAGAAAAGACCCAAAAGCAATCACCGTCTCTATCCGCGCCGCGCGCCGCGCGCCGCGCCCCGCACCCCGGCGTCACACTGAAGACGTCACAGGTAGACCCCTCGGCGTCACGCGATGGACGAACTGGGAACCCAATTGCTTTCAGTGGGAAACCTCGCTGAAGAAGTCTCACTCAGAACACATCGCGATGTTTGGCATCAGATCACGTGTGCCACATGTTGGTGAGTAGTCATACATATTATGTCCTAATATTTGATATAAAATATTTCTGCTTGTCGTTATCGATCATGTTCAGTCACTGCATTGTATCTGTCATCATCTCCACTGAGGCTTTGCATTTCTTTGCTTTCTAAATAAACACACCTTGCTAATAGGGTGATAAAACACTGTCACGTGACGTGCTATAGACCTTTAAACAGTTGTTAATGTTTAATAATAATTACTACTGTAGTTCCAACGTGGCATTTGTAGTAGAAGCACAATTTAAAAAAAAACACTTGCCATGCGTTTACCACAGTATTGGTAGTTTTAATCTGATATGTGTTGTAAATAAACAGTAACCACAACAATTACCATGCTTTAAAAGCATTTTAATGTAAAATCCAAATATTGTTATTTAAATAGTATAGTATATCCAGAGCTGTATTTGTATATGAACACTTATTTTTTTCTTATTATTAACGTCCCGTTTGCATGTAAATAATTCATGTGATCACAAAATCAAGTGAGTTATCTACATTTTCAAACAAATTCATATGATATAGCTTGCTATTATATACTTTTAATAATGGGAATGCACACATATCTGTGAACTTTGTACATAAATGTATTTAACATTTAATTATGCATCGTTTTTTACAGAAATAAATCCTATAGTTATGTATAAACTGACAACATCATCATCATGTCCTGTCCTGGGCACATTGGGCAACATGTGTCCTCCAACATATTCGATCTGTGGCCACGTTTTCACATCTTCTCATGGAACACCGGCATTGAGGTCTTCGTGAAACATCGGTCTCATATCTTCCTTGGTTTTCCCTGTCTCGTGCGTCCTCCTGGTGGTGTCCACTTCATAAGTGTTTTTGGGTGTTGTTGTTTGGGCATGCATAGGACATGTCCAGTGAAGTGCACCCTTTGCTCTGTCACAGTGTCTCAAAGTCTTCACGTGGAGTCTGTGGAGTCTTATAATCTCTTTGATATATGCAGAACCAATATTCATAAACTGTTCTTGATGTCTGCCTATGCCTTTATCATCAGGAGTTTTAGTAAAGGACATATTTATTGCCATCCACTAGTTCTAGTCATGCATTGACTTCATGATGCTATAGTCCATGTATATTTCTGCATTTGTTGTTTGTTTGAACAAATGAAGATAGTGAGAGTTAATACCTTTTGAAATCAATAATTATTCATTAAAACTTTTATTACAATGGTCACTATAGTACATGTCTACCATAACTACCTCTATCATTATTTCACTACCTATCATTATATCACTACCTTGTAAATGTAACTGTAACATGAATGTACTTTATAGAAGTATTTTCTTACTGAAAATGGTTAACATTTACAATAATCATCAACTATTTTAATTGGCATTTAATTTAGTTACAATAAAAGTGAACAATAATCGCAAATATATAGTATTAAAGTTTAGAATGTAAAATGTTCTTTTTTTGCCTATATATATATATATATATATATATATATATATATATATATATATATATATATATATATATATATATATATATATATATATATGGGCACTACATTTGTATTTAAAATTTAAACTGTTTGACATTAAATATTGGAATATGCTTACAAAATTGTGTGCATTCATTGTGCTTTTGTTATATTTGTTTTAATTCCAAGAGTTCAGATTATAAAGGATGGCTTAAAGAAGTTTATGCTTGTAGACCATTGCATAGAAAAAGGATTCTCTTTCAAATATATTTGTTATGCATCAGTTTAACCACACAAAGAAGACTTTCGTTTTAAAATGTGAGTTTTATTATTTAATTAGAATAAATAAATATTTAGCAGCCTATATATTAATTATTTAAGGAATCTACCCCTTCAGTTGAACCGGATGAGATGTGATATAATTTACCATAAATGGACAAGTAAGTGTGACGCCTCTGTTCAGCTGGGTTGTCATTGGCTGTGACTTTATCGCAGAACGCGCTGTGATTGGACTATGTGTTTTAACCCATATAAAACGGCGTTTTTATGTTACAAAGTTTGTTTTGGTGTTATTACGTCAGTAATACGTTAAGCTAACTATAAAGTGTCGCTATGTTGTGAGAAATGACTCCTTTACTGAGAACCCAACCCTAACCCTAAGCATTTCTGCACACTTCTAAGAACTACAGCGCCATGTTTCCCATTGCATTGATACAATGACAGATATATGGGTAATGTAGTTTAAAAGGTTTCATAATGAAACAATAAATGTTAAGTAAATTACATATTTAATGGACAGCTGGATATTAAAATATGTTCATTGTGCAAACCTTTATGACATATATGAGGGCCAAGCTGATATTGTATATTTTACTGTGAGCACTTTTAAAAAAAACCTTTATGGCAGCTTTCCATATATGTCTGAAAACTGTGGCCAACATTATTTAGTAAACATTGCATATGCAGTTGTCCTGCCAATTTTCTCTGTGATACGCTAACCAGACTTTGAGTTAAAGCCATTTGAAATATGCTTTTTTTTTGCTCTTCCAGGGGCCACTACTGGGTCCCTGGAGGTGTAAGGGCAGTACAACATACACAGATCTATTCTCCTCATCACGGACAACAAACTTTGAGTCACATTTAAATATCAGAGTATTTTGTCTTTTCTATTCTAACGTCATGCTTGTGTATAGGTTTTGATATTGTAAGACCATCTGATGAAATACAGAAATATTTGAAAGAAATGTTGTAAAATAATAATTATTAAGTTTTATTTTCTTTTATGGATAAACACTAATATATATAATGGATTAACCTGCAACAACTTGCCATTATCCACTTTCCAGAGTAAACAAAAACTATTTATATTATTTACACTTCATTATTACCATTAAATATAGGACCATACGCCATTAAGTAAAATAACATGAGACATTGTCATAAATTTCATCTACACCCTCTTCACGTACCTGGCATCGAAAATGTGCATGCTTTAATTTTTATTGCAGTAGTAGATGTACCAGAATGATCAACATGGATCATCTTCAGTTAAGCTTGAAGTGTTTGTAATCCTTCCCTTTATTTCACTGAAAACTGACATACTTGTCACAGCATGCAAGTATATACAACTTTTTGGAGCATTGTACCAAATATAATATAACCAGATAAAAAATGTTTACTTCTCAAGTAAAATATTCTTGGTAATTAATTAGATAACCTAAATAAACTTGTTGAATGTGTATTTACTGTACCAAACACCATACACAATACTCACCATACTTTATCACTCAACACTTTATTGGAGGATACAGTATACAGTTGATAAAGTAGAATAAAGTCAAATAAGATTCAAGATAAATAAAAATGGGTTTTAAAAAACACATTAACATCATATTAATCCATTCACAGCTGCTGAAGCCACACAAATGAGTGCCACATAATCCCATCCAGTCAACTATGATACAGAAAACAGATTTGATATAGTGTTGGAAAATAATGATTCATTATTACAACTAGACTGGTTTCTGTCTCTTCCCTCTATCATGTTCATGTTCTTCTTCTTCTAAACAGTTCGCCCACTTGTACCCTACAGTATAATCAATGTACAGATGATGTGATCACTGATGTTGTGTAGCCTTTTGTCAACCAGAGTAAGAAGTCGTATAATCCGGCGTTCTCCAGTCCTGGTCTAAAAGTAAAACAACAAACACAATTCAGATTAAGTTTAATGTACAGTCAGGTTAACCTATGTTCTTCAGTAAACTCTCCACCTCAAAATGGGCATATACACATTGAAGCATTATGTATAATATTGCAGCCCATAATATTAGCCAAGTACTGAACAAAAACTAATTTACCCATATCAACAGCAACCTTTTAAACAGTAGATCTTTTAGAAAGAACTAACCAGATCTTTCACATAATTCAAAGAACATTTACTATTTGATTCCTAATATGTCCCAACTCATTATCTTCTAAAGCTACCCAGAACCATCCATGGTCTACAAAACAATGGAGAAATACATGGAGTTTATAACTAAATGCTTTTTCCCACACTTGTCTGCTTTTATCTAAGAGATAACAGACGGTGCAGTTTTTAAGAACTGAAGGCCAAAAGTGTAATAATAATTGTATCAAAAAGGGAAAACAAATATTTACCATTTTAAATCAATCCAAGATCCAGAACCTCATTTGCTTATTTTAGGAGTTATTAAAAGATTTAGACATGAATAATGGTACGTATTTTATCAGAGTAGAAAGAATGATCACTGTTGAAATGAATAGTCCTTTGAGAGATCAACATCAAATGTTGTATATTACAGCATTGCTTCAATACAAGACATACCAATGGACTTGCACATTTTTCTGTCTTCTTCGGGCACAAGATGTCCATCTTCCTTCCTCACCCTAAACAAAGGACTTGTTTTCTTAGCTTGCTTCGATATAAGGTCTGGTCTTTCTTCTCTTCTGTAAAACAAGAAAGTCTCACTTACTCTGTGCAAATACTATTGTTTTTAAAACATATAAATTAAGACAGTTACAATAAAGTTAATTTACCATAAGGTGAGCATTTGATGAGTATATATACTAAAAACTGTATATACTTTAGTATACTGATACTGATAATATTCAACTTTACCTGTGAAGGGCTGATTACGGCAAGATTCGCTGCAGAGAATCACTAGAAGCTCTTGTGAGGGTTGACTCTTAAAAGAGCTGTTGAGTTTGATATTGTAGAGATCTTTTAAACAAAAATAAATAAATAAAAGTAATCTGCAAGTAATCCTGCAAGACAGAAAGAAAGAGGAAATTGTATTACATTGCATGCAAGTTGTGAGTTCATACATAACTGTCTCTTGCTGTAAAAAACGATGCATAATTAAATGTTAAATACATTTATGTAGTAAGTTCACAGATATGTGTGATTCCCATTATTAAAAGTATATAATAGCAAGCTATATCATAAGAATTTGTTTGAAAATGTAGATAACTCACTTGATTTTGTGATCATATAAATTATTTACATGCAAACGGGACGTTATAAACAGTGCAACTGATCTGATTAAGAAAAAAATAATTGAATATCTGATGTCATGTGACCGAAGTGGCTTTTTGAGGCTTTTGCATCTGAACTCTTCATATACAAATACAGCTCTGGAAAAAAATTAAGAGACCACTTAACATTTAGAAATCCATGTTAAGTGGTCTCTTAATTTTTTTCAGAGCTATATGTACGAGAATCATACGAATTTGACAACTTGTTAAATCTTGTGAATTATTAAGACTTTGGGAATATGTTCTTACTGATTGAGCTATGGGATTTGTAAGAATAAGTAACAACAAATGCTAAATAAAATGTTTGATAAAGGGTTCAAACCAACACATACATACCATTACAAATATTTGCTGTTGCAGCTTTCAGTTTTCTCCGTTACTTCTCCACAAACAAGAATGGGTTGACTGAGTCCGAGAGGCCCTTTTGGTCTTTTCAGGTAAAAAAAAAAAAGAAAGAGAGAAAAAAGTCATAATATATAATATATAGCATTATAAAGTATCCTATTTAAATAACAATATTTGGATTTTACATTAAAATGCATTTAAAGCATGGTAATTGTTGTGGTTACTGTTTATTTACAACAAATATCACATTAAAACTACCAATACTGTGGTAAACGCATGGCAAGTGTTTTTTTTTTTTTTTTAATTGTGCTTCTACTACAAATGCCACGTTGGAACTACAGTAGTAATTATTATTAAATATTAACAACTGTTTAAAGGTCTATAGCACGTCACGTGACAGTGTTTAATCACCCTATTAGCAAGGTGTGTTTATTTAGAAAGCAAAGAAATGCAAAGCCTCAGTGGAGATGATGACAGATACAATGCAGTGACTGAACATGATCGATAACGACAAGCAGAAAATACTTTATATCAAATATTAGGACATAATATGTATGACTACTCACCAACATGTGGCACACGTGATCTGATGCCAAACATCGCGATGTGTTCTGAGTGAGACTTCTTCAGCGCGATTTCATACCGATAGAATTGCCGTCTAATGTTGACGCCAAAGGTTTCCCACTGAAAGCAATTGGGTTCCCAGTTCGTCCATCGCGTGACGCCGAGGGGTCTACCTGTGGCGTCTTCAGTGTGACGGCGGGGCGCGGGGCGCGGCGTGCGGCGCGGATAGAGACGGTGATTGCTTTTGGGTCTTTTCTTCACACAATTCCATCGTTTGGCCTCGGAATAGTTGGACTTTTTCAATAAAGTGTGCCTGTTGTCTGTTACAGTCTGTGTTTTATATCATATAATACGCAAATGGGTAGGTTTAGGGCGGGGTGGGGTTTGACTGCTGTTTCAAACATCATAGCGTAAATAAATGTAAATACAATTGTGCAGGCTGATTAAATTGAGAATCACACTCCAACATGTCATAATGGAAAAATTATAACCCAATATATTCCATCATGACGATAACATTCACATGCCCAACACGTCTGTTTATGACGTCCTAGGTTTCTCATTGAAATCAGTGGATTACCCAGTACGTCGAAAAATGGCGATTTAGGGGTACCCTGTGCGTCAACAGCTGACGTCAGGGTCCCTTGACCGTTCGGCAACATTTGACGAGTAGGGGTGAGACTGTGTTGTCCCAGCGCTGAAGTACCCCTTTAAGCTTTTCTCTGAGAAAAGAACGGCACTGAAGTCATTCTTAAGAAGAGAAGATGTGTTCTGAGTTTTGCTGACCGGATACGGCGAAAGTTTAATCTGTCAACGAGCTCTCCTTCACCTTCGTTACTCGTGTTGGTTGAAACGCTATCCAATTGCGTACACGCCGTGCAGAGGGAGTTTGAAAGACAACCGTTTATCCCGCCCATTGGATTGAGCCCTGTCAATGGTGAGTTTCCAGACCAAACATCTTGATGTGGGTCTGGCTTGTCAGGCTACCGTTTGCACTATCCTGGCGTGACACCTGTTTTCCTGCAGAACTCCCAATGATTTGGCTGCGCAGTTCCGCCTGACATTGAACATGTTCTGACATATGCAAATGATGGGGGGCGTACATATTAATGATCTCAGCGATTGCGTCACAGTTGGTTTTATGTTGCTATTCGCCTATTTTTCCGTGGTGTATTTCATGCACAAAATGTACATATGAAGGAGGAGGCAATGTTGTTTGAGACTCACCATGTATGTGATGTCCATGTACTGAACTCTTATTTCCTTATGACAAGGTTAATTAAATGTTTCATTCTAGGGCACCTTTAATAATCACTTAATGCCATTTTGATAATATTTATGTCAACATTGCATATAGCTGTGTATGAAATAAGCCAAAGCAAAATTGTCAAAAACAAACAAACAAAAAAACACAATAAAAACCTTTATTTGCATTGATTTATTTGTTTATCTGATTTATTATTTTCTAAGAAATTCCTATTAGGTTACATGGATCTATGCCCATATTTTATTACGTATATGGTTAGGCCATGGAGGTTAGGTCATATGTGGCCTAAATTGTGGCCTGACATATGACTGGAGGGCAGTTGGGGTCACATCAATGTTTTTTCAGGGGCCCCAGAATTCCCTAGCTATGGCCCAGAATGTAAGATTATGATAATTATACTACATCAAGCTTTTAAGATACAGTAAATTCAATGTGAATGTTCTGATATAGACATATATTTACTGTAATTTTCATATGTGGCCTAACTAAATTGTGTTTGGACTGATCCCTAAACAAATGTTTAGGGATTATGTGTCCATATAATTTTTTTTTTATAAACTACTATTTATCTATGGTCTAGCTCAAAGTTTCATGAGGGGTTTGCAAGGGGTTTACATGGGCAGATGAAAACGAAAAATAAATAAATAAATAAATTAATTAATAATAATAATAATAATAATAAAATGTAAAATAAAAATGTGTCATTTTAAAATAAAACAATAAAAACGTGAAATATGCGATTTGCTCACGTAATGTGACTATTAACCAACATCAGAGAACCATGAACATACAAATATTTTGTTAAATTTTTGAAATATCAACTTAAAATCGTAAAGGGCAGGTTTGTATTGTTTTAAGAAAAACAAAAAGAGGTAGAGTTTTTTTATACTAACACTAGGAATCACCTGTTCTTTTGTCAAAAAGTATTTTATTCTTATATTCGATTAAATGCTTAATAGCACAGTAAAACATAAAATGCTCATCCTTTTTAGTTACAATATTTTACAGGCAATGGATTTTAATTTAATGTTAAAATGTAATGTTAACTGGGTTTATGATAACTGTCTGTTAAAAGGCTGTGAGGATTTGAACCAGATAGAATGTTGAACTTCAACTATGATGTCACAAAGTTTCTAGAAATCTTTTGAGCATTTGGAGATTTCACTAAAAAATCAGATTACTTTAATCAGTGTTTCGTCAGTTTGAGTTGAAGTTAAATTTGAGCTAGAAAACATGGAGCACAAGTTCATTGCCACATCTTTTAATGTGTTTGACGAAGTTCGTTTAGAGGGCGAACACACAGACGTCATCATCAACGTCAATGGCAAAGAGTTTAAAGCTCACAAGATCATCCTCTGTGGCTGTAGCCCTTACTTTAGGTAAGGACATTGCCTTTGCCATTGTACAATATCTAATTTAGAACTGAAATCTTTAGAAATTAATACCTTTTGCTCCACAGGGATCTCTTCTCCACCCGATGGACCAACGAGAAACATGATATTCAAGGAATCTCCTCAGACACCATGTCTCTAATTATTCAATATGCATATGCAGGAGCTGTCCAGATCTCTGAGGAGAACGTGTTGGAGCTCTTGGTAGCGGCTGATCAGTTTTTAGTTTCAGATCTCGTAGAGGCTTGCTGCAAATTCCTGGAGTCAATCTTATGCCTGCAGAACTGCATTGGCATCTGCATGTTCACAAAGCATTTTTACTCCTGCTCAAAGCTCCACCGCAATGCAAAGCTCTACACTCTACAGCACTTTGGGGAGGTGCAGCAAGCGTCTGAGGAGTTCCTGGAGCTCTCGCTGGAACATCTATGGGAGATGATCGGTCAGGATGAGCTGAATGTCAAAAAGGAGGAGGTGGTTTTTGAGGCCATCCTCCGCTGGATTGATCACTCACCTGAAAACAGAAGAGAACACATTGCTGAGCTTCTGCCAAAGGTAAGACAGAGACAATTCATCATGTTAACCATAGTTTTGCTTTATTGTTTATCAAACCAAGAAGTGACTCAATATAATGTTTAATTTCCACTTCAGATATGCTGGGATTTTATTTGCATATAGTATTTACCCATAGAAAGAGATAGATAATAAAGGCCACATCTGGTTCTCTCCCTCTTCAGGTTCGAATGGGGTTGATGTCTCCAGAGTACTTCATGAGTAATGTAAGGAACAATGCACTGTTGTTGGACAATGAGGCGTGTTCAGACATTCTCGTCAGAGCAATGAAGGCCATTTTTGACCTCGACATGGAGGGACCCACCGGTTTAGACCAACTGACACGTCCACGTCTGCCTTCTGAGATCCTATTGGCTATTGGAGGGTGGAGCACAGGCAATCCCTCCAATGCAATTGAGGCATATGATACAAGAGCAGATTGTTGGGTCGATGTGACTCAAGAGGATGAGCGCCCCAGAGCCTACAGTGGTACAGCGGTCCTCAATGGGTTTGTCTACATTATCGGTGGCTTTGATGGCGAGAGTTATTTCAACAGTGTGAGGAAGTTTGATCCCATCTCGCATACTTGGCATGAGGTGAGCATTGCTTATCAGAATATCAGTTTGCTTTTATTACTAACAAATGTGTTAGTCAAATAGCTCACTGGTATTTAAAATACAGCCATTGTATTGCCCAAAAAATGTTAAAGTTTTCAGATGGTGATACTTTAGTACTTTGATATGTAACATGGTACCGCTTGGTTGTAATATTTATATGGTAATTAATGACACTGTAAGGTACTTCAAGGAACACTGCAGTATTTGGCAATAGGCAACTTGCTTTGTTTTGTGTTGTCTGTGCATTAGGTGGCCCCCATGTACGAACGGCGATGTTATGTTAGTGTCGCTGTTCTGGACGGACTCATTTATGCAATGGGTGGAATTAATGGACGTGTACGGCTAAGAACAACAGAATGCTATGATCCAAACACCAACCAGTGGACAATGTTGGCGCCCATGAACGAACAGAGGAGTGACGCCAGCGCCACCTCACTGGAGGGAAAGGTAAGAACTTCACCCACATTCTAACACTTGCAAAGTCATTTTATGGTTTAAGAGAATGTCAAACACTATCAGTGTATTAATTCTAATATTTGTGTGTATTTTGCAGGTTTATATCTGTGGTGGTTTTACTGGGATGGAGTGTCTCTTTACAGCTGAGAGCTTTAACCCAGAAGCAAACCAGTGGACTCTTATCGCTCCCATGAGCAGCCGTCGCAGTGGTGTTGGTGTGATCACTTATGGGAATCTAGTTTATGCTGTGAGCATTATCATATGTACAAATATATGACAATACAAAATATGGTGTTTAAATGTGACATTATCAACTGTAAAAAAAAAAAAAGATAGGCCTGGAGCTGCTGGGCCATATATTGACCGATAAATGCACATTTATTTTTTTAAGGTTGGTGGCTATGATGGTGCCAGTCGTTTGCGAAGTGCAGAGGCCTACAACCCTCTCAGCGACAGCTGGCATGATATCGAATCTATGATCAATCCACGCAGCAACTTCGGCATTGAGGTGAGATATGGACATCTAATGAGGATTCTGCTAAAACAACAGTTTTTAAAGATTCTCAGTGGTCACATGATGAACATGTTTTATATAACATGAGTTATAGTAACAGTTATTTGATTCTCTGAACTCCAGGTTATGGACGATCAGCTGTTTGTTGTTGGTGGATTTAATGGACTCAGCACCTGCTCTGATGTGGAGTATTACAACCAGATGACAAATGAATGGTAACATTCACAAACAATACAAATCACTGATCATTTCAAAATGCATGAAGTAATGCCTACAAATGAATTGTGACTTAATTGTGCAAAAAAGAAAACTGAAAAAATTCTAACAATTTACAGTAAGGTCCCATCAGTGAACATTAGTTCATGCAATAACTATATTAAGAAAGGATTATCAATACATTTGTATTCACATTCGTTAATCATTGTTTGGTAATAAGAACACCTCATTGAATGTAAAATCCCGATCCACACGTTCATGTGATGCACAATCTAGCTGCATCGCGTAGCCACAATAAATAACCTCATACACATATGAAGCAAGCGTTTAAAATCACCATAAAATGCCACATGCAACTCATCTTATCGAGTCGAACAGGATGTTAAAAGAGAAAGTATGGATGGGACTTCATTGTATCTGTAGAACTGATTGGATGGTGAAAAGGTCTTTATGTGGCTTTGTCTATTTATTTTTCCGCACAGGGATGAGGCATGTGACATGAGCATTTCCCGCAGTGCTGTGAGCTGCTGTATATTATCTGGATTACCTGATGTCACACAATATGTGGTCGATCGAGACTCTCTCCAGATATCAGAAGATGCGTCTGAGAGTGATTGATCCCACTCCCCTTCCTGAAGAAACATCATAGCAACAGTGACTTCTCACATATGATAAAATGCATTAAAAAAAATAATAATAAAAAAAAAACTGTTGGATTGTGCACTTTAAAGTTGTCATGAAATCCAAGTTGCATTAGTTGTTTCTTCCCTGTGGTGACATAGCGGAGTGAAAAGGCTTCTGGAGCAAGGCTTGATTTTGTTCATGAAGTGGAGCTGGTATCACGTTGCAGGCCAACCGGCAGTTAGTATCACAGTGGTTCCCTTGATATAAACCCAATAGGATTTTCCCATAGACAAAAAACAAGCTCTATGTTCAACAAAGGTTTATGATGTTTACACGGTTTTTCCCATCAAGATAATTATCAGAGATGAACACAGCTTTTATGAATTTTGAGTCTAAATGCAGTCCCCGGAAGTGAAAAGCAAGGTTGGCTATAAACGGACCATAGTCGCTTGACCATCAGTAAGTTTCCAACAGCTCTTTCAGTTTTTACCTCAAAACATTTTCCAAAACGTTTGAGTTAGATTACTTTATAAGAGCACAATTATAAGCATAATGAGGTTGTAAAAACATACCAAGCGTACCTAGTATTTACAGAGAGAGTTACATGATTTAAAATTACATTTTACTAACATTTCAAGAGTTTGTCTGCTCATTCAGTCTTAATGGTAAACAAGCTTGGCGTGCCGTCCTTGCTAAACCCCCAAAAATATATTTCCAGGGACAGCAAGCTGGGCAGTCAACTGTCAGTCATTTAGTGATATAAGTATAGCCTGACAAGCCAGACCCACATCAAGATGTTTGGTCTGGAAACTCACCATAGACAGGGCTCAATCCGAGGGGCGGGATAAACGGTTGTCTTTCAAACTCCCTCTGCACGCGATAGGATAGCGGTACACCAACCGGAGCAACGACGGTGAAGGGGAGCTCGCTGACTGATTATTAAACATTCGCCGTATCCGGTCGGCTAAACTCAGAACACATCTTCCCTTTTTAAGAATGACTTCAGTGCCGCTCTTTGTTCTTTTCTCAGAGGAAAGCTTAACTCCAAGTCTTCTGGAGGCGCGGGCAGAGCTGATTCGAAAGACCGCCGCCGTTCGCCAGTTTCTGTGTTTAGTGTTTACTAGAAGACTGTGTTACTAGAAGCACGCAAACGCAACTCGGCCGTCGTCATTATGGCCCCGCCCGCCGACTCTATAGCCTACCTACACGATGTGATTGGGCCGTCCAGATTCTGAGGAATACAGCTCAGATAGGAATTGAGAGTTGCTAGACCACACTTGCGGGCAAATTAAATTTGCTGCCGTTAGGCTGCGTCTAGATTTCTAGGCTAATATAAGTACTGAAGACTTAAATAATTTAATCCCTATTCCCAGAGCCGTAGTGGGGGAATTCTGGGGTCCCTTAAAATTTATGTGGCCCCCCACTGCCATTCACTCTTATCATATACAGTAAAAGATATGGGCATGATTCTGCATCTGGCGCCATGTAACCTAATTGTCACGTCACAATCAAGGAAAACTGGTGCGAGGATGTAGCCTGACGTGGTCATACTCAATTCTAGTCAGAATATGAGTCTGAAACTGCTCCATTGGGCTGTGATTATGGGGCGTGTTTCAACCGAACCAGGAAAGACATCAATTGGATAGACCTACAAACAATCAGAGCAAAGAAACGACGCATTGTCAAATGTCAAGAGACAGAGCTTAACTGCACTATGTTGCCAAGTCCGCATTCCCCCCCCCCCCCCCCCGGTTGTTTTCTATGTCCGCGGGTTGAAGCGACTATTATGTGATATATAGACCCATGAGTGCGAATTTCAGCAGGCAACCTTGCCAAAATAACATACATTTTACCCCCCAAACGCCATTTTTCCCCCGGAGAACCCTCCGAGAAGCTATTGTTTAGGGCTAGTAGTTGCCGGGTTTCGTTGTAAAAACTTGGCAACCTTGTCTGCACACGCGCTGGAATAAACGATCTTAGCCGGTGTTGTAAAAAAAAACAAAAAACAAAAATGTATTGATACACAGAGTACTTACCCAACATGATCATCATCTTTGAGAGAAATTATGAAGGTGAATGCATATACAAACAAGCTCTCCGTTTAGGACTTGAGTAAATATAATCCAAGCCCCTTTGATGACATGCATGATTACGCTACTGTTTATCATCTGTCCGTCATCGTCTAAAGCCCGCCCTGATGATTTCATTGGTCCGAACAGTTTCTGTTCGGGGATAATTACTCCTCTATGGAGCGATGCCAGACCGAACTGCCCGACCTAAAAATGTTGTAGGCGGGGCTAGATTCGGCTGGCATCCAGGCTAGCGAGGATGTGCAGGAGAAGTGATAATTTATTATTAAAAAATAAATAAATACAAAACAAAAACCAGAGAGGAGGAAAACAAACTCAAACATACCAAAGTGGGGAACATGGGGAAACAGGAGATGTAGACAAGATCCAACAAAGACTGACAAACACAAGGAGCTTACGAAGGGAAGAAATCAAGAGGAAACAGGTGGGACAAACAAAACTAATAATGAGATGATAAGGGGGGAGGGATCAAACAATGACAGAAGCACATGGCCACACTAACAAAACCCACGTGGCACACAAGACAGGACAGGCATGTGACACTAATAGGGATTTCTTAAAAAATAATAAAGCAGACAAACAAATAAATCAATGCAAATAAATGTTTTTATTTTACAGTGTTGCTTTCGGTTATTTTATATACATCTACACTCACCTAAAGGATTATTAGGAATACCTGTTAAATTTCTCATTAATGCAATTATCTAATCAACCAATCACATGGCAGTTGCTTCAATGCATTTAGGGGTGTGGTCCTGGTCAACACAATCTCCTGAACTCCAAACTGAATGACAGAATGGGAAAGAAAGGTGATTTAAGCAATTTGGTTTGAGGGTGGCATGGTTATTGGTGCCAGACGGGCCGGTCTGAGTATTTTATAATCTGCTCAGTTACTGGGATTTTCACGCACAACCATTTCTAGGGTTTACAAAGAATTGTGTGAAAAAGGAAAAAACATCAAGTATGCTGCAGTCCTGTGGGTGAAAATGCCTTGTTGATGCTAGAGGTCAGAGGAGAATGGGCCGACTGATTCAAGCTGATTGAAGAGCAACTTTGACTGAAATAACCACTCATTACAATCGTGGTATGCAGCAAAGCATTTGTGAAGCCACAACACGCACAACCTTGAGGCGGATAGGCTACAACAGGAGAAGACCCCACCAGGTACCACTCCACTACAAATAGGAAAAAGAGGCTACAATTTGCACAAGCTCACCAAAATTGGACAGTTGAAGACTGAAAAAATGTTGCCTGGTCTGATGAGTCTCGATTTCTGTTGAGACATTCAGGCGGTAGAGTCAGAATTTGGCGTAAACAGAAAGAGAAATTGGATCCATCATGCCTTGTTACCACTGTACAGGCTGCGGGTAGTGGTGTAATGGTGTGGGGGATGTTTTCTTGGCACACTTTAGGCCCCTTAGTGCTAATTGTGCATCGTTTAAATTCCACGGCCAACCTGAGCATTGTTTCTGACCACATGCATCCCTTTATGACCACCATGTACCCATCCTCTGATGGCTACTTCCAGCAGGATAATGCACCGTGTCACAAAGCTTGAATCATTAAAATGGCCCCCACTTTAGGTGAGTGTATAAAAAAAGACAAACTAATAAAACAACAACAAAAGACCAGATTATTATATTTGTTTAAATAGACCAGCAATATAATGTTAATTGGAACATTTAAGTAGCTTTTATAAGCATGCCTTAGAGAGAAAAAAAAGGAGAAGAGAATATATATATTATCCTTTTTTTTTTTTTTTTACGGATGTGCATCTTAAGAAAACAATAGCACTGACATGTTTTAAGATATGTCAATGCAAGTTGCTTTTTAGTTACAACAGCTCAAACATGCATTTCAGACTGGGATTATAGGCTTAAGGTTTGTTTGTGAAACCAGGGGAAAATGTGTCTAACAACTGAGGTAATCATTCAGAAATTACAAAAAACTGCAGTCAAATGTAAAACAAAACCACTTAAATTTCTATCAGTCTTTACTGGTTAAGATAATATGCTACTGCATAATATTCTGCTGCATAATATTTTATTTAATAAAGCTAATGAATGTATTAAGATCAAGTTTCTGACAGTATGTTATCTTAAACATATCACATCAGCAACAATCCTTGTGATACACGCATATCCATTTCTCTGCCTGTTATAAAAACCAACAAACAAAATAATAGCGCAAAAAGGCACGAGTGGAGCTCACTGCAGTCAAATGATGTCCAGCTCCACCTCTCTGGACATCTAACGGGTGGAGGAATACAGATATGGATATGGTTAGGGTGTGGTTGGTTATGCTAGCTCTACCCATTAGGCCTAAATTACATTCAGAGAGGGGAAGCTGGGCTTCACACTGCAGGGCTAATGGGGACATTGAGCACGTAATCTGTTGGGCTTCGGTATTAGTGGGATGACATAAGAATAATCCAAGGTCATAGTTCATATCAGGCAGAGCGTCAAGCACATATAATCAGTCAGTACATACATACCTCCACAAAGGGCAGGCAGGAACAGGGAATCCAAGACTCGAAACTGATCGAAATGCCAACAGAGAGTATCAACCAAACCAAACATCATAATGAATGCAGGGCAAAATGCATTTAAATAGACAGGGTAATGAACTAGGAAACCAAGACACAGGTGAAACAGGTTAACTAATAATGAGCAGAGGATACTAGGAAATTAAGTCTGGAAATTACAGTCAATGGAAATAGTGAGGGATGAGGCTGCCATCTGCAGGTACTTACACATAATCGTATGGGCAGTGTGTGCTGGTATACTGAGATAACAGTAGGAGGGCATGGATGGCAGCTATTACACTCAAAAAAATGTAAGCCTTTTCTTATGCATTATTAATAGTAAAATTCTATCAAATTGAATTGAATAATACTCACACATTTTCATTAAATATAATTGATTAAGTACAGAGAAGGTCAGAAAGAGCTGCATTGTGTCTTTGTAGATTTAGATAAAGCATATGACAGAGTGCCAAGAGAGGAGCTGTGGTATGAGGAGGTCTGGAGTGGCAGAGAAGTATTTTAGAGTGGTGCAGGATATGTATGAGAGCAGTAGGACAGTGGTAAGGTGTGCCGTAGGTGAGACAGAGGACTTCACGGTGAAGGTGGGACTGCATCAAGGATCGGCTCTGAGCCCCTTCTTGTTTGCGGTGGTGATGGACCGGCTGACAGATGAGGTCAGACAGGAATCTCCATGGACTATGATGTTTGCGGATGACATTGTGATCTGTAGTGAGAGCAGGGAGCAGGTGGAGGAAAGTCTAGAGAGATGGAGGTTTGCTCTGGAGAGAAAAGGAATGAAGGTTAGTTGCAGCAAGACAGAATACATGTGTGAATGAGAGGGAACCAAGTAGAACAGTGAGGTTACAGGGAGAAGAGGTAAAGAAAGTGCGGGATTAGGGTCAATGGTCCAGAGCAATGGGGAGTGTGGAAAAGAGGTGAAGAAGCGTGTGCAGGCAGGTTGGAATGGGTGGAGAAAAGTGTCAGGTCTGTTGTGTGATAAAAGTGTACCAGCAAAGAATGAAAGGAAAGGTGTACAGGACAGTAGTGAAACCAGCGATGTTGTATGGTTTGGAGACAGTTGCACTGAGGGAAAGACAGGAGGAAGAGCTAGAGGTAGCAGAGCTGAAGATGTTGAGGTTCTCTTTGGGAGTGACGAGGAAGAATAGGATCAGGAATGAGTACATCATATGGGACAGCACATGTTCCGAGGAGGGAGAGTGAATATATCGGTAAGGATGCTAAGGTTAGAGCTGCCATGCAGGCAGAAGGTCAAGAGGAAGACCAAAGAGGAGGTTTATGGATGTAGTGAATGAGGACATGAAGGTAGTCAGACTAAGAGAAGAGGATACAGAGGATAGGACTAGATGGAGGCAGATGACATCTGTAGGCAGATGACACGCTGTGGCAACCCCTGAAGGGAACAGCCCAAAGGAAAAGAAGAAGATTAAGGATTGTTCAATTATTCAATTAAAATGTGCAAGGTGGAAGAAACAGAATAAAGTTTAGTCTGAAGGCTGATGCAAGAGCAATTGCTGAAATCATTGCTGTGGCAGTGATGAATAAAGTTTAGTCTGAAAGCTGAAGCGAGAGTGGTGGCCGAAATCGTAGCTGTGGCAGTGATGAATTAAGTTTAGTCTGAAAGCTGAATTGGGAGTGGTGGACGAAATCACTGCTGTGGCAGTGAGGAATAAAGGTTAGTCTTAAAGCTGATGTGGGAGTGGTGAAATCTCAAAAAACAACAACAACAAAAAAAGTATACGTATTTAAATAATGTCTTGGGTTATTTAGGCCCTGTGTCTACCAAAGCATTTTTAGCCAGCTGAAAACACTGGTGCTCTGTTGAAAACACCTGGCTTTGGGCGTTTTGGCAAGGCAGCGTTTTTTTCAGTTGAGACTCTTTCCTTGTTGTGATACAGAATATCTGCGGAAGTGTAACTAATATCTCATTTTACAGGTAGTTTGTTTCTGAACTGATTCTATAAAAATTGCCGATACAAATTCTGTCTGTTTGGTCCGGGGAGTTTTCACATTTGGACCAAACTGAAAAGTCAGAAAATCTGGACCAAACAAGGCAGGTGTGAAAGGACAACTGCATGACTTATCTCAATTCAAATGTATAATTTCCCAAAGGTTTTTAATGAATTTAAGGTCAGGGAACTGAGGAGAGCACTTGAAGACTTCAAAATGCTGAGCATGAATGATTTTACTGTGCGCAACTTTGTTTGGCATTGTTATTATGTTGGAAAACACATATTTGATCTCCAAACAGATCCTCCATACTTGGCTCCATTGTGTTCAGCAAGACTCCCAGGTATTGCCATTGGTCCATTTTCAAAGTGCTAGCTACTTTGTAGGTCATTCCAACACCTGCTGAAGACATGCATTCCTAACATCATTATGTTTCCCCTGCCATGCTTAATGGCACATGCATTTTGTATTAAAACACTCCAGTCATCTCCTATGAACCTACCTGACATCATCCAATGCTAGGTTGTTATATATTGACTTGTTGGACTGCAGAGCACAGCTCCAATCTTCCAAACAATCCTTATGTTCTTTGGCAAATGCAAGGTGTTTTTTGCAATGATTATTGTTTTCTTTACTTTACCTCTCAACCCAGCTTCTTAGCCATTGGCTTACAGTTCAAGAATGAAATTGGAGGTCTAACCAAGGTCGAAAACTGTTTCAGGTGATTTTCTGTTTTCCTACATTCTGGTGATTTTCATCCTCCTGTCAAAATGTTCCTGTCTTTTCTTCCCTGACCAGCCACAGCACTTTACATTGTGAATGGTAATGCCCTCACTGTGCTTTGAAATAATTTTGTGGACATGGTGACCATTCACATCCCAGCAAGCAAACACAGCCATGACATATATAAAACAAGGCACAATTTAGACTGACAGTTACATTTTTATAGAGGGTTAACCATAGGCCAGTCATCTAGAACATGTCAAAGAAATGAAACCAAACACCTTGTAATCAATGTTTGCTTACATGATAGAATATCCTACATTGCTCAAGTTATTTAGGCAAAAACGACATGTAACCAAATTCAAGGTTTTGGCTAGAAGTGGGTTACTCATTGCCGGGCTATAGTTAACCGAGACAGTGAAATGACGTCTATTGCTTGCTGGGATCCTGCACATGAACAATATCTAAAACTTGACCAGATTTAGCTATTTTAACAATGTCCTCACTGGTTGCAGAGTATAGCTCTTTCCAACTGGCTATTTTTATTAAAACCATAATATAACATCTAATAATGTAATTAATTCTTGTCACATAGTGAATTTTTGAATTATTGGCTGGTAATAATAAATGAAAGATTGGTATGACCACTTGTCCAAAAATGACATCCACACAATTTCAAGTTTCATTGCGACATAGCATATGATAGGCTATAATTGAAAAGTGTAATGCATATATTACTTTTAAACACAATGCAAAACTTCACAATACACAAGATATTTAGTCTTTCTCCGAACGCAGATAGCTGCTCTCAAAACAATTGATCTGAATACTTTGTAAGTAACTGTCCTAAACAGACTTTTATTCATTTCATACAAATAATCTGCATAATTTGCTCAAATCATTGTGTACAAAATTCGCAATTGTGGTCATATTTCATAAAGCCAAGCCAACCAAATTTTTAATATATCAGGAAAAAATACTTGCAGCATTTTATTGAAAAAAGACAAAAAAACAAAAAAAACAAAAACAAAGCATGTGCCATTTTTACAAGCACAACAAAACAATGTCATATTCTCAATTGCAGTTGGCCCAAACTGGTATCTGCTGGGTTAATAATACACACATCACTAGAAATCCATTTTACACACCTAAAAAAATAAGCACGACAAGGGGAAAAGAAAGAAGTGTAAGAGTGTAAGGTGGTGGAGAGAGTTGAGGAATGGGTGTAATGGGATGGAGAGAAAGTTTAAAAGGTAGAAAGATGATGGGAGAGAAGGACAGGACATAGGGAATAGGGAAAAGGAGAGGGAGAAGAGATGGGTAAAGTGGATAGCATTGGTGTAGTTGAAAGAATAATAGAAAGGATGTAAACAAAAAGGAAGAGGACAACAGGATGACAGAGGAGTGAAGAAACGTAGAAACTTTCAAATGAAATAGGAGTCACCCTAATCAAGCATGTAATCGTGGCCTCTTCCTGAGAGAAGCTAGGAAACAACCAGTGTTACCATGGCATTCCACTTCTATATTTATGAGTATTGTACTATACTATGATTGCTGATAGTGTATTTCTAGTCGCCTTAGAGTGGCAAGTTCTGTAAATCATTGAACACCCATAAGACCTCCGTTCATCTTCAGAACATAAATGAAGATATTTTTGTTAAAATCCGATGACTCAGACAGGCCTTCATTGACACCAATGTAATGAGCTCTCTCAAGACCCATAAAAGGCACTAAAGATGTCGTTACAAAGCACATCTCACTACAGTGGTTTTACAATCATTTTATGAAGCGACGAGAATAGTTTTGTGCGCAAAAAAACAACAACTAAATAACGACTTATATAATGTTGGGCCGATTTCAAAACATTGCTTTGTAAAGCCTCGGAGCTTAATGAATCAGTGTGTCGAATCACTAGTCACGTGACGTGACTTCAGCAGTTTGATACGCGATCTGAATCATGATTCGATGTGCTGATTCAAAATGCTATAGGCTTTAGAAAGCAGTGTTTTGATATCGGCCCATCACTAAGTCGTTTTTTAGTTTTTTGTCGCACAAAAACGTTGCTTCATAAAATTATTGTAGAACCACTGTACTTTGTAATGTCTTTAGTGCCTTTTATGGGAAATATTTTCTTTTTTTTAGAGGAAATAACATTGTTGTCAATGAAGGCCTGTCATAGCCATCGGATTTCAACAAAAATATCATTTGTGTTCCAAAGATAAGCAAAGGTCATACGGGTGTCGAACGACATAAGGGTAGGTAATTAAAGGAGTACTTCAGCGCTGGGAAGATTAATCTGTATTTAAACTGGGTCATTAATGTAGTAGAAATGTGAAATTACTTTTTTAATTTAGTGCTTTCTAGACTGAGAAAGGACAGAAAACGTATTTTTGTCTCAAGGGAATGAAAGACAACAATTCCCAGAATGCTTCGCTACCCTACGAGGCCACTCTCAAAGCCACCGCTACTAGACTACTGAATCACAGATCACTTTCCCACCGCGACGGCATTCATTTTCATAAAATCAGTTCAGTTAGAGAACAGACACTACAATTAAAAACTGAATGTGTCTGTTTAATATGTGATTTAGCCGCTGAGGGAGTCTGACAGCCCAAAATGCTGCAGGAGTCCGATATATTGACAATCATGGATGAGCTTGTGATGAGAGCTGAGGTAAACGCATCCGCGGCATAGATTCACAGCACATGTTCAGTCTGGCGCGTTTACAGTTCATGCCTTTGAAAGCTTAACTTTCATAGGAATTAGTTTGAGAAGTTGAAAGACTTACTTTGCTCTGCTGGTTGCACCTTTTAAACATGAATGCCTGAGGCTGCAAGCTGAGTGCTGTGAGTGTGAGCTCCCATCCCCCACGCGCAAGTTGAAAACATGCGGAAATGGCTCCCTCTGCTGGCTGTAGTCTTTAGCCTCTGGACAACAATTCCTCCGATGGCGCAAATTGACTATATTTGCGTCATGGGAGGAATTTTTCCAGAAATAAAATGCAAATAAAATGGGGGGGGGGGGGGGGGGGCACAAACATTCGAATATATTTCAGGGTTTCTACTAATACAAAGCCATATGCTAATCGCTGAAGTGACCCTTTAATGAAAGAATATTAATTTTTGGGTGAACTAACCCTTTAAGCTCAAGAACAGTGAGGTTGATGACAAAAGTTTGTTTTCCAATAGATCCAACTTCTCCCCCATAATGCATAAAATATATATTTTATGATGTAGATGAAATGCTCTGTCCTGATGTAATTTAGAGGGATGATCAGAAAAGTTAAGTGATTGCATTACTGTACAATAGTAAACATTTTCTACACATTCTACACTCCTCACTCCATCAGCCTTCAAGCTTTTGGTGGTAAAGACATCTGAAAATTGTACACATTTAATTTGTTAAAGTTCAGTACCAGAGCAGTGGTTCCCAGACAAGAAGCCGAAGCACACAAGCGGGCTGCAGGATGACTTTAATATTTTTTTTTAATTAAATAAAAAATTTATTTATTAAATTATTAAACATTGTTAATTACAATGTTTTAAAAAAACACTCACTTAAAACAGTGAAGGATCACCCATATAAGGTGAAGGAACTTTTGTGCAACGGCCATGGCTTACTCCATGAACTGATGAGACCTCTAAACTATGTAAACATCTCAGTGACCTACTTCTAAAATGAATGTTTATGCCTACAGTAACTTTAGATATATTAGACAGTGTACACGCTCTATGACTAAAAATAGACACAAATGCAACTGTACATCTTACAGGACATAATACCAAAACAACACTTGAGCTCAGCAGCAGGTTAATAGCTGATCAACGGATCTGTTAATGAAAAAGGAAAAAGTTAATGAGCTATTACTCAAATGGATATGTGGTATCAAGA
Organism: Pseudorasbora parva; assembly: GCF_024679245.1. Classification (NCBI taxonomy): domain Eukaryota; kingdom Metazoa; phylum Chordata; class Actinopteri; order Cypriniformes; family Gobionidae; genus Pseudorasbora; species Pseudorasbora parva. The sequence goes on from NC_090190.1 coordinate 19,318,313, forward strand.
TTTTTATCATTATCCCAATATTAGCCCTTATTTCATATAGGCCCACTTTAATACAACATGCATGTGTATATACATGCATGTGTAATACAACAGAACTTTAGAATAATACGAGTTCTACTCATAAAATTCTTTAAACAAAAAAAGCCACTTCTCAGATCTTTCCTCGGACTGTTTCTCATCAGCCACGCAGTTTTGTTCTCCTTTTTTGTCCTGTTATACTGCTTTTCTGGCACTCATCTTCCTCTATCATTCCAACATTCCCAACTCTTGTTCGACCCAATAATCACACAGAGTCTTAAAAAAACAATGCAGTGTTACAATACTGATTCGAACGCTTCAATCGAATCCATGAAGACCAACTTAAAATATGGTTTTGGCATCCCAAATCCCTGTTGAGAGATGCTGTGGACAAATGAAGACACTCACACATTTTAATGAACTTTATTTGAGCAAGCATATTGTCAAATTAAGGGAACATCACATTACTGGTTGTCAGTTCTCACCTCCCTTCTAAGAACATTAAATAGCCAGGCTTTAAAAAGAAATAAAACAAGGCAGGAATGCTTTACGGCTGTTTACTCCCTATACTGTGGATTTTTTTTTTAAACCCCCAACATTTTTGTCTGTTTTTCCTTTTTTATATTTTTATTTTTTGAAATACCTTAACTAGGCCTAGAATGCTCTTCTCTAGACCCGGCTCTTTCTAGTTTCTTTTTTAAATATGGTTTTTAGATGTTTTGCCATGTTTTCAGTGTTTTAATTTTTTCCCGAATGTTTACTTTTCCCCCTCTCTGTGAAGATTCAAGGTTGCACACCCCTGTAAAAACAGAGACATCATGACCTCAGTTCTCCAACAGACTGAACATTTGATGCGAGTGGAGAAAAACACAGACGATAACAAAAAGAATGTTACCTTGGCTTAAACACTTGGCACACCAGTCGAGTTGGTCACAGTTTTCTGGGCGGCTTCTTTAGCCTGGTGAGCCTGGAGTACGGCCACCGCCTCATCAACCTGTTAGATAGTTGACAAAATATTTATGCTCTTTGAATACTTCATTCCGTACAGTTTCCATACAAACCAACCATTCAGAAAACGTCCGACCTTGGAGCGCAGAGACTCCGGAGACTCCAGCATGTGGAGTAGCTCAGAGTTGTCGATTTCCAGCAGCATACCAGTTATCTTGCCTGCCAGGCTGGGATGCATATTCTGGATAAGTGGGAAGAGACGCTCACCTGGGAGAGGAAAATCAAGCATTAACCTCATCTTATAGTGCGTGGGAGGAACAAACAATCAGAAAACTCAACAATCTTTACCCAGCATCTGCTTCTGCTCCTGTGGAGGAGCAGCAGCGAGCATGGAGGCCGTCAGCGGTTCCTGTCCTTGCACATGCACAGCAGGCTAATGAAGAGAGTAAATCAGAAGAGTACACTCAAAATAACTTCTTTCAAATGTGATGGGATACATGTCGCGCAGAGTCTTACCTGCTGCATAGTAACCTGAGGCTGTGCATTCATGTGCTGCTGAGGGTTGCGTACACTGGGTGCATATTTGTACTGAGGCACACCGCGTACTGGAGGGGCTGAAGCTGCAGCCGCTGTAGTGGAGGGCCGTGGACCCATAGTCTGAGCAGCTGAGAGAGCAACAGGTTCAAAATCAATTGACAATCAAACGGATTTAATTAACTTAATTTTAATTCAACTTGAGTCTGCTCAAAACAGTGCACATCATTTATGAAACCTTCATTTATTTTTAATAACAAAACAGGCTATATGTATACACTAAATTGCCAAAAGTATTGGGACACCCCTCACAATCATTGAATTCAGGTGTTCCAATCACTTACATGGTCACAGGTGTATAAAATCAAGCACCTAGGTAGGCATGCAGACTGCTTCTACAACATTTGTGAAAGAATGGGTCGCTGTCAGGAGCTCAGTGAATTCAAGCATGGCACTGTGATAGGCTACCACCCGTGTAATAAGTCCATGCATGAAATTTCCTCACTTCTAAATATTCTACGGTCAACTGTTAGTGGTATTTTAACAAAATGGAAGCAATTGGGAACAACAGCAACTCAGCCACAAAGGGGTAAGGAGAACGGTACTTGCCTGACTGCATTGTAAATGGTAAATGGACTGCATTTATATAGCGCTTTCAACAGACCTATGGCCATTAAAAGTGCTTTACACATTGCTTAACATTCCGCATTCATTCACTCATTCATACACCAATGGCGGTGTCGGCCATGCAAGGCGTCATCCATCTCGTTGCTTAGGTGTCTTGCTCGCGGACAACTCGACACTTGGTCAGGTGGAACCAGGGATTGAACCTTCCGGTTTGTAGCCAACCTACATGAAACCACTGAGCCACATGTCGCTCACTTGTACCAAGTGTAAAGTTTAGTGGAGGGTAGGGCTGTGACAGTGGCAGTTTTTTACCACCGCGGTGGTTATTGATCAACCACTGGCGATGGCACGGTGTTTGTGAAGTTCGGGGTGGGGGATGAAACTGAAACAATAAACTAAAATTCTGCCCTATAGCCTACTTAAAACACAAACAGGAAACATATGTTTAAAGAAAGCTTGAATGTCTGCGTCTAAATAAAACAATTAACATTTTAAAAATATATATATTGTGAGATTTAAAAAATGAGGCTCAAACATCTAACGTGCCTGTTTACAGCACGAGTGAAACACAGCCTGCTAACATTGAAATAAATAAAATAAATATCAGAGATAATAAAGTGAAATAAACGGGTAAATAAGAGAGTTAAATATTTAAACTATAAAGCGTTGCAGCTTTCAAACAGAATTCGTAACAATTTCAGGGGAATAAAAACTGCGGAGCGGCGCGTTCTCCCCCACCAAATACGTTGCCACGTCTCTTGTCAGCATTTTCCACTTGTCACTCTCTCGTTTGTATTTGGCTTGTTTGGCGAAAGCCTCTCCAATACCAACCTGACCACCAGCTGGCCATTTGCGTTCACGGGACATAACTTGTACAAACGCCGATCGATGACATGATTGGAGAGATGGCTCTTGAGATTTGATGTGTTCGCCCATTTAACACACATTTAGTTTTTACAAATCCGGCAAATGGCTTCATCCTTATTTAAAAGTTCATCTTTTTCGTTAGGCAAATCCAAAATGATCCCAGATTGGCGATGTAGTATTTGGTTTCCCAACCAGGTCCATTGCTCAACACGAAATTAATTTGCGGAATGCACAAAAACAAATGGATTTGGCCGTGCTCAAACTATGGAAACTCATGACTCATGAATGAGTGAATAAGCTATTTTATATGCTAGTCTAAAAACGCATAGAGCTAAAAGGTACAGGTTATAAATAGCAACTGCAATTGCAAATGTTATATTCTATACAAAACTTTTTTTTGCATGTCATATAGCCTAGTCTAGTGTCGCTGCCGGTGGCACCTCACCACTGCGGTGGCACGGTGGTCATGGCGACCATCACAGCCCTAGTGGAGGGGGGGATTATGGTGTGGGGTTGTTTTTCAGGGGTTGGGCTTCGCCCCTTGGTTCCAGTGAAATAAACTCCTAATGCTTCAGCATACAAAGAAAAGAGGGCCTTCTCGTCCAACATCAGTGCCTGACCTAACAATTGGACTTCTAGAAGAATGGTCAAAAATTCCCATAAACACACTCCTAAACCTTGTGGAAAGCCGTCCCAGAAGAGTTAAAGCTGTTATAGCTGCAAAGGGTGGGCCAACTCCATATTAAACCATAAGGATTAAGAATGGGATGTCATTAAAGTTTTTGAGCATGTAAAGGCTGGCGGTCCCAAAACTTAAAGCAATATGGTGTGTGTGTGCACATGCATGTGTATACACATACATCTTTATATATATCATCTTTTTAATGAATATTTTTTTCTAAAATTTTATTGTAAAAAACAAAACACTACGCTGCATCCGAAAGCTTAGGCATCTGACTTGTTGACTCACTGCCTTGTCACGCAATGACTATGCAGGAGTGTGGCATGAAAATACCTCACAAAACTGATTTTGGACAGGCAGCGTTTAATGATCTACAACTAAATAAAGTAAGCTTTGGTGAAAACCAAGAGAATATTTATATACTTGAATTACTATATACATTGGAAATATTTGGTAAAAACGTATATTTACACACAAGCTGACCACCAACTGCAACTTTCAGATACCATATATTTATTTAAAGTCAACTGTCACAGAATGGAATGCACAAGATTGTGGGAAAAAGGCAAAGAAGTATAAATCTGTACTGCCTTCAAAAATGTATCAGATGAACACATCTCAGAAGACATAAAGATAAAGTAACATTGGATTCCAACGTGCCTTGATATCTTCCAACCTTGCAGTGCATCCTTTTCAGCTTTAGGACACAGAAGGTGTGTAAGAGCAAGGTTAGAGCTAAACTGAGTTTTGCATCCCTGATCTAAACTATGAAGGAAAGTAGATCTCCAGAAGTATAATTGAGCACCCCAAACCAGACTAAAGGACCCAATATAGAAAATCGAAGAATGAACCGGTGTGAAGCCAAAAGAAGTTCATTTGTAGTTTGAATCGGGAGTGCGAAAGTGTCAAAGTAAACTTTCTAAAAAAGACTCACCAACACGCTGAGTGGACATCATGCGGGGCACCTGAGATGCAGGACGCATGGTGCTGAAGGTCTGAGGTCTGGGGGCAGATGGGCGCATTGTCCCTGGCATGTTTTGGAAGTCTGTAGAAAATGTTGAATGTCTATAAGTATGAATCAGTACTTCATAAATCAGTGCCATTTATTCAATTATTTATTTATTTTACTTGTATTGAATTATCAGCATATGTGGCTATTTACATGGCAAGATCAATATATTAAAAAGAAAAAATATATAAACTAAATGAATACGGTTGTAGCAAAAAAAAAACAAAGGATAACCATCTCACATAAATATAAAAAAACATCATATAAGATTTGTGTGACATTTGATTAAACACTCTAAAAAATGCTGGGTTGTTTTAACCCAATGTTGGGTCAAATATGGACTAACCCAGCAATTGGGTTGTTTTAACCCAGCGATTGGGTTGTTTTAATCCTGCGGTTGGGTAAAATATTTGCTTAAGACAACCCAATCGCGGGGTTAAAACAACCCATCTGCTGGGTTAGTCTATATTTGACCCAACATTGGGTTGTTTTTTTACTCAGAATTTTTTAGAGTGAAGTCAGTGTAAATGCAATTCTGAGATTTATTTCAAAACACGTTATAAAATGTTAGAAATGTATTGCTGAAACGCATTACAAAAGAACTGTGTAGTACTGAATTGTGGAGTTAGACCGTTTAACATATTTTTAACCATTTCTGAGAAGGTCCAAAATGGTGGCTCAATGTCGCACTGGGGCTATTGAGCATGGGCCCTCCCCTTAAACTATAATAACTAGAGCACCTTAGCATCAGTTAGCCCACTTAATCAAGAGTTACTGTCAGCACCGTTAGTTACTACAGCCTAAAATTTGCTAGCTAGTAGGGATGACATTTTTGGCAATTTCTCATTTAGATCATTGATAGGTCCCAAAAAACGAAAACTCAGCGCGGGGCGTGGTGCATGGCCATCACAGAGATATGAAAATATTTTAAGATTTTTATGATAAAAGTCGATAATGTTGGGCATTGCATTTGAGTTGAGACTGAACATCAGCCGATATAACGGCAGCACTTTGCTAGATGGTTATTAAACGTGTCCTATATGAGATTAATCAGATATAGACAAAATAAAAGTAATCTTACAACTTGTGCATGTGAACTTGACCGCGCTAGTCTAATGCAACTCTCGTTGTGGATTTCCTTTAACAGTGCACTGACTTACACTGATTGAACTGTATTTCGAAATCACAGTGATTCCAGGCATCACTGCAGTGCACGCTTTCAAATCCAGTTTCAAAACTTTGTTCTTTGAAAGCAGAGAATGCGGCTTAATTAATTTTTATTTTATTTTGATAAACCATGTACTTGGCTTTTTTTTTTAACTCAAATTTGGCTGGGTGGTTAATAATTTTTTTTCTGTGGTGTGAAACTTAATAACATATTTAATTTAGACTTTACACTAACTTGAATATATTACTGCAGGTTTCTGGGATAAAAAGTTGACTTACGCTGAGGCCGGACACCTTGTGTGGTCCAACGGGGACTAGGTCTGAGCTGGGCGAGCTGACTGGTAGGATAATACGCAGCTCTGTTCTGGGCCTGTGATGCAAGAATATGATTAATTATGGCTGCACAATATATCATTTTTGCCGCGATACCGCAATGTGCATTCATCTTAAGAGACAGCAGCCTTTTATACCTGCAGTTGTGCATCACCAATCAAACAACAAAAAAGAAAGAGCTTTAACAAAGATAAATTGCGTTAATTAATTAATTCATTTATACAGTAAAGACATTGTTACTTAACATTTGATTAATCAATATCTGTAACTGAATACTGTTAGATTTACCTGGGGAATGGCAGCCATGAAGTATCCTGATGGAGGTGCAGGTTGGTAGGGGTTGATAACTGGGTTTGGCACTGCGCGGACACTGGCCATCCTCTGCATGTATTGGTTGGTGAGATGAGCCTGCCGTTCTTCTTTGCGCTGAGCAAGAGCCACATACAGTGGCTTAGTGGCCACAATACGGCCATTCATCTCAGTCACTGCTTTAGTGGCTTCCTCAGGGGAAGAAAAACAGACAAAACCGAAGCCTTTACTGCGACCACCGTCCATCATGACCTGGAACAGAAGGCAACATACAACAATGTAAACATGAAATGGCATTTGCATCCCATTTAACATCAGTAATGTAACTTTTCCAGAGAGAAACACCATTAAATAATAGAGAAGAATTAGGATGGAACTTGTTTTTCAAATCAATCAAATCAAATAATTGTTTTATTATAATCAAAGGGGTCGTATTATGTCCTTTTACGAAGTCTTGATTTTGTTTTTAGGCTGTACTAGAATATGCTTTAATGATTGTTAAACATTCAACGCCATAGAAACAAAAACATTACTTTACAGCACCTCTCGCTCCAGTCCGGCTCAAACGTGCTGTTTTGATGAAGCCCCTCCTTCCAAAATACGAAATGCTGTGATTGGTTATCTGGCCCCTTGTGTTTGAATTGGCACCGCTTAGCATGTGTTTGGGAAATGTCTCGCCCCTTACCATAACCACAAGCTCTACTTGGATGAAAATATTAAGGATGGTGTAAATTTCAAACCAATTCGAGCCTGATTCAGACTTAAGAATGTTAACAAACAAGAGGCTTGTGCAAAATTGATTCAAAGACACATTTCAAAGAGGTATATTTTTTTCTTTTGTAATTTTCTTATATATTTTAGATACAAAGTTATCCACCTTTAATCATGATACTTGTTGGAAAATTACAGTAATACTTGCAGTAATCGATCACAAAACCATGGTTAATGTTCCTAAGAGGTGGTGAACAAAAGCAAAAGCTCACAATAGCTACAGTAGACACGATATCATCAAACACTAATGTTGGATAGCAGGCGAGCGGAGCCCAACAGCTTTTCCCTTTGTTCACATTGGAGCAACAACATAAAATGTCTAATTCGAACTGTCAATAGAAAACGCAACTAGAAATAAGATATATTTACAAGTTGTGATTCACAAACAACAGTTTGTCCTCAAACAGTGACAACACTGTCTTCTATCAGGCAGCTAAACCAGGCCTCGTCCGCCTTTTTGCATATTCAGTGAGAGGAGTTTATTTAAATTAGTATTATAGTGAAAAAGCATATAAGACCCCTTTAAGACTACCATTGTGTACATTTAAGTGTTGTCACAATGCTGGAATTTCTAAGTTCGTTATAATACCTGGAAAAGTATTGATATTCAATACCATTTCAATACAGGGAAAAACGCTGCATATACTGTCAAATAGATATTTTTTATATTATTTCTTTTAATTTTTTTATTTATATTTTTATTTTTATCTATTTAAAGTCTAGGCAATCAAAAATTTCTTCTGACTAGATCACTTTATATGAGAAAGCTTTTTATCATATATAAGCGTTGATCAATTACCATTACAATTATCTCACAAATATTTGCTAACGGAACATTTTTTTTTTTACAATGGGGTAATTTTTTTGCAATAGCTTACACACAGCACAAGCATACTTGATTTCAAATGGTAAATAGAATTTTTTGCACTTCATTATGTCAGTCAACTCGCAAAATCTGTCAACTCGCTGTCAGAGAGGAGAGAAACTGTATTTAAAGGGGTGGTTGCATGCGATTTCACGTTTTTTAACTTTAGTTAGTGTGTAATGTTGCTGCTTGAGTATAAACAGTATCTACAAAGTTACAGCACTGAAAGTTCAATGCAAACAGAGATTGCCTTGTAAGGTTATGACAGTTTATTGCCTACAAAAACGGCCGGTTTGGACTACAACAAGCTTCTTTTCTGGGTTGGTGACATCAAAAACCCTTGCTTTTAACATAAACACTGCCCCCGCGAACACGCAACAAAGTCGGCGAGGCCACTTCGCAGTCATTGGAAGAGAGAGAGCTGTTGCAGTAGGCTAGAGTGTTGCAGACATGCCATCGAAACAATGTTTTTTCACCTCAAGTGCACAACTTTGTGTTTAATTCAGTTCCTGCTATTACAATAAAAATTTAGCCATCTGTGCTGCACACTTCACAGCTTTAAGAATCTTCAAGTTCAATACTGGATTTGCTCAAAGGCTCATACTAAAAGATGAAGCAGTTCCCACATTAAAGGCAGAAGCTGCCTTTAATTGATTTATGGGCCTAAAACTATAAGTACATGTCTTTTAAATGTGTAGTTTCTGTGTGTGATTTTCTGTGGGTTGCACCAAGACCAACACAGGCTAGGCTAGGCAGTTAAATAAATTGTTTCATACTTCTCCAACAAACGGCTTCAAACACCTACAAACTTATATGTAAATCACACCAGCGAACATCTTTTATTTATATAAAATATATTATATAAAAAAGTTGTTCATGCTACAAATAAAACAATACCTTCACAAACAAGCTACTACTCAGTCGTTTATTCGGATACAGTAAAACCTTAACCAGAATATGAAAAGATAACTAACAGCAGTGACAGCGACACTACAAAAATACTTGAAATAAGAAAATGCTTACCATTCACTAACGTACATTAAACCCTTGCATGCAGAGGTTCTGCTTGACCTTCATCCCCGCTATCTGATTCTGATTCGGGCTCAAATTTGTATGGCAATATTGACGCCTTTATTTACGCCACAGATGTGACTTCTGCCCGTAATGGTAAGTGGCGTGGCGTTTCCGGACAACCTGTGCTTGTTACTTCAGCCAATAAAAATACATGAAACTACATTTGGCCATCTAACCAATCTAAAATCATTGCATTTTTTAAAGGGATGGGCTTCATAGGAGCAGGAAGCAAACAAGCCGTTCAAAGGACAGTGGAGAAAGCGGTGTGGACTAAAGGTAAATTATAAGAAAAATGTCGTTTAAAAAAAAAGAAGTATTAAGACATATTATACTGCACCCCATAAACACAACCAAGCCTAGAAAAACACCACGGAACCCCCCCTTTAATTACTTATTACTAATTACTTTCCAAAACCTAAAACCGAAAGACCCAGCCACGTTTAATTTTCAATGCCCTTGCTGATGGAAGGAGGTTTTTGCTCAAAATCTCATGATGCATGGCCCCATTAATTTTTTCCTTTACACGGATCAGTGGTCAAAGCATCCTGGTCCCTTAGCAGAAAAACAGCCCCAAAGCATGATTTTTCCACCCCCATGCTTTACAGTAGGTATGTGAGAGCCAGAAATCTTGCTTTTTTGTAGGCGACCAAATACTTAATTACCACCATAATTTGCAAATAAATACTTTAAAAATCAGACAATGTGGATTTTTTTCTCTCATTCTGTCTTTGTAGTGTACCTACGATGAAAATTACAGGCCTCTCTCATCTTTTTAAGTGGGAGAACTTGCACAATTGGTGGCTGACTAAATACTTTTTTGCCCCACTGTATGTATACATACACACACGTGTAGTTTTGTGAATTGTGGGGACATTCCATAGGCATAATGGTTTTTATACTGTACAAACCATATTTTCTATTGCCCTACACTGCCCCTACTTTCTCAAAAAAACTCATCCTGTATGATTTATAAGCACCTTGAAAAGTGGGGACATCTTCTGTAATACCTATGTCATACCAATGTCATTATAAAAATTTGTGTCCCGATATGTCACAAAAACAAGCACGCACACACACACACAAAACATAAATAATTAGGTCAGTGAAGACTAGCTCAAAATTGTACCTTGGCACTGGTGATTGTTCCAAAGGGAGAGAACTCTTTACGAAGACGCTCATCATCAATGCCATCATCCAAGTTCTTTACATAGAGATTGACACCCTGTTAAGAGAGCAAATGGCGATGAAGAGGGCACTTACAACGCACTAGATTTAATAAAATAGTAAATGCCATTAAAAAATAAATTCAGTTGCAAAGCCTAATTTAGGTCCATAAATAAGAAATTATTATACATAGCCACTAATGTCCCCAAGTATCCACTATAAAAGAACATGGGGCCCATGGACTAAAAAGTCAGTGTTGCAGTGACCAGTGCTGTCCACTGAAAACGAAACACTGAATTTGACGAAGCTGCAGAAGTCATGTTCAGTTTCACTGACCTGGTAGCGAGTCATGCGGTCCTGCTTCATCTGTTCAAATTTGCGCTTGAGCTCAGTTTGGCGCTCCACTTTTTTCTGAGCGCGACCCACATAGATGAGCTTCCCGTTCAGTTCTTTGCCATTCATCTCATCCACAGCCTGTCGACCAAGAGATCAAAACCCTTGTTTGGTATCTGTTCATTCTATGGTTACATTTACTCCATAGAGTATGTTATTTTGACCACATTTAAAGCTGAACTGACCCTTTGCGCATCTTCGTGCCTCTCAAAACTCACAAATCCAAAGCCTCTGGACTTCCCATTTTCATCAGTCATGACACGGATGCTCATAGCATTACCTTAAAAAAAATTAAATTTGTTTGTGTGAAATATATAAACCAAGAAAAAAATTGTTTTATATGGTTTAAAAGAACTAACCATATTTGCTGAAGATGTCCTTGAGCTTGTCATCATCCATATCTTCCCCAAAGTTTTTAATGTACACATTGGTAAATTCTTTGGCTCTTGCACCGAGCTCAGCCTCCCTCTCCTTGCGAGATTTGAAGCGCCCTACAAAGCTAATGGCAAAGAGGAGCGTTCAATAGGAGGATGTAGTGGATCTCAACAGTTATGACAAGGGGCTGGGAGTTAAAATGTGTCTACACATTTAGCATCCTTTTCAACAATATATAATATATATATTAGGGGCGGCCCTGAATGGTCGAAGACTCGATGCTTCGATAGGAGGAGTCTAATTTGACTACCAATCTCATAGTCGAATCCTTGAAGAGGTGTTATGAAAGAGATCCATTTGGAATCCATTTTGGCTATATGGGGGTGTTCAATACTTTTACACATACGGTCTTTACTGATATATGATCTTTTCTGCGCATTTTCCCACTAACTCAAACGTGCGTACACCACCTCCTGAGCTGGCGTAGGATTTGAGTGTGCCATACGCCAACGTCCATATTGATAAATCTCAAAGTCACCGTGGGTTTGGGTGTACGCAAGGTGTACGCCGGAAATTTGGTGTACGCACTTTTGATAAATGAGGGCCATTGTGCATTTTCGAACAGGCAATTTAGGTGCTTTAATTATTTGCAGACATGTGACAGAATAAATATGGACATAGTGTGCGTGAAATCACCCATAGGATTCTGAAGAGCAGTTTTGAAGTGTAAAGTAGAAACGAGCTGGCCGTTGCCATCTTGGCAACACGTAATAACTGACAATGTGCAAAGAGACGGGGCATGGCTGGAGTGGCCATGCCCTTAGTTATGTAGAATTTGTCTTTAAAGGTGTCATGAACTGGCTTTTTAAATTTATTTATACTGTTGTCTGAGGTCAACTAATGACGTTTGTGTGGTTTTTACATTCAAAAACATCATAACTAATAAGTAATAGGCTATTTTCTACACTGGTTTTGAGGCTTTTTCCTGAACGCTGGGTTTTGATGGGCGTGCAGCACAGGAGACTTGGAAGTAAACGCCCACGGCTAGGATTGGATAAGATTTACATATTAATGAGCTTCAGCTCCTGTCATATCTACCCCTAGGTGACATCGCCCAACCCTGGTTCACATGAGGGAGGGGTTGATTTGAAAGAGGCACCGGAATGATTCTCTCGATCACAGGGCTTGTAAACGTATTTACCAAACAAACACAATTATTTGTGCTTCTCATCAACCGGCTATTGATTGGAATATTATTTCTGTATTACATGGCCTGCACGATCAGTCGATTTAAGCGCGAACACACACACGTGCGCGCGCGCGTGATGTCTCAATTCATCACCCCTTTAAGGTTTTATATAATGTATACGAATGAGTTATAACAAATTCACCCCCTCACAGTTGTCATTAAGGGCGAAATTTACTGTAGACCCAAAACCACAATTTGTACCAGGCTGTAAACATGTTTTTTTCTGCTGTAAAGTTGGGCATTTTAACATGGGGCTCAATGAGATTCTGCTCACTTCTGGAGCCTGTCCCTAACGGCTAGTCGATAAATTGAAGTTTTAATCAGTTCCGTATTGGCTTCAAGAGAACCTGAGTGAGGTTGGCGCTTTGTAAAGACATGACATATTTACAGTGAGGTCTTTCTGGGGTTATTTATTTGTTATTTTTTAAGTTTATTTATCCAGAATGTTTATATACATTTTCTTCTATACCTTTGCGTGATGTTCTGTTCATTGTGGCTTTAAAATTTAATGAGGAATCATTTTACAAATGTTTATCCCCCACCACACACACGATTCGATTATCAGTCAACTTTAGGCAAGACTTGACGATTCTGATTCGACTATGTAAATCCTTAGTCGAGGACACCCCTAATATATATCTATCTCTTTGTAATTAAGGATGGGCACTAGTACTCAAGTAATCAGAAGTGACAGGGACTATTAATAATGAAAATTATCATGACTGTTTATGACATTATGAGCGGTACCTTGAGGTATGATTAATTAGCGTTGGGACAGCATGCCATCCAAAATGAAGAACAGTTATTAGAAAATAGTACAGTTAAACGCAGTGGCAAACTTTCATATAAATTACATTATAATAAGAACATAATTGCAACACTAGTGTTGTGAATTCTGTGCACTTTAACGCATTGTTACACAAAAAGTGCACAGTCGGGAGTTATACATTCTGACTAGATTGTAACCTAGTTCAGGTAATTTTGTGAATAAATATACAAGCTGTGTTAAGGTTGTGTATATCTTAATCTCACATGCATTTGAGTTAAGTAACCTGCTAGCAAAGTGCTTCAGTTTTTTAGTGTTAATTAGGGTTACACGTGTCATCGAAATTAAACGCACAATAATTGGCAAAAGTTTAGATTTTTTTTTATCAACGTCAGTGCTTGTCAGGGAAGCATGGCTCTGTGATCAGTAGTGAATGCTGTTCCATTTGAAAGGCAGAAGCTTCAAATATGCCCAGCAGAAGTATGATAACGCACTTCATTCTAGGAAATCCCTATGGGCATCATACTATCACTGTAGCTGAATAAGCTAAAGATTGAAATGCTTGGATTAAACATGACTAATAAACACATGACTACAACGATATGTTTTATCTGAGTCTATCTTTTAAGCCTTTTCGGGTATTTTCATGATAATAAAGTATATTTATACCTTAGTGCTAATCGACATTGATTGCCTTCATATAGAATACTATGTATGAAATATGTTGTGTGCCTTAGAAGTCACATCATCTCACAGAAGGATGTTCAACTGTCCTTAAGAAGTGAGTTTGGAGTAAAAACATGTTATTAAATGTCATCTTTTTTGGACAAGAGGTTCAGAAATGCTCTTCATATTTGGGTAGATGTTTGAAGAATGTTGGTTTTTCAAATGCAGGTTAAGAGCGACTCAAACTCACAGTGTTTTCAGCAGCATTTACTTCTGATCAGAGCCCTGCTTCACAGACAAGCTGCACGTTAAAAAAAATAAGTTGCAGTCTTATCGATTCAAAATCGGTTTAAGCGTGATTTCAGGTTAATTGTGATTAATCATGCAGCGTTAGTGCTAATTCATTGTTCAGCTTCAGCTGACATAGCTTAGGGATGTGTAGGCATATTTGGATGCAACCATAGATTTTAAATGTCTGTGATAATCCACCAATACTTCAATGCAATTTTCAAACAAATTAATAGGCAATATAAATAAAATGTACTCTAAAAATTCACCAAATAATATTTTATATTATTTGGTGAAATGTATTATAAAAATTCCTGCATTGCACTTGGTTCAATTCATCCACACAAACTTCAAATCCAAATCAAATCTGCTAGCCAATCGAGTCACTCCCCACATTAGTTGGCAAGTTCTTTTAGCAAATTTCCTTTACTCTAATGCCCAAGTCTGAGAAAATGCCAAAATCTCACTTACACTTTTCTGTCATTCAGCAACATGCCATTCATTTTCTCAATGGCTCTTTCAGCAGCTTCCTGGGTCTCAAAGTGCACAAAGCCGTAGCCCTTTGAGCCATTCTCATCACAAACCACCTTAAGAAAGGATATCAGGCATAAAATCATGCACCCACAGACCAACAGAAGCATGCATGCACAAATGTAACATTCACAATCAAATCACTGCAAATCCCCTTCCAGAGCATGTATGTGCCTTACCTTGCACGACAGGATGTTGCCAAACGCAGAGAAAGTGTCGTAAAGGGCTTTGTTATCAATAGACTTATCCAAGTTTTTAATAAAGATGTTTCCAACGCCACTTTTCCTCAGAGAGGGGTCACGCTGAGACCACATGATGCGGACAGGTCTACCCTTGATGACATCAAAATTCATTGTGTCTAAAGCTCGTTCAGCTGGAAGTGAAAATAATTATTAATCCACTAATTCAAAATTAATTTCTTCTCCTGCACTAAGCCAGAAAACTATGTAAGCCTGTTTCTGCCACTTAATAAAAAAATAAAAAGAGTAATTACGTCCTTTTATCTCACAATTGTGACTTTGTTTTCTCACAATTGCGAGTTGCAAAGTCACAATTCAGACTTTTTTTCCCTCACAATTGCAATTTATAAATTCACAATTCTGACTTTTTTTCTCTCACAGTTGCAAGTTATAAAGTCAGAATTCTGTGATGTGAAATCAGAATTCTGAGATATAAACTCACAATTGCGGGATATAAAGTCACAATTCTGACTGAGAAATAAAGTCAGAATTGTGACTATATCACGCAGTTGCGAGTTTATATCTCAGAATTCTGACTTTATATAATAAATTAATTACATTTATATAGTGCTTTTCTAGGCACTCAAAGCGCTTTACATAGAAGGGGGAATCTCCTCAACCACCACCAATGTGCAGCATCCATTTGGATGATGCGGCGGCAGCCATATTGCGCCAGAATGCTCACCACACACCAGCTGATTTGTGGAGAGCAAGGGGGTAATCTAGCACTCTGAAAGCGTTCCACCCATAGGGGCGGCCATTGCTAACCAAGCCATCACCTGCTGTTAGCATCCCATTGACTCCCATTCATTTTTGAGTCACTTTGACAGTGAATAACTTTACATCTGAGGCGTTTAAAGACTCCATTTGTCCATTGTTTATTTATAAAGAAACACGACAATACATAAAAGGCTCCGTTACCTTGTATCTTACACTATCACCCTGTAGAAGCTGTTTTTGTAAAAATAGGCTAACAATTGTGTCATAACCAACACGACTCTGTCGCACAGTTGAGAAATGACCGTATAGACAGGAGGAGACGCTCAGAAACAATCTTTTACTGTCTATGAGGCAGTCAGAGGGACGTGGAAACAAAGTCTGATAAAGTCAAGGGAGAAGAATGGGGAGAAGCCCATAGTGAGCCAAAAGCAACGGGAGAAAATATTTAAACAACGTGATTCAGATTTTACTTTCCACAACTACTAGAAGACCTACAACTGTCAGACAGGTTGCTCACGTCACATCTACGTCGTCAAGCTCAGTCTGAGCCTGCGCAGTTCGCTCAGCCATCGGGAAATGAGTGCCTCTGATTGGCTTCATTTTTCCACCGTTGTAGTCAATGGGATAGCTCTGTCCATTTCTTTTACTGTCTATGGTGGAGAGGAGACAGAGTGATGAAGCCAATCAGGATATGGGGATTATTGAGGAGGCCATGATGGACAGGGGCCAGTGGCCTCGGTTTAACGTCTCATCCGAAAGATATTCAAAATTTTCACTTTATAACTTGCAATTTTGAGTAAAAAAGTCAGAATTGTGACGTTAAATCATGCAATTGCAAGTTTATTTCTCAGAATTCTGACTTTATGACTAGAAATTGTGAGAAAAAAAGTCAGAATTCTGAGATAAAATGTCGCAATTACTCTTTTTATTCTTTTATTTAGTGCCCGGAAACGGGCTTCCATAGAAATCTCCTCTTGAGTAGCATACATACAGCAAACTTTCAGCTTATTCCTATATTTATTCTGCAGGTCTGATTTATGGTGTAATAAACCTATATATCCAAAATCCCTTCAGTGAAAAAAACCTTTAACTCTAATGTCAACAAAATGAAAAATGTCCAGATTAGAAAATTAGTGCATATTTAATTAAATATTCAGTTATTTGCATATTTAAACATATCAAAACATATACAAAATTGTCTCAATGTACTTTAATTAAAGTTTATGGTCATGTCTACTAGTTAATTCCAGTGGCGTCCGCCTAAAATTTACAATAGCTACCGAAAATTACTAAAAATGAGGGCATATGTTTGTCTAATCTAATGTAAAAAGCTCAAATCAAAAAATAAACGATCAATCTGAATAACTAGACTCTTTGGGTCAAGAAAAAAAAGTGAGGAATACATTACTGCTTAGTCCCTGTATTTTGAAGTTTAATGACAATATACCTGATTATCACATCCATTTCTGTACTTTTGAACAAACAGGCATAATCAATGTGTTCGAGACACTTTCCTGACAAACTAGAGTACAGTTTATGGGTATCTCTGCTGCACACACTGCCCCACCCACGCCCTAAATGTGACAATCATGCAAGTCACTGCTGTCAAGCAACGTCACGTGGTATATGCATGCAACCCTCATCTTAAATCCTTAATAATCATCCGACAAGACATCGATTCATAAAACACAGTGAAGCATATGGTCACTAATAATATTCTCACTGAATATGCTTTATATTGACGAGACCCTATATTTATTTTTCAACGTGTCATTAGCGTGAAAGGCATCTTTGACAGCACACTCGCTCACCGTCTGCAGGCTGCTGGAAGTTGACATATGCATAGCCGAGCGACCTGCGGGTGATCATGTCCCTGCACACGCGGATAGAGAGGATTGCACCGGCTGGGCTGAACTTCTCGTAGAGCATGGCTTCGGTCACGTCCTGGTGCAGGTCCCCAACATACAGCGAGGCCATGGGGTAACTAGGAGCGCTGGGGTTCATTTTCTCTTCGGTCGCAGTTGTGAACTCGCAGAAATGTAATGTTTCGCGGCACTAGCGAGTGAGCTTAACTACGTCAGAATATAGTTAGCTGTCGAGCTAATCTAATACGCCAATTTGTACAATTTAAATTCGTATATTAAAAGACTATTCCTGGAACAATTAAAGCGGTTGGTGCTTCGTTTAAAATGACTAATAATAAGGGCAACAAATATCTTAAAACGCAAAAAATCAAAACCAACGAATCAAGCAAAACGCCAGGCCTTTGCGAGCTCACAGACTAACGATATCGTTATTTTTTCAGATTTGTTGCGATGTTTCAAGGTCTCCAGCTTCCATTTGAATTCTTATTTATAAAAAGAAAAAAAATGATTTTTTGGAGTTTTTAAAAGTTTTTAATTTTTTTTGTTTTTTTTTTATTTTTTATATAATGTGTGCCGAGGCAAGCTCCGGAGCACACACGCACTCACACAGCACTAACAGCCGGGGGTTTCGGGAGGGAAGGGGCGGACTGAGCTGTCACATATATACCCGCCGGTACGTCATCCACCGTGCACGCGCATGAAAAAATTTGACGCAACAGTCTCTCACCGGTTTGGATGATGATTGGATAAAAAATGTCAGAGGCCGCCGATTTGCCCAATACGCTTTTAGAACGACAAATAGTTTACTTTTGTAACGCTGAAGAATGTGTTAACGTGAAAATCAATGACTGAATTAAATTTTTTATAGATTATTAATAATCATTTAATTTAATTTAGAATCTTAAATTGGCTCAATTTAATATTCATCATTTATCATTTAGATATTATATTGTGTTATTATTATTTATCAATGATCAAATAAAGCATTGAGAATTTTGTAATTCTTTCTAAAGTCATTTAAAAAAAATTCTACCACAATGTTATTTGTCTCCTTTGTCTTGCGGAGACTATTTCCATAGCTAACATTTTATGTGTCCTAAATATACACCATTAAATAAAATGTAATAATTTGCATAGTTTAACAAACTGGTTGACTTGAAATGAAACAATTAAAATGACTGTTCTAGTCTGGGTCTGGGGCAAGGGAAATACAATAAAATGTATAAAAGGCATTGAAAAAAGTACAATATTTCTAATATGTAACACATGTTAGTTACATTAGTCTTTAAGTAAAAAAAAAAAAGGTACATAAAATTGCCAAAAAACAACAACAATAACAAAGTCTCACTTACAAAAAGTAATTTATCAATAACTGACTGCACTTCAACCCTAATAATAGTGAGTCTTATATATTAGTGATGATAAACCAAATTGCGTTGATCAAATAGTCACGAATGGACATAGTGCTAAAGGAGGAGGGGTGGGGAATATAGCCTTTGGTCAGTGTCTTTTATTTCCCAATCCCAACTGTGTGTTTACTTGTTTAGTAATCAGCCACCGTCCATGAGTGAGTACTACCGGTAACTGCATATAGATGACTGTGCTGAAGATCACCACTAGGGGGAGTAACAGACCTTGAAGAACTACTGGCTGTGCAGAAATCCGCAATGCTGAGTTGCACTGATTTGATCTGATCCGGATTTTCTACAGAGACAATATGCTGGATGTTGGAAGTAAAAATTGTATTTAATTCTATCTATCTATCTATCTATCTATCTATCTATCTATCTATCTATCTATCTATCTATCTATCTATCTATCTATCTATCTATCTATCTATCTGTCTGTCTGTCTGTCTGTCTGTCTGTCTATCTGTCTGTCTGTCTGTCTGTCTGTCTGTCTGTCTGTCTGTCTGTCTGTCTGTCTGTCGAGTGAGTGAGTGAGTGAGTGAGTGAGTGAGTGAGTGAGTGAGTGAGTGAGTGAGTGAGTGAGTGAGTGAGTGAGTGAGTGAGTGAGTGAGTGAGTGAGTGAGTGAATTATTGGTAGCATTTTCCTCCTCAACACTACATCCCTCACATTTTATTGTATATTTTACAGACTGATTGCAAATTTTAATTATATATTTAATTATTCATGAATTATGTTGTTGATTATATCCTTCCATATTGTCCTAGCTGAAACTGAATTCTGTTTTTTCTTTTGAAAAAACAAAACAAAACAATTGAGTTTCTTGTGTAAAACGCTGCTAAAACACTCTGGTGGTGCTCATATCAAAGTAGCCTCCTGAACCGCTGAAGTGTTTAATAATCCACATGTATTGTCTCGCATGACAGTGTGCTTTGTCATTACTCAGAGAAGTTTCTGTCTCCCATCCCTTCCTGCTGATTACTCATTCTCTTTCCACATAAGTACTGTTGTTCAGTGCAGTCTGTCCATCTCCATGGCAACAGGGGCCCATCCCACAGCCGTAGCCCGAGGCTCTTCACTGACACACCCAAACTGAGAGGAACAGTGCCCTTCCAAAGAGCTTTCCAGACATACAGGGCACACAGAGGTGATGGAGTTCATTTAATTGGATAGACAAACAGGGATTTTAGACTTTTAGATTTTAGACAGGAAATAGACCTGAAAATTCCCTAATTTTTCCAGGGTTTCTATATTTAGCTATATTATATCATCCATCTATCTTCTGCAGGGTCACGGGGACACTGGAGCCTATTCCAGTGTATTGGGCCACAGGCGAGGGACACCCTGGGCAGGGGCACACACACACACACACACACACACACACACACCTGATCCCACTGTAAAAACTGTTCCCACAAATTCTTTTCAATAAATTACTATTTGGACTACTTGATCAAGATTTTTGAAAATAAATTATTCCAGTTTCAAAGAGCAATTTCTAGCCAGAAAAATGTGCATTCCCTAATAATTATTGAAAGCTTTCTTGATTTTACTGAGCTACACAAGTTTTCAACCGATGGAAATCACAATTAAAAAAGTTCCTAGATATTTCCAGGTTTTCTATAATTCTATTAATTATTATACTATGCTATTTTTATAACTAGAGCGCACTGGTGAGAGGGGCCCATGCCATGATGGTAGTTGAACAAAGTTGTCTATGAAACGGGACACCTAAAAGAAAAAAATCTTGCTATATCAGTGCAAGTAAAAGTTGTGAAGTTAGTTTATAATTGATATAGAGAGATTTGAACAATAAAGCTCATATGTAGTCATTTTTGTAGCTTTATCTACTGTTTCTAAAGCTTATTTATATTAGCTTTATTAGGCTAATTTATATTAATTTAAACTGTGATTAATAATCAACTAAAACCATGAATGTGTTATGGATCTGGGGTGTGTCACTTTGCTCACAGATGATTGGTCAAATTTCAGTTTGAGATCTCTTATCCAGAACATAACCTGCCCCGGAGCAGGTTAGCAGCAGAGCACAAGTTACTGTGCCGGTGGACACTGCTAAAATCCAAACCACTTTCATGGTCCCTAAAACCTAGGGTTGGCACAAACTAAACAAAAATACCTGTCTAGCCACCTAAACCACCTTCATGGTATAGGCCCCAGGTCAAGCAAGTTAGTCAGCATTTGCCACAGTCACCTGTCCTGAAAGTCACCTCTCCTCGGTCCAATGAATCTGGTGCAGGACTCAAAGGCCTTTACAGACTCAAACGACTGCAGTTTCCACTGAGATTATATGACCCATTTCCTGCCCTGAATGTAAACCAGGTCTTCAAAGACAACCACTTGACCACTAACACCACTCAAAGCCATTGTATTGAAGCAATGTCCCGGATTTAAAGTTAAAAGGAATCTTTTACCGACCCTCATGTTGTTCCAAACTTCCTTTCTTTGGAACAGGACTTTTTTTTTTTTTTTTACTTGTGAATTCCATGTCTTCTTAAGTCAACACATTTTTTGACAGTATCTCTCTATCTCTCTTTGTATTAATGTAAATAAAAAAGTCATTTTAGTTTTACATCAATAAGAGCCACAAAGCCAATTTTGTTCGAAATCACAGACGTCACACTCTGCAGTTTTGGAGTACGACACCCCCAGTTCATATTCCTTTTTGTGGATTCTGTCTAACATCTCCTTTTATGTTCCAAGAAAGGTGTGGAACCACACAAGGTCGAGTAAATGATTTTTAAGAGATCCTTTTTAATCTTATTTGTGTCACAGAAACACACCCCATTTCCCAAGCAAGCGCTAAACGAAATGAATATTTGAAGTCCAGAAATAGGATCTTTCAGGAACAGCCAGGTTTCAAAAACACCACAGACTGAAAGCAAGGCAAAAAGAACAAGAGATTGTGTGGTTTGTGTTTTATCTGTTTTAATTCCACTAACATGAAATCCAGATCCCTCCGCCCACCCTCCATAACAAATAACAATAATGCTGAGTGTTCTGTATGAAAATTCAAAGACAGTTTCTAGGCAGCCCAATCAGCCAACTCCAGTCACCCTGATTAACTAAAGCCACATGCATTTTAGGCAAGTATCAAAAGAGTAAACAAAACAAACTAAAAACAGATTTAGTAAGTAGTAGTACAAATAAAACAAAACCAAAAATCCTAATAGAAAACAGTATTAATCAGATAAGCACATGAAAAGCGTTACTCCGGTAACAAGACTTTTATATCAAAGTTACAGTATAAGCCATGTGTCAAGTCTTTTTGATCTTAGGTCTGGTCGACAAAGAGAGATTGTATGCGTTATTCACCAATGAGAAATCAAACACTTGACAACTGAAGTAGAATGTCTTGCACAAGCCCAATCTGACACAAGTATTCGTTCATACTGACTTTTGGTTTATTTCCCATGATTCTTTAGGAAAATTAAGAATTCAGTCTAAGCCACAAGAAACCCATCACTAAATGCTCCCCTAACAGACTTAGAAACGGTTTCATACTCTCTCTCTCTCTCTCACACTCACATATGCAACAACAACAAAGTTGACGTTGGCTTCATGGTGACTCGCATCAGCATCCCAGTGAGCATATGCATGAGCACACATCAAGCCAACGATCTATTTTGCGTCCTCCCATCCACGATTAACACATTTTAAAGACAAACAACTGCTGTTTGCCCCACCCCCCCTCCCCCGAACAGACACACTTAAACAAACAGTCTTTCCTTGACACTCTCAAATCCAAACACACACATAAATGACGGGCTGGTGAGTATGAAGCTGGAACTGTAAAAGCGTCAGCGTTGTCTCTCGCTGTGCTGACTGAAAAGGTTCTTTGTAGAGTTGGCTTTAGTTTTCCCGCCCCTCCTCTGTGTCCTCACCGTCGGCCTGATTGTCAGAGGTCCACAGCTGAAAATCAAAGGGGACACATTCATCCACTGACATTTCTGACATTTTAAACAGACAATTAAAAAGGTGGAAAGGAACCTGATGCATATAGGGCTGCATATCTTTTTGCTGATAATTAATATAGGTGAATTACAGTTTATAATTTAGGGTGCGTTCACACATGTAGTTTGGTTCGTTTGGTCTGGACCAAAAAACAAAACATAATCCTGTTCGGCTTAGCATTCACACTGGCATTTTAAACAGCGCACCTAAAGTTACCGAACCAACCGGCATTGGGATACGGTCACAACCTGATTGGTCGACTTCAAATGACGTACATTTCACGACGGAGCTTGCTTTCTGAACATTCAAAACAATGCTGTGTGCTGGATTAAACGCAATCCTTTTATGCCTGTAGCCTACATATGGTTTAATTTTTACCAGCTGAAAACTCACGAAGAGCTCATAAAATGTTCAAAACATTAAAAACAGCAGCAGGATTTCCCCCGTTGAACGCAGAAACGAAGATCTGCTGCAGAAGAGACGGCCGTTCCGTCATCTGTACCGACTCATGGGCAACACGGGTCCTTTGATGAGAAGAACCAGGAATGCTTTTTGTGCGTTTTTTTCCCTAGCGTTTTCAAAACATGCTCGTCGGACAAAATATTGATGAGGCACTTTACCTCCTCGTTGTTCCATGTTTGCCTTCTAACGTTAACATTACTCATTTTGGATACCCCAATCTTTCCGCGTCGTCAAATCAGCTGACTTGTAGCATCGAATCTTGTGACATTACATCCTGTTTTGGGTTTGTTTGCATGCGTGTTGCGTTCATATATCAATCGATCCACACCAGAGTTTGTTTGGAAGCGGACCAGGACCTATCTTTTTAGTTGTCTCAGTCCGCTTGTGTGGTGCACACCAGGATTCGGATGGCAGCATTAACGTATGATGAACCACACTAACGTATGATGAACGAGCAATCGTACCAGTTCGTTTTAATCGAACCAAACATGACCGCAGTGTGAACGCAACCTTAAACTGTTAAAGTGCACAGCATATTTTCCTGCACCATTATTTTTTGGTAATGTGGATGCAAGACCCAACCGGCATCATCCATTAGTGTGTGCGCTCTGAGAACTATTTCAAGCTCTATACACGGTTAACTGGTGTTACAGCTTTATAAACAGGTAATCTGTGGGGTGTGACAAGATTTCTCGTCAAGGTGAAAAGCTGCCTTGCGCTATATTTTCATGACGGAGTGTGAGGGTTGACAAGCTGTTTGAGTTGACCATAGTGCGCAATACTGATCACGTGACGAGAAGACTGACAGGACCGTGACGAAGGAGTCATTAACAGAAGCGTCAAATGTCTTCTCTTTTAAAATGTGTGTTCAGCCCCACCGCTTACGATTCACAGAGCACGCATGATCGTGAAATTGAAAGTGAGAGTCAACCTGAGTGCATTCGAACAAAAGCGGCTCCCTAAGGTATGCGAAGATCTCCCAATATGAAAACTATCTTAGGCTGAGCTGTGCAGTTAACCATATCTTAGCTCAGTATCATGCTTGAAGGAAAATTTGGTCTCCATTTACACTTTGATTATGGTTGCACTTTTTGTCCACAATTAATATCTATGATCAATTTGTAGAAAGGAGTTCAGTTAGGAGGTCAAAAGTTGTAGAAGCTCATAAATCATGTGCCATTCTAAGGTCTGAAGAGACAATCATATAGGAAAGAAGCCAGTCAGTTGCATGATTCATTTAAATACTCTCCTCCGATAAATGTTGTGTCTGAAAGGGAAACTCTTATAAATGCATACAGTTAGTTTCAAGGGGTGTTACCACTTTCAGAAAGCAAGAACTTATTTGATTGGTACATTTTATAGCACCAATTTAAGGCATTTCAGGATCATGGAAAATAATATTTTAAATTAGGGAGCTTTGAGAGACTAACCTCTTATATATGTAAATATCACATTTTGATTTTCCATTTCATTAACCCTTTAAAAGTAGAAACTCTGAAACACATATCTCTAAACATGTCTGCTTCCCATTCCATTTAAATTCCTCTAACATGCATTTAAGGATGTTCACATTTAAATATCCGCATAAATTGTAAAAAGTAAAATGAATAAACTTGCTGTGTTCTACTAATTGAGACATTTCCAAAGTATGTCCAATCTGTATGAAGTTTTTATCTATTTCTATTATGATTACAGTGGCATTTAATAAGCGTTTTTTTTAAATTAGGTAGCAAAATCAGTTATCTGCATAATTATCAGCCAAGAAATTCTAAGTTCTTCACATTGGGTTACTGGGTTAATATAAAAAAAAACATGAACTCACTGTCAGATTGTCTCTAAGTAGCTGCATGATGAGTGTGCTGTCTTTATACGAGTCTTCAGTTAACTGGTCCAGCTCAGCAATGGCATCATCGAAAGCCTTTATAAAAACAGATAAACGATAAATTAATAATACTAAGCATCATATTTAATCAACACAAAAGCTCAAGGGGCATTATTCTGCGTGTGATTTTTGAGTTTCATGAGCACCCATTCTAACCTTCTTGGCCAGTTCACAGGCCTGCTCTGGAGAGTTCAGGATCTCGTAATAAAAGACTGAAAAATTGAGAGCCAGGCCCAGGCGGATGGGATGAGTGGGCTGCATGTTGTCTTTGCTGATGTCAAAGGCAGCCTGGTACCCTTCCTGAGACTTCTGGATGATATCTGTTTGCAAACACAAAGAAATTAATTTATGCAAGAATCATTTAATAGTTTATCATTTTTATCCAGCAAGGTAAAAGACGCTAAAGACATGTATAATGTTACAATAGATCTTTTATACCAGATCTTTTAAACTTTCCATTCATCAAAAGAATCCAAAAAAAACTAATCACAGTTTCCACAAAAATATTGAGCAGCACAACAATTTTCAACATTGATAAGAAATGTTTCTTGAGCAGCAAATCAGCATATTAGAATGATTTCTGAAGGATCATGTGACACTGAAGACTGGAGTAATGATGCTGAAAATTCAACTTTGCCATCACAGAAATAAATAACACTTAAATAAATACATCCTTCATAAAAGGATCAAACATCTGATCATAAAAGACTTCTTTCAAAAGCAATAATCTTATCATCCCCAAACTGTTAAAGAGTAGTGCATCTAAATGAGTTTTTTATTTGGCCAGTGTCCTAAAGAAAGTTTCATGCCCTCTCCTTGCTATATATACACTCACCTAAAGGATTATCAGGAACACCATACTAATACTGTTTGACCCCCTTTCGCCTTCAGAACTGCCTTAATTCTACATGGCATTGATTCAACAAGGTGCTGAAAGCATTCCTTAGTAATGTTGGCCCATACTGATAGGATAGCATCTTGCAGTTGATGGAGATTTGTGGGATGCACATCCAGGCCACGAAGCTCCCGTTCCACCACATCCCAAAGATGCTCTATTGGGTTGAGATCTGGTGACTGTGGGGGCTATTTTAGTACAGTGAACTTATTGTATTGTTCAAGAAACCAATTTGAAATGATTCAAGCTTTGTGACATGGTGCATTATCCTGCTGGAAGTAGCCATCAGAGGATGGGTACATGGTGGTCATAAAGGGATGGACATGGTCAGAAACAATGCTCAGGTAGGCCGTGGCATTTAAACGATGCACAATTGGCTCTAAGAGGCCTAAAGTGTGCCAAGAAAACATCCCCCACACCATTACACCACCACCAGCAGCCTGCACGGTGGTAACAAGGCATGATGGATCCATGTTCTCTTTCTGTTTACGCCAAGTTCTGACTCTATCACCTGAATGTCTCAACAGAAATCGAGACTCATCAGACCAGGCAACATTTTTCCAGTCTTCAACTGTCCAATTTTGGTGAGTTTGTGCAAATTTTTCCTATATTTGTAGTGGAGATGAGTGATGCCCGGTGGGGTCTTCTGCTGTTGTAGCCCATCCGCCACAAGGTTGTGCGTGTTGTGGCTTCACAAATGCTTTGTGGCATACCTAGGTTGTAACGAGTGGTTATATCAGTCAAAGTTGCTCTTCTAGCAGCTTGAATCAGTCGGCCCATTCTCCTCTGATCTCTAGCATCAACAAGGCATTTTCGCCCACAGGACTGCGCCATACTTGATGTTTTTTCCTTTTTCACACCATTCTTTGTAAACCTTAGAAATGGTTGTGCGTGAAAATCCCAGTAACTGAGCAGATTGTGAAATACTCAGACCGGCCCGTCTGGCACCAACAACCATGCCACTCTCAAACCAAATTGCTTAAATCACCTTTCTTTCCCATTCTGACATTCAGTTTGGAGTTCAGAAGATTGTCTTGACCAGGACCACACCCCTAAACGCATTGAAGCAACTGCCATGTGATTGGTTGATTAGATAACTGCATTAATGACCAATTGAACAGATGGTCCTAATAATCCTTTAGGTATAAATGTCCCAATATTTTTATTTTATTTTATATATATATATATATATATATATATATATATATATATATATATATATATATATATATATATATATATATATATATATATATATATACACTTTCATGAATCAGTTCTTTCGAACTGTCCATTTCAAGAGACAAAACCAGTTTCAGCATTTTGTTTCAGTTCCCTCTCAAGTTCTGTTAGGAGGTGTTAATAGGCCTTATTCACAGCAGCACCATCTTTGATTTTTAACAGGAATTAAAGAGAGGCAGTGATGGATACACATGTATCTTTTCAGGGGGTTGACTTATTTACTGTCTGCTTAAATAAAATATAAGTGGGTATATATTTTTTTTGTAATAATGATTAAATATTTATTGTGATTTCTTTAACATTTTGACTCTGCCTAATGATGGTTACTATAAAATATTTTTTCGTTGTTGCCTGTATTGATCTGTGCTTGGAGAGAAATACATAAATAACTGCAGAGAGGCAGCTCCGTAAAAAGCGTTTCACACACCGTGCCAGATGAGCAGTAGTGATTGTTCTTTTGAAGAGCTTTAGGAGACAGTGGCCAAGCGGTGCATATATTAAATCCATCCGCAGGAGGTTCTTCCTACTGCCGACACCCAGCTGGACAACGCACATAAGCCAGATGCTGTTGCCATGGCGATGATCACGCAACCCATCATACTGACATTAGTAGGTCAGCGGCTGCTTGAGCTCAAATAGACCAGCGATATTCCGTCCTCGCTTGTAAGAATCTATGAAAAACCTGCAGCTTAACTATAATACTCTACAAACAGACTGATCTAGGATCTGCCGCACAGTCTGGTCCTGTCGTTTCCACAGATGGCAGCTTCAGCCAGATCATTCACTCCTGTGCTGCCATAGAAACACACCAGGCTCTTAAAAATTCATCAAACCCTGCAGGGAGAAGAAGCAGCCCTAATAACCTCGAGCATCTATCAGAAAGAGTGAATTATTACTTCCACATAGGACATACTGAGACATACTCAGGCAAAGACCACATGTGAAGGGAAATCACTCATTAGCCTCATTAAATTAAATGAAAGAAGGTGGAACAGGATTGTGCTTCTGAATCTGCAGACGAGATGTCAGCTTGTGACGAGAGAAAGACTGGACGGTGAAAAATTAAATAATTAACATTTGCAAAGCCCTTGCTGGA
Source organism: Pseudorasbora parva (assembly GCF_024679245.1). Classification (NCBI taxonomy): domain Eukaryota; kingdom Metazoa; phylum Chordata; class Actinopteri; order Cypriniformes; family Gobionidae; genus Pseudorasbora; species Pseudorasbora parva. The sequence continues at coordinate 19,346,729 of NC_090190.1, forward strand.
TGCACACAAAAATCTTCAACTCGTCAAAAATTCACAACCAAATCACTCGACTGAGCAAGTTTTTTGGAATAAAGTAGTGATATAAGCAACAGTGAGGATATTACATGCGGGCTCAAGGCACGGGAGGCATAGAACGTCACACTGGACGTTTTAAAATTAATCTGCAAGTAGCTTGTGTCTCGAGAGCTTTATGAACTAGGACACAAGACCTTCAGATCTAAACCTCCATCCTTCATTTCCAAATATATAATTAATGAAAACTCTTAGTCTGTGGCTACTTAATGTGATTCGAACTCTATTAAGAGGGTTAATTTACTGACCCCTTGAGTTCAGTAACACAATCAAGCATCAAACACAATCAAGTAGCGGTTAAGGAAAACTATGTTATGTTATGTTATTTGGCTCAGATATTTAGATAAAGAGCATTTTTAATAAGATGGGGTTATTTATAATACTTAACAAGTATTTTTAATTGAGACACTAAGCTTAAAGGGGTCATATGATGCCATTGTAAAAGTTTGTTATATTATTGGGTGTAATAGAATAGGTTAACATACTTTAATATTCAAAAGCACATTATTTTTCACATGCTGTAACTGTACATTACTGGAGCTCCTCTATTCCTAGTGTCTGAAGCGCACTGATTTCTACAAAGCCCCTCCATCCGAAAAGCTCAGAATGCTCCGATTGGCCAAAAACCTCAAGCTTGTTGGAAAGGTCAGTTAATAATAATGTTGTCGGTTTTACTGCATCAATTCAAACCCAAGTCGGTTTCTTAAAATGTGGATGATCAAGCTGATCGATCGGAACCAACTTTGCAAGCACAACTTGAGCAGAACACTTCACAGTGGTAAGTAGCCTTTAGCCGTGTTTCCACCTCAGGAACCACTGTCTTAATGAAGTTCCAGGTAAGAAATTCCCCCTCAAAAGGCCCTGCTTGTGAGGTAGTACTTTTTCAAAGTTCAGGAACTTTCGGGGGTGGGATATGAGCGCTGAACATGCTGATTGGTTGAGTTCACGCAACATTTATTTCAACCTAAACGTCTGTTGCGGTGTGTGCAGTAAGAGTTGTTTGCTATTTGTATCAACAATGACGTTTAATAAATACGACTGATAGACTGAAGACAAGGTTTAGACATTATTAAGTTTATATACAAAGGGGAAAATCCACTGGGAACTGGAAAGTCACGTGCAGTCCTAAGTCACCAGACTAATCTTCACAGTACTTTAACCGCAACAAGTCTGGATCAATGTTGTCTAGTAGATAGAATAAATAGTTTTGTGGGAGACTAAGAGCTCTGTAACTATACAGTTTGTATACTTGCTATACAAACAGCTACAATAAACTCTAAAAGGAAAACATTAAAAAGCATCATATAAGATAATACTTTTAAGTAATGCATTTTTTAGATTGTCTTATTCATGAGATGCTGCTATAGATGTTGGCTAAAACAAGATATCGGTATAAGACGCATCGTTTTGCTGCATAGCAGCCTTTGTGTTGGCGTGCCTATGATTTCTCTAGGTAGGCAGCTGGAGAGTTTGGAGCAGAGCCAGTATATTAGCTCAAGGACAAACAAATGAGTAAAACAAGATATTATATTCACTACAAGAGTTATACTGGCAGTTATGTAAGACTATTCATGTGGACATTATAGGTCTGTTCCAAAGGCTAGTGGGCTATCAACCTAGACAGCATCTTAAGGCATCAGTAGATGCGTTTCCATTACCCTTCAAATTACGCAAATTGAAATAGCGAATAAAATAATATACCTAATGGAAACAAAGCAAATACTTCCATTTTTATGCTCGCATGAGGGTGTTTTTCAGGCAATTCAAAAAAGGAATATTTAGCAAACCTACAATGGAAACAGTTTTTTTTAAGAGAGCCAATGAGAGCGAGAGAGCAAATGCACGCCCATAAACGCTGCACTCACTGGAGTCACAGGACTTCACCAAATCAACAATGTCACCAAAGAAGTGTGTTTTTGATGGAGCTGTGACGATAAAGGTTCACGGTCTAGCTTTGGAAGCAGGCGGTGAGTAAAACTGCTTCAAATATATGTGTGTAGTTGGATATCTTCGCGTGAGTAAACAACACGATCGCGTATAGTTAATTTATCAATGGAGCATGCAACGTATGGTGTGTGTTTAAATACATTTGTTTAGCTGACCACTATAGGTGTCTGTTTGTTTATTGTTAAACCACCCAAACATAAACCTAGGGGACTTTCTGAGAAAGCGTGCTTCTTCATTCAAATGCGCTACTCCATTGTTTTTCTATACACTAGTCTGACGTGCAAAACCGTTTTGCTTGCTACTGCTAAGGTTTAGTCGCATACAATAGTCCATAAACCAACTCATGTCCTCGTAAACCACGAGTTAACACACACAAATGTTGACAGGCCACGAAATACAGTACATACCACAGAGACGGACGTCCTGCTGTTGCTGTTTCTCTTGTTCAATTTATTTCAGCCTCCGGATCCGATTCTGGATTATATGTATTAGTTGAATCTGATTGATAGCCATGGTTTATTAGGGTAACGTTTTCTTTTCCACGCTTGAGGATGTCACAGCTTTCAGACACTCTCATGCAATAGCTGCATGCACTCATGATCCTTTAGCTCCGCCCACACGATACACCTCCAGCCGCTCGTTTTTTTCCGGAAAGACTCTGTACGGCCTATATTTCTTTTATAATTATCATAAAACTAAAGACTTTTTGGAGATATGAAGGATGCAATACTACTCTATAGGTACTCAAGATTGCCATGAGATTGACTGAAACTGAGTGTTTCACCCCCCCTTTAAAGATGAAGTGGTATGTTTGGACAGAAGACAAGAGAGTTCTTTATTCTCTATTTATTGCCCTATTGTATTGCACAACTCAAAAAAGGTTGATCTGTTCATCCAGAAATTCTGAATCCAGAGGTGCTCTGTGAATTTGTTTACTATAACCTCCCGGAAACACCGCTCCGAATATGAGGCTTTTTGTGTGCGGTGGCTGTGATATACATAAACCTACCAGCATCTGTCGGCATGATTTTTGAAATGACTTCTCGCGAGAAAAAAATTATGTTTTAGTCGCATAACATTGTTTAATAGAAACCCCGTAGTTTCATTATAATTTTTTTTTATCAACATTCAGAAAATCACAAAAGTTGCCTGCAAATATGTAATGAAAACCTGCCTATTGGCTCGCTTCTGATGAAAGGCTAATGAAAAAAATAAGCATTAACATTAGGGCTGGGTTAAAATATAGATTTTTTCGAATCAAGGAACCTAAGATAAAAAAACCCAAAGCCATTAGATTCTTAAAAGCTAAAAATAGTACATTCTGTTTCAGTTGATGAATGAACAGAACATCGTAATGTGCCTCCAAGGCATCCAATAAATTGCAATAAGCTTTGTGCCTTGTTATTTATTATATGAAAAGACACAGATTTCAAATTCTCCCCATTTTATTATGAAATTTGAACTGATCCTTTCTTCAGCATTAGTACTAGTTGCAGCACGAAATTGTATTAGTATTATAACTATTATAAAAACTTTCTTGTGTGTAATTTTAATGTTTGTATTAGGGATGTCAATTTTCACAAATTCCCATGATCGATCGTCGTTTAAATTAACGGTCAATTAATCGATTAATCGTTAACCATAATACTGAAATAGGCGTCTACAGCAGTGGCTTATAGCCGACAGCATGACAGGATGTGCAATGCTGCTCAAAACGCCATGTTCACCAAATGAATGAGAAGGATTTTTTTTTATCTAAACAAAGGGCTATGGGATTGTAAAACTAGTCGATGTTATTTATAATTTAATTAAATTACTTATTTAATAACCAAATATAACATGTAATAGGCTACAACACGAACGCCGCCTCAGGTTTGTTATTCAGAATGTGTGGACGCACTTTCAAGAACAACGTGCTGAAACGTCACCTAAACCCAATTAATTCAAAACGATTTATTAAAATATTGTTTTCATTAATGTTATGTAATGTGACCGTCCCAATCATAGTTATTATTAGTCGTGCGTTGCGGTTTGAACTGCGCGAGCTGAAGCCGATGCGCTGAATCAACACCGGTAAGTTACACTGAAGCTCTTTGCTAGCACGTTATTTAACTCAACAAAAAGCTTCCTATATGAGATTAATCAGATTTATATAAAGTTAACAAAATATTACAAATTATATATCTTCACAAAATGATGCGAATGCACAAGTGAACTTGAATTGAGTTGCTGATATTCATATTCAGAATGGGAGACGCGCTTCCTGGAACAATGCTCTGAACACGGCACCTAAAACCAATGACTTTACAACCATTTATTATAATAGTGTTCTCATTTCTGTTATATAATATGACTGTCCCAATCATCGTTATTATGCATCGCTCTGTATGCGCTAAACTGAATGAAAACCGGTAGCCATTACTGACTGAAGCCATTTGTTAGTGCGTTTTATTTCGCTGAAAGAAACGCATCCTATATGATTGATCACATATATAACGTTACAAAATAAATGTAATATTACAAATTACTTCAGCACAATCTGATGCGAATGCACAAGTGAACTTGAACTAAGTTACAGGCGCGAGTCAGAATGCGTGACTCATGTTGTGCATGCGCTCTTCCTGGATCAACGCAATGAAACACACGGCAAATAAACCCAAATAATTAACAATCACAATGTTTTATTACAATAGTGTTCTCATTAATGTTGTGTAATATGACAGTCCCAATCATAGTCATTATTAGTGCTGTTGGAGCTGAAGCTGATCACCGCCACGCTTTTACTACCGCTCGCCTCTACCGTTAATTATTAACCAAATGCATCCTTATGAGATAAATCAGCTAAAGATAGGCCTGCACAAAATAAACACAATATTATAACTTACATTTGCACAAAAGGCTGTGAATGCACATGCAAGCTTGCAGTCATGATGAAGGTGTAACTCCAGCTGTTAAATGGTCCCAAATAGAACTCGGGCACGCTCGCATCATTTTTCCTCCCCTTTCCTCACGCACGCGCATGACCCTGCTTAATCGATGATCGATAAGTCTTATCGATCAAATGTCTTATCGACAATTAATCGATCATCGATTAATCGTTAAATCAAATCAGTTCATTTTAACCTTCAGTATTATAATGTAGTCCCAACTGACTCCCTGTACAGTTAACAGCTTTTGTTGAGAGATAATCTGCCATGTACTGAACCAGATATATATTAAAATATATCGGAATCGAAAGCTTGTTGATGGAAATCGAATTGGGATATTTGTTTCAATACCAAGCCCTAATTAACATTATGCCATTTTGAGATAATGGCATAGTGAAAATTGAGGATGCAATGAATCGTGATGCATCGTGATCTCAAATCGAATCGTTGACATGATAATTGCAGCTTAAATTCTAAACCATAAGCCATTTCTGTTTTAAAAGATTTTGTGCAACATTCCCTCAATAATCAGCCATTCAGGGTGTGGAACCGCAAGTAAAGACCTGTTCCACTGGTAGCTATCAAAACCAACAAAAAAAATGCATGTGTGAGATAGAGGTGTGGCTGCACAACTCAAATTCAGAGACACCATGCTGAACCTCAAAGACCATCTAATATTTGGATTTATTTCTCAAATGAAAATAAATTATATTAAGGAAAGACAAAAGTGCATCTTGTATAAATCTTATATAAATGCTGTAAAAGAGAAACTCACTGGCTTTCTCGTCTCCTGTGGCGACCTCTGCCAGGTAGCGGTAATAGTCTCCCTTCATCTTCAAGTAGAAAACCTGGCTCTCTGCTGGAGAAGTGCTGCGGATCAGAAACTTGTCCAGGAGATGCTGCGGACGAGAGACAGATGAACCTGAACATGCAGTCCAAGACAGTAACATTTCTAATTGGAATAATTCACCATCATCCCAGATGAACAAAGACGACACAAATGGGACTAAACTGAAAACTATGTATCCTAGGCCCAAGATATGATGACAGCTTTTACAGACCAACCATTGAATACCCATCAGGATATCAGAGTGATGCTACAAATTACATCACATATCAGTAGAATGCAGTAAAATAGTAACAACGTAGTATTGAGCAATCCTAATATGATGCTTAACTCACACACTCCTCGTCAGTGAACAAATACCAAGGTTCCCACACTTTCTGCACAATGAATGCCCATGATTTTTCTATAGCGATTTCCCATTTTTATGGGAATACATCAAGATTCATAGCTGCTAAAATTACTTGGCTGCAAAAATTTTACCGGCCAATCAAGGTTTATTTTACACTATCATTTTTTAATAAGTGCTAAAACTGTAATTGGACTGTAGTACATTTGTGCGTTAGAAGTTGTTCCATAAACATTTTATGTACAGTTTAACTAACTTATCTTTGCTTATGGCCGTTTCCAATATCTTAAATAATGTTCTTCTTTGCAGAGGTTGGATTAAAGGAAGACTTACTTGGCCCATAAGATATTTTCACACTTGACGTGAATAACTATTAATTTTGCAATACACGTTACACTTTCATTTTGTTCTTGATGTAAATCATAATTTAAAATGATTCTTTTTTTTCCAACTTAATTTTGGGAAGAACATTGTGACTACCAGCAAAGTGTTCTTGCGTAGCCAGTAGGGGTGCAACGGTTCAAATTACTCAAGGTTCGGTTTTTATTCACGTCTTTAAGTTCACAGTTTTGGTATGGTGGGTCCTATGCTCAGGGAAAGTAGGGACATTTGTCAAATAAAAAAAATAAAAATAAGAACAAATAATCAAACTACAAGCAACAGCAAAAATACATACAATAGAGAAAAGATGCATATAAAATAAACAGTGCTTTTCAGGTTTTTCAGGTACAGAAACTGAAATGTGTGAATTAATGAAACACTGTATGAATTAATCATTATTGAAGTTACACAAATAACAGTGTGTGCTGTTTAGGTCTCCTGCATTCGTGTGCTATCAACACCCAGGTGACGACTGGGTCATGTTCGAGCAGAAAGCACTTGCCTTCAAGAGTGAATGTTTTGTCCACAAATTTTGACCATTGCTGTTGTAATGTATTGGGAAGCAAGAATGTGTATCCATCAACAGAAACATACATTAGACTAACTCTGTCTATCTGTTTTTTTTAGATGAACGCGTGCCAAACCGTGGGTGGAGAACGGTACGGGTCGAATTTTTACAGAGAACCGCTACACTCCTAGTAGCCAGACCTTAAGACTGGACTCCATAGCAGATTTCATTGGCCAAAGGCCCAGAGGACGTCTGACTGACATGTAAAGCATCCATGCATGAGGCATTCACCCACCACTCCGTGGGCGTGACGTGCTATGCGGAGACTACCAGCACAAGCACCTCATAACTTCAACATGGTACTTTATCTCATCATCTAATCTAATATGGCTTGTAATATTTAAAAGAATCCAAAAATGTAAGGTTGTTCAGAGGATACAAGATGTAACATCCAGCAGGTTCTTCCTTTGTAGAAGCCAATTTCAACCCATTACCCTTCTTATGCCAGATTAAACATCACATTCTTGTGGATACAGTCTAAATAACATCTGGAAAAGGGAAGGAATGTCATAAATGCAAAGCATAACATTCCATGTGCCACCGTTTAAGATGCCTCAGGCAACAATCCAACTAAAACAGCCCAATACCCAGAGAGGACATGGTCCTGTTTGATAAATTAAAGACTTATACAGTTGCACAGAATAAGCATCACTTTCAGTTTCCTGAGAAAGAAAAAAAACTCTGTATCCAAGAGCTGATTTGGTGATCATTCAAACAAAATGCCTCATTGTTTTCCTTATCCGGATACAGCTGCCTCTAGCCACTGACTGACTGAAAACCTGGACAATATCTTACAAGAGGACAGTGCTTAATAAATCAAGAATATCATTCGGTTATAGTGTTGTCAAAAGTACATAATGTTTACAAAAACAGCCAATAATGGTACCAGCCTTACTGGTAGTACGAAGTATCGGGTCAATCTAGTACCTGCTGATAAGCGCTGCTTTCAAACGCTCCCATGCGTATTTATGTGAGCACTCTGTGAAAAGCGTTTCTATTTACAACATGCTTTTGCAGCGTTGAGCATTGTAGCCAATCACATATTTGTTGAGCGCATGAACGCAATGGCCAATCAGAGGCATAAGTTAGTCAGAATCCGCTCAGTATGCCAGTGTTTGCTCAGAGTGTGCTCTGAAGGCTCGCAAATCGTTTCGTTACAACCAACAAAGTATGAAGCTGCTGTAAATAAGAGATTCATTGTGAAGAAGATATTTCTCAGTCAGTGAGCTTGTGCTGTGACATTAGCTTCACTGATATAAGAGCGTTCTTTGCTAGCTTTCTGTATATAACGAATCATAATTTAAATAAGTTTTATTTTTAATGCTACCAAGTACATGCTGCCACGTTTTAAGGATAACAACCACATTAAGTGCGGGACTGAATCTGAGATTGCGATGCTTGTCAACGGACAGGATTTTAAAAAAAAGAAAAACAGATATGTCAAAATAGATCTGTTACCTGTAATGTTATATAATATTATATAATGTGTTTCTTTGTTTTTCATTTTATTACTAACTTTTAATAATATTTTTTAAATGCAATGTTTACTGAACAACATTTAAAGGCTACATGGTAATGTTTTATTGGATTATTTACTCAGTTCATTTTTAAAGTTATTAATGATTATAATTTATTTAATATTTTTTTATTTTAACAGTAATGAAAAAAAACTAAATTAACAAAATAGTTGAACCATGGAATTTGACGTTTTTTTCGGTTAGTGAGTTGTAATTCCCCCCACAAAATTAACACTGGTTCTAAATGAAAATCAGTTCTTTATATCCAACCCTAGTTCTGGTTAAGACCAAAAATAAACCTTGCTGACAGGACATCATTCTCAATATCCCATTAAAAATGTCAAACTCTGCAACTGTTATGATTCCTATCAGTAGATTTTTCCCTTTCAACGCTCACCAGAACGTCTTTGCAGATGGCCTTCAGCTCTGCCTCAATCTTCTCACGGTACTCTTTAGCCATCTGCTGTTTGTCACTGCCCTCAGTCTTCTGCTCGATGCTGGACACCACCCTCCATGCGGACCGGCGAGCACCCACAACATTCTTGTAGGCCACTGAGAGCAGGTTTCTCTCCTCGTCGGTCAGTTCCTCTCCAAGCTCAGTCACTTCCTTCATGGAGTCGGCCATGTCGTCGTAGCGTTCGGCCTGCTCCGCCAGTTTGGCTCTCTGCACATGTTGGCTCTTGTCCATGGCTGCTTAGTTCTTTAGGGAAAACAAAGTATTTCAGTCACAAAGTTAGAAATATCAATGAATATGTACATTTATAATTAGTGATATCACAGTTAGAGAAATAAATGGTTTGTTAATTGTACATCTTGACTGAACAACAGAACCTACCTAACTTATAATAAAATAGGAACAGAAATGTCCAGAACACATATTTAGAGGTTTTTGAACTAAAGAGGTAAGAGATGACAATCACATCTGATTTTCAAATTACATTGGCAGGAGCCACAATGTTTCACTATTTGTCTGCAAAAAGGCAAAACTCTACTTTGTTGCATCACCAACTCATATTAAATAAATGAGAGACTTCCATTTGCTGCAAATTCAATTCAATTTTGAAATTTACTTATGGAAGGGGGAATCTCCTCAACCACCACCAGAGCACAGCATCCATCTGGATGATGCGTTGGCAGCCATACTGCACCAGAACGCCCACTGCACTCCAGCTTATTTGTGGAGAGGAGAGACAGTGATGAAGCCAAACAGTACATACAGTATACATGAATGATTAAGAGGCCATGATAGACCGAGGCCAATGGGTGAATTTGGGAATTTTTTGACCACAGAGTCAGGACCTAAATTTAACGTCTCATCTGAAGGACAGTGCTTTTTGACAGTTTAGTGTCCCGATCATCACTATACTGGGGAATTAGGACCTGCACAGACCACAGGCTGAGCACCCCCTGCTGGGCTCACTATGATGAACATGACCGGCCATCAAAAAAAATTTCTTATAAATCTCTCATTATTCTATAATATCACCAAATATTGGATTTAATCTTTTTGTCAAATGTTTCTCTTCCAATGAGAACAGGTTAAGTATTTTTTTTTTTGGATCAGATTAGTCATAAGCCTCCTTTATCTGAGCTTATGCACAAAGTTTTGACCAAAAAAAAAAGCATTATTTGTGGGTAATTGTGGAAATAATGCAATACAATTTTTAAATATCCTGTACAATTTATCACACTAGTGTGCTTTAATGTTTAACCAGGAAGTCAAAATGACTGCAGGTCATTTTTGCAGTTAAAAATGACCTACAGTAATGCACCTATTAATCTCTCATTATGCAATATTAATCACCAAATACTGGACTCAAACTTTTTGTCAACTTGTTTTCTTTCAATTAGGGCAGGCTTCAAATTAATTTTTTTATGATTTAGGCTTCATTGATGACCAAAATGACTATCTATTGAGAATGAATAGGGGATAAAATAAGAGAAACATTCAGGAGCATGTTCATTATATTCATGTTCACATATTTATACATGTGCTCGCAAAAATAAAGGTCTCGGACCTGTGCATGCGTGGATACATGCACACTTGCGCAACCGCACACACGTTCATGTACACAAACAAACTATTTTGTAATACAGGCTTTCTTGGTCGCAAAGATTAACTTTACCCTGAGATCAATGATGCATACAACCAATCGGTTTCCAAAATAAATACAAAACCTGTCCTAATTGAAAGAAAACAAGATGACAAAGATTAAATCCAATATTTGGTTATATAGTAAAACAAGCGATTTCCAAGTGTTTTAAAAGGTTGGTCATTTTTGACCGGGAACACAAAGAATTGAAACATTACTATACACATTAAAGGTCTGTTCACACCAAGAACGATAAATACAAAGATAATTTGTGTCCACACCAACGAGCGTTAACATTATGTTCTTTTAAAATCAGGAGTAAAACAAGCTTTCTAAAAAATGATTCTAGCTAAATTGTGACTCTTTTGTGTTGTGTATGACTTCCCTATTCTTAGGGTGTGTTCACACTTCTCATGTTTGGTTCGATTAAAACGAACCCTGGTGCGATTGCTCGGTTAGTGTGGTTCATTTGAACATATGTGAACGCTGCCATCCGAACGCTGGTGCGCACCAAACAAGCAGACAGAGAGCGCTAAAAAGATGGGTCTGGTTTCGCTTTCAAACGAACTCTGGTGCGATTCGATCGATATATGAACACAACATGGTCCAAAGACATGTAAAATGAACCAAAAACAGGATGTAATGTCACAAGATGCAATGCTACAAGTCAGCTGATCTGACGACGCGGAAAGATCGTGTATCCAAAATGAGTAGCGTTAATGTTAGAGGGCAAATGTAGAGCAACGAGGAGGTAAAGTGCCTCATCAATATTTGGTCTGACAAGCATGTTTTGAAAATTCTAGAAAAAAAGCACAAAAAGCATTCTTGGTTCTTCTCATCAAAGGACTTGTGTTGCCCATGAGTCGGTACAGATGACGGAACTGCCGTCTCTTTTGCAACAGATCTTTGTTTCTGCATACAACGGAGGAAATCCTGCTGCTGTATTGAACATTTTATGAGCTCTTCATGAGTTTTTATACAATGATAGCGTTTAATCCAGCACACCGCATTGTTTTAAATGTTCGGTAAGCAAGCTCGTCATATAAGCGAACCAATCAGGTTGTGACCGTCTCCCTATGCCTTTGGTTCGGTAACTCTAGGTTTACTGTGTGAACGCTAAGCGGACCAGGACTGTACGTTTTGTTTTTTGGTTTGGACCAAATGAACCAAACTAACCTAACTACAAGTGTGAACGCACCCTTAAAGAATTGGAATAAGGATTCTTAGTGTTTGAACAGCGCTTAGCAGTTAGCTTTAGGGCTTGAATATGATTCGACTTCATTTGGAACTAATTCACAGACAAAGCAGCTGGCAATAATTGCTAAATTACTAAATAAAAAGTAAATGACTCAATATTGTCATTGTACTGTTTTGTTTTTGTGTTTTTCCATTAGTAACAATAATGAACAAACCATTCAATATCGCTGCCCCCGAATCGCAGCTAATTTGTAAAACGTGCACAGCCACATGGGCATTCATAACACTGTCGCAGAGCACGATGAGCATTTTAATTCCTATGAAAGTTTATGTAGGTCTAAATTAACAGTAGTATTCAAGTTGAAAAATACAAACATTTTATCAAGTATGCCTTATCAAATGTAAAATAGCACCATAGTATTCACTGTATAAATTAGACTTTCAATTAAATTAAAGTTACAAAAGTTATTTAGCGACAGACAGCAGCAGGTATATTAAGGCCTTTACACACCGGGATGGGTGCTGTTCACACCCAACCAATTTTTACTGCCGATGCGCAAATTCAGTAGATGGTGCTCCCGGCACACAAGTTCCCACAAGCACACAAGAAAATATAAAAAGTGTGCCACTTTATGTTTCTGACACTCATTTGTCACACAGAAGAAGATAGACCGTATTTGGGTACTTGCCAAAACCATTCACACACTTTTTGTTAACTGACAAGCGGCATAAGCAGCTCATCATCATCTTTGTTTACTTCCTCTTCATCGTTTGAATATATGCTCGGCAAGACCGTTTTGTGCTTGAGCGCCACCAAGTCATGTTTTACTGCAACTTCAGCAGCTAAAAGGAACGTGAACAAAAGTGCCAATTTCCTTGGTCGGCCAGTTCTTAACACGCTGCGTCAAAAACAAAATAAAGAACCCAAGGCGTTTAAAAAAAAAATTATACGTTTTTACCTCTGCCGTTTTACGGGTCGGTGTGCATACTCTCATTAGACCCTATTGTTTAGTCACGAGGCATTAAACATCAGCGTTAAACGCTCACAAAAATCGCCCCATTGTGAACAGGCCTTTAGGCTACATAACTGTGTATTTGACCGTTTAAGCGCAACACAATAAGCTGTGAAAAATAACTCCTTTTGGAACGCGCAAGCTCTTTGAGAGGTGGCTTTGTGTGTGCGCGACATGGGTATGGACGCAAAGGAAACTCGTCTCTCAAAAACCACACGAGTTCTAATGAATTATATTTAAAAAAAATTAAAATAAATCGCTTGCCTGTTTAAATTGAAGGCTTAAAAAGACAAGTGACATTAAAAGTTTTTATATTACTGATTTGTTGTGATAATCTGTGTTTATTAATAAATATTTGCGGCAGGCCTAATATCATGCATTATAAATGCAAATTCTGCAGAAACGAGTACAATTATGAACAATACCCATGCCGATATTTAGACCCTTTATGGTATCGATTTAATATCAATATCTATGGTATTAGGTTGTGATACCACACCGAAACCAAAACTGTGGCATATAACCATATTGCTTTGATCTCACGTGAGTGCTGTCCCGCCCTCGCGCCGTTGACCACGTCATCAGAAAAGAGACATGGTGAGAGAGGAAGTTACATGATTTAAAAATGATAATAATAATAATGATGATAATGTCACAGATAAAGAAAATAATGCAATGATGATAATGTCACGTTTATAGAAAATAATGCAATATTCCATCTAAAACAAACCCCAATTTATTTTGCACTGAATAAGTGAGAAAAGGAGTGAAAAATACCCAAAAATGCGGACATGACTTCGCCGACCACGCCCAATCCACACACCAGCCCAACAGCAAGCAACGCACAATGTTTAAACAAGACACCTCTATCTGTACATACTAGTGCTGATCTCCAGTCTGATGATGTCTGTCTGATTACGGTCCATCCGGGGATTTATGCGTGTGAACTGCTCCCGCCCAGCGCGCGCGCGTCCAGTGCGTTCCGCTCTTTACCTGACATTACCTTTCTAGCGTCCGCTTTGTCTCAATACGAAACCAATGCTAAACTGGGGGTTTGTTCGCACCATTTTATCTTCCAATGGTCTTTTGGACAATGAGAATATATGAAATTGCGCAGACAAAGACTAAAGCACCATTTCATTTCCAAAAGAAAATACATAATGACACTGTCGATACCTTCAAGTGACAGGAACTCCACCACAGTAGTAAAGCAGTGAGGTAAACGCCCTACTTTTTTGCCTAATGTGCCCGACAAGATCTGGCTTGCCTATCGTCTATGACTACGCTTGAATGCGATAAATCACAATTTTACACTTATATTCCGAGTCCATAACACATGAACGATAACAGATGAAGTGATATTTCTGTGCGGAGGAGGAAGGCTCATCCTTCCGTTGTCTGGAAATCTAAAACGGCACTAAGAAGCACTAAGCACTAAGAGAATAATCGGGAAAATAGCGGTTCTCAACTGACATAACAGCCCCGGCTGCGTTAAAATAAGCAATTTTCAGCAAACTTTTGATTCTGGTATCATCCGTGCTGAACCACGAGTTGTTTCTCGATCAAAAGCTTTGAAGCATCCCTGTGGCAAGTAGCTATTACAAAATATTTGCTTCACTTCGAATGATATACATTGTTCAATTAAAACGAGCAGACTCAGAACAAAGAAATACAGATCATATTTATACCACGATACACTGAAGAGCTGAATGAAACGAAAGTAAGCCAACCTGTGAATGAGAGTCTCCGGCTGTACAGTTCAGCTGCCACTCACTGACTGACTGTGGCGCGCAGCACAGCGTTCCCGTGCGATCCACGGGGTTTCCGTCCCACTCACACGCTGCCGGAGCAGGGACTGGGCAGGGGCCATGACGTCAACCGCTGCCAAGGCAACCGGGTATTTGACTGGCGTGTGCGCTGCTATGGCTGCAGGGATAACCCGGAGCGCGTTTGATTCTGAGATGAATCTAATGAGTAGAATGATTCCATGTGAAGTCTGATTTATGAAATAATAGTCAGAAAAATATACTTTTTCGAAACGGAATAGTTAATTTAAAATATTAGAAAAAAGTGTGCATCTGTGTTTTGCATCATATATGACAATTCAGGCTCTTGTTTATCAAAGGTTTTTGGCTCTTATGGCCCATGATTAGATAGATAGATAGATAGATAGATAGATAGATAGATAGATAGATAGATAGATAGATAGATAGATAGATAGATAGATAGATAGATAGATAGATAGATAGATAGATAGATAGATAGATAGATAGATAGATAGATAGATAGATAGATAGATAGATAGATAGATAGAATAAAATAAATCGTATATATTATGATTAAACATTTAGTTCAACCAGAATTTAGCATAACACCATAAAATGTCAATCTCTATCTGTCAGGCAATAGCAATGAAAGCAAAGGTCAACAGTAGTAGTGTAGCAATGTTTGTTAATCTTATTAATGGAAGATTGATTTAATAGGGGTCAACAAAAGGGCTGGCAATCATTTTATTTTATTATCTCCCCTATATTTTATATATTTAATTAGATTTTTGCTAGCGTAGAATCATGAGAAAGTGTTTATTAATATTTTGAGTTCATTTTTTATTTTCCATTTTCTTTTAGTTCAAGTTTGAGTACTTTTTTAAAAGATATTTTTTTAATCAAATTTTACAACACATTTAACAAACGAAAATAAAACGCAGTATTTTTTTGTTATTTTTATTAATTTTTATTATTTCAGTTTTAGCTATTTTAGTTAAACTATATATATTTCATTAGTTGGAAGTTAACGTTTATTTTATTTCAGTTCACTTTTTATGGTTTTAAAATAACCCTGATCATCCTACATTGTTTATTTGTATAATTAATGGATTCTATTCACTATCTTGGAAGCCATGCATCAAAACTGATGAATTACTCTGTTTAGATTTATCTAAACTTATGGAATTTATTGCTTAATTTTCTTGAGTATACACCCTCTGTTTATCTGTAATTGGGTTTGTCATAATCACACACAATAGTTGACCCAGAAGACATTGATGTGTCAGATGCTGCTAGACACTGTCTGGTTTAAAAACCATTAAGAACAGAGACTAGCACAGGAAGGAAGATAATATTGTCTGATCAGATACATGGACTGAACACACTGTCAGAGCAGCTTGGCCTAAAACTGGAGCAGAGGAACGAGATATTAATAAAAGCAGAATCTCAATTATCTTGCACCGAGGTCCATAAAGAGAACATGTTCTAATTTGTAACAGGGTCACATTTTTTTTTATTGGAAAGGCGTGTTAAGATATTACAACCCAATTTATCACTATAGCCACACCAGAATGGCAAGATCTGAATCCTGCTGGCATGGTTTTAAATGTTAAATCATTTGTGCAATAATTATAATGCATTATAATTATAATAATTACTTTTGCTCAAAAGCTACACTTTCTCAAATGTTGAAAGATTTTGACTCATAAAGAGTGATTTTTACCCCACCCAAAGCTGCACCTACCTCAACATGTTCAGTGGCGATACACCATCGTTGTCATTGGTGAGTCATCAATGACACACACTATAGATTTATCTGAGGTCATTTATACAAATCAACTCAAACCAGGGAAAATTGCTTATAATACACAGTTCTGGCACAAATCCAAAATTGTTTGTTGTGACATAACTATATAAGCTATGTGTAATAAACTATTACTTGACATCAAATTAACCTAGCATAAGAAGTAATTTGATATAAACGAAGAAAAGTTGTTTCACCTTTAAAACTGTGATTTTGGCATGTCACAACTCAAAGGTCTTGACCTTTTCAACTAAAATTTTCTGTTGAATTGATATTGCATTCAGTGTTGCAAATCTATTTAGACTATTAAGAGTTTTAGCTGGGTGACCAGATTTCTCATGGTGGAAGAAATTTTCACCGTTTCATAAAGTCAGGACACTGAAAATAGAAGATCGTCCCGGGACAAACGGGGCGTCTGGTCACCCTAGTTTCTGGTCATACGCTCTGCATGATAATGTAGGAAATCAAAATGTCTATTGCTGTATTGTCATGTGAGTGACAGGTTGTCCCACCCTCATCATCAGAGAAGTGATGTCATTGCAAGAGAGAAGGGAAGTTTGATTAAAGATTACAAGGGAACATGCATTTTAAAACAAATGTGCACAGATAAATCATTTATAAAAATAATAATAATGCAATAGTCCATTCAAAAAGTAGATTTGTTTTGAATAAAGTATTTTATGTGTGAAAAGTATTTTGAATTCATGGTGACTTTAAAAGGCTACACCAGTCATTTCCGGTGAGGGTCCTGCTGTATTTCACCTAGTCTTATTCATTGTAACTAGTCTACCCATTAAAATGATTTATTGTTAGGGTGTGTCATTACTGTATGTATGAGAAGAGCAGCCCTGACTCGTCTCAACCTGCAGGGCAACTTCCGGTCCGCCCACACGTTATAATCATTTTGACTACCTGCATTCTCCCGAGTGAGAGTGGGAAAGTGACAAATAGAGATTCACTAGTATGAGGAAAGTACTATTGCTACCTGAGTGTGATAAAAGCACCCTGCAGTTAAATTTCTAAATTCTCTTGCTGAAGCAATTGCGACAATCTGATTAACAAAACAATATTTACAAAGACAAAATCTAAATATATTTCTGTGGTGGTCAAACAACATTCTTTTAACTCCTAACTATTCTAAGGTATTTTATTTAATTCCAGTTGCAAATGCAACATTTGCAGCGTTACTCCAATTAAAGAAAATTATTGAAGAAAATTTTAATAGTTTTAATAGTATAAATGGCCCAAAAAGGAAGTCTGATTCTGTTGTGATTAATGACCTGAGGTAGCCTAGAAATCTAGACACACCCTAGCGGCAGCAAATTTAATCTGCCCGCAAGTGTCGTCTAGGAACTCTCAATACCCTTCTGAGCTGTAATCCCCAAACTCTTGCCGGGCCAATCATATCGTGTATAGAGTCGGTGGGCGGGGCCATAATGACTACGGCCGAGTTGCGTTTGCGTGCTTCTAGTAAACACAGAAACTGGCGAACGGCGGCGGTCTTTCGCGGTCTTTTGACTCTGGAAGACTTGGAGTTAAGCTTTTCTCTGAGAAAAGAACGGCACTGAAGTCATTCTTAAAAAGGGAAGATGTGTTCGAAGTTTTGCCAACCGGATACGGCGAATGTTTAATCCATCAACAAGCTATGTTTCACCTTCGTTGCTCTGGTTGGTTGTAGTGCTATCCTATCGTGTGCAGAGGAAGTTTGAAAGACAACCGTTCATCCCGCCCCTCGGACTGTGCCCTGTCAATGGTGAGTTTCCAGACCAAACATCTTGATGTGGGTCTGGCTTGTCAGGCTAGACCTGAGGGCTTTTTAATAAAAAACGCTTAGAAAAGCGGAGATTAAACTCCAATACCTGACTTGAATGAACCTAACAAATAAATTGGGGCAAAAGCTGTTTCGTAAAAGGTTATTGAAGTTCCCGCAACCACTAATTTGATCCAGGTTTACTTTGTTAAGACAACTGCGTGTGCATGCTTTAAGCAGCCCTAGAGGTCGATCATGGATCATATCAATCCACCACAGAAAACAGCAGATATTTTGTGCTGTTTTACGCGTTTCAGACATGGTGTTTTCCTTGTAACATGTAACATTGAATGTACATTTCAGAGGTATATTCTCCATCTGTAAATGTTGAAACTCCGGCAAATATTTCCAATGTCACATTGAACGAGCGCTACTGCAGGCATGCACACCAAATAGGAGTGCAATAATATGTGACTTGAATGTAGATTTTTTTGGGGGGGGAATTTGCATGCAATATTTTATTACACCATAAATATCTTCCAAGTATAATCATTTATGTTTAGGATGTTGGACAAGTTGCAGTGAATTTATAGCTCATTACACTCAAACACTCACCTAAAGGATTATTAGGAACACCTGTTCAATTTCTCATTAATGCAATTATCTAATCAACCAATCACATGGCAGTTGCTTCAATGCATTTAGGGGTGTGGTCCTGGTCAAGGCAATCTCCTGAACTCCAAACTGAATGTCAGAATGGGAAAGAAAGATGATTTAAGCAATTTTGTGTGTGGCATGGATGTGGTGCCAGGCGGGCCGGTCTGAGTATTTCACAATCTGCTCAGTACTGGGATTTTCACGCACAACCATTTCTAGGGGTTACAAAGAATGGTGTGAAAAAGGAGAAACATCCAGTACCCGGCAGTCCTGTGGGTATAAATGCCTTGTTGATGCTAGAGGTCAGAGGAGAATGGGCAGACTAATTCAAGCTTTTAGAAGAGCAACTTTGACGGAAATAACCACTCGTTACAACCGAGATATGCAGCAAAGCATTTATGAAGCCACAACACACACAACCTTGAGGCGGATGGGCTACAACAGCAGAAGACCCCACCGGGTACCACTCCACTACAAATAGATAAAAAAGCGGCTACAATTTGCACATGCTCACCAAAATTGGACAGTTGAAGACTGGAAAAATGTTGCCTGGTCTGATGAGTCTCGATTTCTGTTGAGACATTCAGATGGTAGAGTCAGAATTTGGCATAAACAGAATGAAAACATGGATCCATCATGCCTTCTTACCACTCTGCAGGCTGGTAGTGGTGGTGTAATGGTGTGGGGGATGTTTTCTTGGCACACTTTAGGCCCCTTAGTGCTAATTGGGCATGGTTTAAATGCCACAGCCTACCTGAACATTGTTTCTGACCATGTCCATCTCTTTTTTACCAGCAGGATAATGCACCATGTCACAAAGCTTGAATCATTTCAAATTGGTTTCTTGAACATGACAATGAGTTCACTGTCCTAAAATGGCCCCCACAGTCACCAGATCTCAACCCAATAGAGCATCTTTGGGATGTGGTGAAACGGGAGCTTCGTGCCCTGGATGTGCATCCCACAAATCTCCATCAACTGCAAGATGCTATCCTATCAATATGGGCCAACATTTCTAAAGAATGCTTTCAGCACCTTGTTGAATCAATGCCACGTAGAATTAAGGCAGTTCTGAAGGCGAAAGGGGGTCAAACACAGTATTAGTATGGTGTTCCTGATAATCCTTTAGGTGAGTGTATATTTTATTATAATAATACAAAAATTGGACAAGTAATTCAGGGAAGAGTTTTTTTAAGAAACCAAATATAAGATACAAAATATAGTTTCGGGTATAGGACCTATGCTAATGATTAAAGGCTACTTATTTAGAATACAGAAAATTACAGCTTTTAAAGCAATAAAACATTTTTGGAGAAAGCAAGAATCCCAAGATTTAAATGATTGGTTAGATAGTTTCTAAAGTACACTATGAAGAGGATAACATGAAATTATACATTACATTTAAAAGTATACATTTTGAAAAGATATGGGCTACTATAATAAAGGAATGCATTTTACATTAATTACCTTTTTATATAACCCTCCCTTTGAATGTAATTATTTTATTTATTTACTTATTATTATTTGATGTTTAAATAATATTACTTGAATTAGAATGATGTGTCATTATAAGAGTTTGATACAAATATGTGAATATTTAATTTTTTTATTAAAATGTATGTATAGATTTTTTTTTCTCTCCGTTCTGTATTCTCCTAGGGTTCTAATTTTTTTATGTGTTGGTGGTGGGTATTATTACAAGAGAAAAAAAAGGGGAAACAAAGTAGAAGGAAAAATAAGGAATAATTATTGGGGGGGGGGAAAGAAAGAAAAATTAGACAAGTTTGCTAAAATATTTGTTTTGAACATTTAAAATGTAGTCAGTGCATTTGTTATTATCTTTTCTTTTTGGGCACGTGTCATTTATCAATGTAGCATTATTTAAGTTGATATTCTGTATACTGTACAATTATTTTTGGACTGATAGTGTTTAATGAAGTCAAATAATGGTATGCCATTGAATCAGCGATAATATCAATGCTTTCCTATTGGTCCGTTAGAGGAGCTCTGCTTAACTGACAGTTAGCCTGCCCTAGACCAGGCTAGTTCCCCCAGCATAAGTTGCTAGAGTAACTGAGTTTGAACTATTATAAGTTTGTTTTATGAAACAGAATCCACAGACAATAGGTCTGACTAACCAAAATAAGTCTGGCTTGTATTCTAAACTTGTTTTATGGAACAGCCTGTGTTGTGTTGTTGCCAAGGTAATGATGCGTAATATCTGCCCTAGAATCACTTTTTATTGTTGTCACTGTAAACCCTTTCCCCCCCATTCACTAATTTAGATGAAGCTTTTTGGACTAACACAAGAAACAAGCAACAACACTCTCATAATGGTCAAAATGACTTAATCTACTGTGTTGAAGACATGCCTCACAACTTCTTAAACAAAGTTAAATTTTATTAAAGAGATATATTACATTGGTGGAAACCAGGTGGCTTGAGCAGGAATATCAAACATTGAGGCGATATTGTTTGAGATAATTCCAGAGAGAAATAAAAAGTTCTGCAGCAACATTAAATTAAGAACACAGTTACCTCGGGCACATCCAGTGATTTTACAGAAACGCATTAGATTCCAGTTTTCAGTGTACAGAACCACATTTGTTTTGGACTAAAAGAGTTTCGGTGGAAACCAAAGTTAGTAAATGAGAAAATTAAGGTAAAAATCAAAAAAGTTTTTCCCCCAGGCTAAACGCCAAGAAGTGGAAAACTGCTCCCATATCCATTTGCGCTCAATCTTATCTAACAAGCAAAAAGCAAGTGTGACTACCACATTTATGATCAATTTAATCACTGGTAGTGTTCTGCTAACTTCTCTCAATCACGCAAGTAAGATGAGAAAAGAAAGCATGTGAGTGCAGCTTGAGGTAATGCACTGATCTGATCGCAGCCAAGGCAAGTGCTCTGAAACAGTGTTGAGAGAGGGAAGCTAAACGTCATCAGTCTTTGATCCACGGGATTCATGTCTGCAGTGAAGGGGAGGATGCATGTATAAAACTCAAGTAAGAGCAGTGATCGTGTCCTGCTGAATAAAATTTGAGATCAGGACTCTTAAAATGAGTTTTTATACAGTCAGCCTCCGGTCTCTGGACCGTTCATGCCTCAACGCCCTCCAGCTCTGGGGGAAGGGGGCTCTTGGGGTGCTTGCTCTCAAAATGTTGCTTGAAGGTCTTGGGATCTGGCATTTGTGACTGCAAGACAAAGAGGTTTCATGGCTTAGTTCATCACATTATGTCTCAAGGAACTGACTGGCTTCATTCTGGTATGAAAAGAACACTGCATTATCCAATCAATTCCAGCTTAATCCCTTCCAAATTTTGTTCTTATTCAACAGAAGCCATTTCCATTCACCTATTTTATGCACATTTTAGAATATCGCAAAAAAAAAAAAACCCTGGATGGTAAAAAATGAGGTGGATATTTTTTTTTTAATTCCATAAGATGTGCACAACATATTGATTGGATAACTGGACTAATCAGCAGACCAATTTTATTGCACAGCATCTCGAAGTTGCTTTGATTTTTCAGAAATGCCTGAGCCAATGTCTTTCATTAGAATAATGTAATATAATGACCTCCAAGAAGTTTCACATGATTGCATTCCCAAACCCCAGACATCCGCTGCTTTATTTTGCAAATGTTTTATGATGTAGGGAAAAAAAGCCACAGTGGCAAATTCCCCAATTGCAACAAATTCCATATTTATTACAGATATTTTATGCCAATTAGCCCAGGAAGTGTCGATTTTGTTCTCTTAAACACATGATGGAATGGATGAGACGGAAACGCTGCCTTATTCCCAAATGTTTTGTAATATTCCAATTTTAAGCACAAGTTAAATTTGCAACTTTGTATAGAAACATCACTAAAGTCAGGGCAGTTAAATATTAGTGAATATCAATTGTCTTTTATAAGACAAAGCTGCGTCAAAGGCAAGAGTTAAATGGAATCCAAACTCTATTAAAGGGATAGTTTAATGGATAATTTCATTTTTTCACACAAAAATGAAAACCTCATAATCTACTCACCCTCAAGCCATCCTAGGTGTACATGACATTCTTCTTTCAGACGAATAAAATCATTATATTAGTTATATTAAAAAATATATAACTTCCAAGCTTTATAATGGCAGCCCAAAAAAAGTGCAGCCATCCATTTTAAACGTACTCCACACGGATCCAGAAAGTTAATAAATACATTTTGAAGCGATACGATGGGTTTGTGTTAGAAAAATATTCATATATAAAACGTTATAAAGTAAAATATCTAACTTCTGCAAGACCCCCTTTCGTATTCAACTTACAAAGAAAATGTAACGCCTCTAACAGTTCAAAACACTTGCGCTACATCCAACGTCATATGTCATGCCAGTAATGCTTTCTTCGTAAGTCGAATAGTTGAAGGGTGGTCTGGCGGGAGCTAGAATTTTTACTTTTTAACGTGGTAAATATGGATATTTTTCTTACACAAACGCATTGTTTCACTTCAGAAGGCCTTTATTAACCCCCCGGAGCCGTGTGGAGTACTTTTAAAAATAGATGGATGCACTTTTTTTTATGGCTTCAAATTTTGGGCTGCCATTTAATGCCATTATAATGCTTAGATTAGCCAGGACATTTTTTTATATAACTCCGATTGTATTTGTCTGAAAGAATGTCATACACACCTAGGATGGCTTGAGGGTGAGTAAATCATGGGTTAATTTTCATTTTTGGGTAAACCATCCCTTTAAGTGACAGTAGTGAAGAAAACAAATCTTCCCAACCTGGCAACCATGCATGTGTGCAAGTGCTGATGATCTGAAAACACAGACCA
Organism: Pseudorasbora parva; assembly: GCF_024679245.1. NCBI lineage: Eukaryota > Metazoa > Chordata > Actinopteri > Cypriniformes > Gobionidae > Pseudorasbora > Pseudorasbora parva. Next base: position 19,370,432 of record NC_090190.1, read on the forward strand.
AACATGTATGTAGGAGTTTAGCTCCATTGCGAAACTGCTCAAATCAAAGTGTATTACAGCCTGTCTGTGTTCCTTCACAAAGCCGCTTATGCTACAATACAATGTCAATTATAGTTTTATTATAAAAACTTTCACATTATTTGGAATTAATTTTATGAATTTCACTGTTTTTCAGTGAATCTTCTTAAAGGCCCACGGAAGTGCCTTGAAACACTCAGCATTATACAATGTGTTGATGCAATTTCCACTGAAACAGGAAGAAAGGGTGGGAAATGTCAGCTCCTTCCCTTTTTTAAAATAGCCAATAGCGTTTTGTTTATGTCACAGCTCGGCCAGAGCCATTGAGTTTGGCAAGGCAGCATTTGACAGCCACAGTCTTATGATTCATTTTTAGATTAATATGAAACTGTTACTAAAGCAAAACAGTGAATGTAATCATGAGGATGTGTAGTTTGAAAAGTGTGTCCGATGGTCCGAGCCAACTTGTGCATAAGTTCCGCTCTGTGCAATCTTGTCTCTGGACAGGATTAGACTGTGCGCCAACTGCGGCTGTTCACATGACACTAACGTAAAACCAGACTTTATTCTCCCCAATGGAAAGCATATTTACCCTGTCTGAATAGTTCCCTACCCCCTATATAGTGCAGTATGCGACATTCACCATATACAAAAAAAAAAGTAATTGTGTGAGCAAGTGACCGATTTCAGCGTCTATTAGTATAGTGGACAGGACACTAGAGAGGATTCTAATGATAAAAAATTGAATTCAGATTCTAGAGGATTTGATAGGACAGAAAATCTGAGGAGAAGCTGAAGAGCAGAAGGACATCAACAAAATCATTGATCCATATTGGCACAAGTGAGAGACCAAGTTTTGAATGCTTATATCTTACTAAAAGCCAAAAAACTCAGATTTCCTGTGGACTTTAAGGTTGTACCAGTTCTCACAATGTTGAGAGCATGTTAATGTAATTGTAATTATAATAAATGAGAAAACTATTTGAGGTAAAATTCTTCTTGAATTGTGCTTATGTGAAAGTGCCATAATTCTGATTATATGTTTAACAACAAAACCTTCAAATGAGAACAAATCATTACTAATCACGATTATGGTTTATGAGCAAAATAATTGCATTTATAAGTTTAATCATAAACATGCACCCCTACACTGTATGTCTTAATATAGCTATTTTGATTATTCTCTACTGTCACTCTGTACATACGTCATACCATCCATCACACTATGAGGTAAAATGTGTTGCAAAGGCTGCGACATTGTAAGCAGTTGTATGCCCATGTGTGACTCTCAGTTACTGGTAATTAGTAGTTGTACTGACAAGTCTGATTTGATACCTACAGTGAATAACTTTCATAGTCAGAGACAAGTTCCAACTTGAGAACAAAATTTCCCGACACATTCATTCTCTACATACACCCATGTTCAAAACCATCAGTTCTTTCCTTGAGCTATGTTCAGTTAAAAGTCATGAAATTTGATTAAAAAAAGAACATTACAAAATAGAATTTATACAAGCTGGCATTGAAACTTGGCTGAAAAGAACCTCCAAAGATGATCTGTGGGGTAAAAATAACCTTCTTTAATTGCCACTGACCCTGCAGACGCCACATGTGAACACTAGTGCAGCTTTTGCCGCGGTCTTCTGGTCATGGCCTTTGGATTTCTTGGCCTCAGCCTGCTTCTTGGCGTTTTTCTGCTGAGACTGGATTTTCTGGTGTCCACGAGCCATGCTGTTGGATTGATGACAAAATGACGTCAACAACATACAGAGACTGAAACGGTATGAGTCAGAGAGACAAAGTCAAGAGATTTACATACCCAGCTATCAAGAACAAACAATTGCAAAATATATTTTCCGAGAGTTTGTGTGGTAATTACCAATCCAAATTCCTCAAAATGTATTGTGTTAATAAAATTATGTCGGATAAAACTCCTATATAAAAAAGACTGTGGGATATGATATCAGAGATTTTATTAAAAGTTAGTGTACACCATGTTCTACCTTTGGCTTAGTTTAAAACAATAACAATGTCAAGCAGCTTATGTTGTTGCTTGAAACAGAAATCACACAGTGCACAAGATTACAGGAGATATTACATATTACAGGAGAATAATGTCTCTTATTAACAGCTATTACAATATTGTTGCATCCAGGATTTTTTAAATCACGTATAATACGTCAGTATACAAAAATTGAGTTTTACTGTTCAATGTTAGCAGTTTGAGCTAGCTGTCAATGCACATTGAGGCTCGATAGTCTATTAGCTCGACATATAACATTAGTTTATACTACACCGTGGATTATACAGTCTTTAAAAGGACATTAGGCTAGAAAATTTAATAAATATTAGATGTAAAACTTCGCATACTGTAACAGTTGAGGTAGATCAGTGAGCGGAGATAGAAGGCTTAGTTAACAACACCATATGGTTAGCCAGCTAGCATGCTAAACACTAACAAAACCAGATCTTTCGACACAGCTACACACGAACACTCACGCAAACCACGCTAATACGGGTTATTAAAATGCTACTATATGTTTTTTTCTATCTATAACTGGATAGTATGAGCATACCTGGCGAACAGATAGGATCCGTAGGCAGCTTTAGGCTTAAGTGTACTCTCCTGCACGCTTGTGACAGCTGTGCTCTTCCCGGAGTGAGTGACTCTCATGTAAATCCTCTTTTGACCACAACGGCACTGAGCGCTAGAGAGCGACATCCGCGCAACTCTTTACCATGCTCTGCGAGTAGTAGGTAGTAAAGGGACCATAGATAGAGGGACTGGGCCGCCATAACGGAATGGCCGAAGCCGTTCGAGAGCAAGAGCTTGAGGCTTGAGCAACCGTAGTTTGACGCATATATGAATATCTGCTATATTATTGTACATATTTATACATCTACATATATATGCAATAAACGTTAGCAGATGATTTTGTTAAACTAACACAATACAGCAAGACGAAGTGTCAACTAACACAAAATTAAAAAGTTACTAGTTAAAAAAAAGAACATGCACGAATCATTTCTTTAACCACACAATATAGCACATTTATATTAACACATATTTCTTTATTTATTTGTAGACTAATACAACTTTTAAACTGTTATTGTAAAGGGTACTTTTCACATGAAATCTATTTTCAGACCAGTAGGTGGCGGTATTAATCTTTAATAACCTTGTTGGCCTCTCTCACCTCTGTAACAGGTTTACCATGATCGAAATTTAAAAAAACTCAGTTTTAGCTTAATTTAGACTCATTCATTAATATTTTGAGATTAACAAGTTAATAATGTTGTATTTTAGTTATAAGTCAAATGTATGTCCATGAAATTAATTCATGAGAAATTAAGGGAAAAAATAGAAATAAAAAAACATTTCCTTAAACTCCTGTTATTTTGAATCGGTATGACTTTATTCTGTGGGGTTAAAAAAAAGTTTATTTCCCCATGCAGTTACAATAAATGCTTTTAAATCATAAACAAAGTAACAAATCTTTTGTTTGATATTGCAATTTTCCGGAAGCACTGTAGCCGCTATGCCTAGGCCTTTATGATTTTTCTTTTCTTCAGCTGGCTCCACATTTCCTTGTTAGCCTACTGTAACTGCAAGGAAAAACGTCTGAAATCTCCATAGCATTCAATGAATAAAGTCAAGAGGGGTTTTGAATGGCATGCAGGGCGTGTAATGACACAATTTTAACTTTTTTGGGTGAACTATTCCTTTATATTTCCCTCAGTTACAACTCTCTCAACATATATAAACTAGGCTATTGACATAAAAAACATTTCCACATACGGACTGAATGTATATAACATAAATAAAACCCAATAAAACAAATATAATGTGTTTATCTGCATCAATGTATTTTCAGATCGTGTTCAAAGAAAGAAAATGTTCTGCTGATCTGCAAACAGAAATTCGTTAGCCTCCCGTGCTATGGCATGTCTGAATATGCAAAACACCCTCGCACGACTAGCTTAAGGCTATGAGTGTAAAATGTTAGTAAACATATGTATATGTCATGTTTTATTCCTTAAAGAGGGAAACTGTATCACTGTGCGAAACATTTTCTGTCAGTGGTGTTATGTTTCTTTTCTATTCACATAATAATAAAAAATACAGAGATTCTGACCAGTAGCCTACATCATAACTTGTGTGGATAAACGGTAAATGTCTGCTATTTCCTCATAGACAACGAGGAAATAATGTTCTAAATCAACACAGCTGTTTTTAGTGTTTATCATTTGTATCACACAATGTTTCATCAGTTTGTATGCATGCTAGGTGAAGTTTCGACCATGGGTGGAGATGTCCTGCCTGAGGGTTTCTGAAAGGAAATCTCCCAGGTGTCAGACCCTCAATAGCAACACGAGAAATATATCAGTCTGTCCTTTGTTCTGCTAAAATGAAGGATTTTCCACAGACAGCCCTGATATTTTCCATTTTGGACACTGTTTCTTTTTTTTAGGTCCTTCTGACGGTGAAAACAGCATTTTTCATTTCACAAAAGAAGCAGAAACCATTAACAAATGAGTAGTGCTAGCTTGCAGAATTTGCCACCACAATATTAAGATGCTGTGGGTGGTTGCTAGTTTGCTTCTGTTTTTATTACATCTATTATATTACTTTCTCTGCGGCTCAACTGTACTCCTAGAAGTAAAGGACATTTAACATGAAGGAATATTTTCCATTGCACAAAAGCTTCTTTTTTTGTGCCCTATTTTATCATCCACCAGAAAAAAATGGCAAGTTTGATCCCCAAAAAACAGTAAAGCTGCATTATTTGAGGAATCATTCATGTTTACATGTTAAAGTTCAATATAACGTTATAGGGGTTTATTAATAATCCTATAGGTATGAGCAATATGAAAAAAATAGGGGACATTGAAAAGAGGTGCTTCCTTAGCAAACACCACAAATTAATATTCCTTTTGAAAATGTTAATAAATTAAATAGGGGATAGTTCACAAAAAAATTATGCAAAATAAAATATTTTAATAAGATTGTGACTAAACAACTGGACAGAAATACAATGGAAATCAATGGGAACAGAAATTGTTTGGTTACCAACATTCTTCAAAATATATTTTTATTTTGTGCGTGTGTGTGTGTGTGTGTGTGTGTGTGTGTGTGTGTGTGTGTGTTCAGCAGAAGAAAGAAAGTCATACAGGTTTGGAACAACATGAGGGTGAGTAAATTATGATTTTTGAGTGAACTTTCTCTTTAATATTGTTAAAGAAAAAGAAAAGTGTCTCCTATCATTCTTTGCATGCTTTTCATCTCTCAAATGTGGGCGTAAAATTAACTGTAATGAGTAGCTATCTTTTTTTTTTCTCTCAGCTTTTAAGAACTTTGATCAAGTCTTGACAACGCTGTGGTGAAATTCTTGTGTGTAAATGCATTTTAATGCACACTAATTACGTCTCTCAATATGAAAGTCATTCGGTACATCAAACATTCTCAGATGTGGGGGAGGAACCAAAGCTTGACACAAGAGGAAGTTGTTCTGATCCATCCCGTTATAGTCACTTCCTCTGTTTTACACTGACATCCAACCATATTAAAAACAATACAACAGGTTCCACGTTCACCACAATGGCAGAAGTGCAGCAGTGCTCCCATGTGAAAATAACTGTACTGAATGTGCACTGGTATAGTGTACTTTATATCTTAAAAGTATATTTTTAAAAAACTGTACTTGCACATAATATAATACAAATGAAAAAAAGATAATTAAAGTCTAACTTACGAGTGCACTTTCATAACATTTTATGTACTCTTTCAGAAAGTGCACATGGTAATAATGTCAAATTAAACGTTTTACTTTAAAGTAGGCAATTTGTGACCCTGGACCCCAAAATAAGGGTCATAACGGTTCATTTTTTTTTTTTAATTCGAGATTTATATCTGAAAGCTAAATAAATAATAATTCAATAATAAATAAATATATGTTAGGATAATGCAATATTTGGCTGAGATAACTATTTGAAAATCTGGAATCTGAGGGTTTAAAAAAAGTCTAAATATTGAAAAAAATTGCCTTTAAAGTTGTCCAAATGCAGTCCTTAGCAATGCAGAATCTGTGAAAAGGTGAATAATTTCAACTAAATAAGAGGGATTATGCAAAATGCATGTCATTTTTAATATAGTACTGTCCTGAATAAGATATTTTACAATTTTTTTTACATATCCACAAGACAAAATCCCTAATTTATAAAAATGCCCCCGTTCAAAAAATTTTGAACCATTGATTCTCAATATTGTGTGTCATTCCCTGCATGGATGATCCACGGCTGTTTTTTTGTTTTGTGATGGTTGTCCACTGTTTGTCCTGCCCAATGTTCTTCAGAAAAATCCTCCAGACCCTGCACAGTCGTCAGTTTTCCATCATCTTTTTTATATATGAACCTCATGACTGTACGATTTTAAGATCCATCTTTTCACACCAAGGACCACTGAGGGACACAAACACAATTATTAAAAAAGGTTCAAACATTCACTGATGCTCCAGAAGGAAACGCAATGTATTAAGAGCCGGGGGGTGAACGCGTATTGAAGGGCAGTACTAAATGAAAAAAAGAAAGAAAAATATTAAATTTGGTTATCTTCATCCTGTTCAAATGTTTTCACCCCCAGCTTTTAAAGCATCGTGTTTGCTTCTGGAACATCAGTAAATGTTTGAAACTTCAATAGTTGTGTTTGAGTCCCTCAAATTGTCCTCAGCGTGAAAAGATGGATCTCAAAATCATACAGTCACTGCTGGAGAGGGTTCATATATGCAAAAGATGGCAGAAACCTGAAGAGTTTGCAGGATCTGAAGGATTTTTCTGAAGAATATTGAGCAGTTTAACTGCTCAGTACAAAAAAGAGTCTCATGAACAACCATCACAAAACCAAAAAACAGCCGTGCATCATCCAGGTAACGGCACAGAACTGAGAATCAATGGTTCATTAACCTTAGAACGGGGTTTATGTAAAATATCTTATTCAGGACAGCACTAAATAAAAAAGAACACACTTTGTATGGTCTTTTTCATTTTGTTTACATTATTCACATTTTCACAGATTCTGTAAGCGGTTCAAATACTTTTTCTTGCAACAGTGTTTAGGAATTTTACAAAGCATCTTAATGGATAGCGATCTTTACTTAATATCCTAATGATTTTTGGCATAAAAGAAAAATCAATCATTTTGACCCATACAATGTTGTTGGCTATTGCCACAAATACCAAAGTGTCTTATGACTGGTTTGGTCCAGTGTCACATTTTAAATAATTGTTTTAATAATCTTTTGTTGTGCACTTTTTTGATGTGTTAGGACATGAGTATTGAGTATTATTTAAACTGTAGTGTGTTTTAAAGTTTCATTCAAAGTTTTCATTATTTCTTCATTGAAAACATTAAACAACAAATTTATTTAAATACATGACACATTTCAAAAGAAATTACATTAAAGTTTATTTTACCATAAATACTTGTCAATTCATTCAAAACACTTAAAACAAATCTTAAAAGACAATAGAAGACAGCACTCTAAAGTTCAGCTTGTATTTATTATAAATGTAAACTATGCACTTTTATTTAATCACAATTACCACCCGAGAACATTACATTCAGTACATTATTTTCATAATAAATAGGCATATTCTATTAGGAGTATACAAAAGTATAGGCCTACTTCTTTTTCACAAGGTCTATAATTAGCATTATCAACAATTTCCTATGAAGTACAACTGAAGCGTGACATGTTGCCGCCAATGCAAATGCATACGAATGGCACTGTACTACAAATTCATCATTGTTGACTGCAGAGCCACAGAGACAGGTTTATGGTGCTGATGCAAAGAAAATGATCCTCTTCACCCAACCTGTTCAGCAGCTTCCCAGGGCTGGTTTGAATTGAAGGCATCCTGGCATGTGTAACGTTGCTGTCCCTTTAAGGGCCACTGGAATGCACTTGTCCCCCTCCACCGCCCCCTAAAAAACCTTCTGAGCCCTGATTGCACACCTGTGCAGTAGCTGGATATGCAACTGCTATCGGGGCCTTCCCTCCGCCTACTGCATTCCAGCCCCTAGCCCACACTCCCGCTGCATGCTGGGGCTTTACCTGCCATACGGGTGCGCGGCAGTCGGGCAGGTCCTAACAGGCATCCTATTCCCATCTCAGAAATCCATGGCATGCGGAATGCCTCCCTCTTTTTCTCAAAGCCGACCCTGCCTGTGCTTAGGAATGTGATGGATAGAAAAAATCGTGACATCCCACACACTTCATGCCTGTGCCTGTCTGGCACTTGTCAGGTTACCACTTCAGCTGTCAAACTAATGTAGCACAGCTAGGGCTGGGGACATAGATACAATTTTAGGTAGCCTATACAAAACTAATTAAATTGTTAGTTCACCCAAAAATTAAATTTATGTCATTAATGACTCACCCTAATGTCGTTCCACACCCGTAAGACCTCAGTTCACCATCAAAACACAGTTTAAGATATTTTATATTTAGTCCGAGAGCGTATGCAAGTGTATGCACACTATACTGTCCATGTCCAGAAAGGGAATATAAACATCATCAAAGTAGTCCATATGTGACATCAGTTAGTTAATTAGAATCTCTTGAAGCATCGAAAATACATTTTGGTCCTTATTCAGCATTGTCTTCCCTTCCGGTTTGGTTTTCAATCCTCAAATAAAGATTCAAACGGTCATGATTCAGTGTATTGATTCATGATTCGGATCACGTGTCAAACTGCCAAACTGCTGAAATCACGTGACATTGGCGATCCGAATCATGAATCAATATGCTGATTCTTACGGGTCTTACAGGTGTGGAACGTCGTTAGGGTGAGTCATTTATAAAATCAATTTCATTTTTGGGTGAACTTACCCTTTAATACCTTGATTTCAACTATAGCAGCAATTTCAATAGTGGGCCTTGACTTTTGTTATGGGTTACAAAAATGTGTTTAACCAAGAAGCCCTGGCTACTATAGTTTTGCTTGTGTGTGCATACAGTATGTAATCCACTCCTGTTGTTGCTTTCTGTGCATCCTGTCCTTTTACTGTGGACAGTCCGGGCATGGTGAGACAGGCTTGTTAGCGATGTTGTGGTTTTTTCTGCATTAGCCATAAGCCTTCGGGTAAAGCTTGGAGAATGCAGTTTTAAGACCCCACCTGTATTTATTTAGCAACTTCATTTGCACACTGTAGTGAAAACACCAGGTGCTCCCAATGTGAGATTAGAAAAGATGGGTTACTCACATCAAAATCAAAAAGATGGTCTAAGTGGATCTACGATGCTTGATCTGACATTTTAGCGGTGTAACCTATAATGCTGCCGACAACGACAATTTTATCAGTGGTGTTTGCCAAGCCATGCATCATTATTAGGCTACTTCTGCTCATACTCAATATTAGTGATTTAAACCCCAAAACCCAAATAGTAAACATTGACACAACACATAGCTCATAGCTCATTTGGGCTATGGGCATGAATAATGCAAATAATGCAAAAAATAATACACTGTAAAAAGGCCCCAACTGAAAGTGACTGATCACATCTAAATCTTTCAGTTGGCCAAATTTAATTTCTGTGAATTGATGCAATTTAATTTACAAAAATTCAATTTGGCCAACATTTTTTTTTAGATGTGATCAGTTACTATGTTAAATTGGGCCCTGATTTTTTTTTTGTCATGGAAAAGCCCTGGTAACATTTGCATGGGCATGGGCTGTTCAAATTTGGAAAAGAATATACAAACTACACAACTTATAGGTAAAACTTTAAAGTAATAACTATAGAAACTATGTAAAAATAACACTGTAAAATATTGTTGGTAATAATATTTTACAGTGTCCTTGTTACACGTTACATAGATTCTATATTTATTTCTATAAATTATGCATAAGTATACATGCAACCCTAATCCTAAACCAATAACCCTAAGTACATATAGTTAATTAATATTACTCAGTACTTAAATGTATAATTACACTGTAACAAGGACTGAAGTCTAACCCTTTACTTTAGTGTTCGTTCCATATGTTACATGTACTGTAACAACAAATAATGCATAATTACACACAAATATCCTTACACAAAACCCTAATAATAATCCTAATTCAATTATTATTACTCAGTTGTACTTAAATATATAAAAGCATAAATAAGGACATTAAAATGAAGTGTAAAAAAACAAAACCTAAAACTATTCAAACTAAAACTATATGAAATTAGTTGGCAATTGAAGTAAACCTAAAATACAATATGCATATTGGATAAAATAATAACAAACTGAAATAAATAAGCTGAAATTAAAGTTAAATTACTAAAACTAAAACTGAAATAAAAATATATTTAAAAGAAAAGTGAACTGCACTTATAAAGCATTTATTTATCTGTGTTAATGTTAATTTCAACATTTACTAAAATCTTGTTAAAGGATTAGTTCATCCAAAAATGAAATTGATGTCATTAATGACTGACCCTAATGTTGTTCCAAACCCGTAAGACCTCCGTTCATCTTCAGAACACAGTTTAAGATATTTTATATTTAGTCCGAGAGTGTAGTCCATATGTGACGTCAGTTGGTTAATTATTCAAACCTCATCATTGAATCATTGATCGATTCACTGATTTACAACCGTTTGAATCTTTATTTGAGGTTTGAACACAAACAAGGAAGAGAAGACAATGCTGAATAAAGTCGTAGTTTTTGTTATTTTTGGACCAAAATGTATTTTCAATGCTTCAAGAGATAACAAATTAACTAACGGATGTCACATATGGACTACTTTGATGATGTTTTATTTCCTTTCTGGACATGGACAGTATAGTGTGCATACACTTAGATACGCTCTCAGACTAAATATAAAATATCCTAAACTGTGTTCTGAAGATGAACGGAGGTCTTACGGGTGTGGAACGACATTAGGGTGAGTCATTAATGACATCAATTTCATTTTGGGGTGAACTAACCCTTTAATATAAGTTAATGCACCGTGAACTACATGAACAAACTGTGAACAGTTGCTAAAATAAAAAAATGAACAAATACAGTAACAAATGTACTGCTCATGGTTTGTAATACATTAACTAATGTTAACTAATGACCATTATTCTAAAGTGTAACCAATTTATAAGCATAAACATTTGAATGAAAATTTAACAGCTCAAGAATACCATAATCACATCTCTTTGAAAGAATCTTGCTTTTAAATGACAACAAAGTCAGAACTTTGCTTCATTGTTCAGGTGTGTCTCGGTGGTCTTTTGTGAGCATCCAGAGAGCACGAGGTCAGCAGGGGTCTTAAGGGCAGACCGTGGAGATGTTATCAGACTCATTTTGGCCCCACTGCTCCAGTACCCTTGACTACCCGACCTAAAGCAGGGACCCATTGTCTCTGGCCCAGGCATTTTATTGCTTCTCTTGAATGACTGAGCTATGCTCAAAACAAAGGCCTGTGTTTGCTTGCCCAAGGTGTCAGTCCTCAGACTCCCTCACAGTGTTTACACTCCAATGACTAGGTTTACTAAAGCTGCCGCAAATTGGTTTGTTTAGAAGGGGCAATGGCACACATTACATTCTATCACAATAGGTTCATTAAGGTGACAATAACATTGGGTAAACAACTTATTAAGCTCTCAATAGCAGTGGCAGACATTGAGTGGGCTAAATTGCGCATTTCAATTTGTGTATTTCATTTGTGTAATTTTATATAGTTTACGGATTCACAGCCATTGTAATTTTATCATATACATCGTTCAATGAAATAATAGAAAAAGTGAGTTGTGTGTTGCTATGCAATTGCTAGACCATCTCAGGTCAAAATATTATTGGTTATATAGCTTAATTTTCAATTTAAGTCCAGAGTATTTTTAGAAAAGTAAAATCACTTTATTCCTCAACATTCTGCATAATTTGATATATTATTCATGTCCTTTGAGCAAACACATGGCATAATACTTATGCGCCAAATTTTTAGGACAGAAAATATAGGCCTTATAATAATATAATAAAGGTATAAGAATAAAGAAGCAGCACAAATAATATTTAAGTAATACAATAACACTCTTCACATCATGTTTATTATCAATGTTGCTAACTTTCCATGTCATTGTTGTGTTGTCAAGTTGTATGAGTAGTTTCTAATTTCCCATGTTCTGTCATTGAGTGATGTAGCCTGCATGTTCACACCTGACACTCGGAACAAAACAAGATATTCCAGGTCCGGAGTGTGGGAAATGTCACTTAAATAAAAAATTTCTCACACAAAATTGCACTTAACTCTTTAAGAACCTAATATTGACTGACAACTATTTGTCTTCTGGGCATGTCAGGTCTTGATGATTTGAATTCTTAAGAATCAAAATAGGATGTGTGTTACTTATTGCGGAACAATTCAACTGCTGTGTTTCTAATATTAACATAGTAAAATTCATTATATGATGCAGTTTGTGAATTCAAAACCATCTTGATTGCACCTGCAATACCAATCCAGCAATTTGTGGATAAGAGACAAGCCACCGGGCATCCTTCTAATAGGCTATTTAGAGTAGTAGTCAATCAATAGCCTATAAGATTTTTTCTCACCAAACTTATACATAGCCTACCTTCAGTCTAAAATATTTGCTTAAAGTCTTGCACAAAACATTAAGGTTTTATATTGCACTATAGGCCAAGGAAAAAACGGATACCGGTAAATAACAAACCTTGTTTCTCGAAATCACACAAAGGCTTTCACAATCCTGCCCTTCATTTCTAGTAGCTACAAACCTGTGGTTACAGGTGAGGTGGGTCTTCTGACGCGCCAGCCAATCAGCGAGCATCCTTTCCTCACCTCGACCAATCAGAGCGCTGACCAGCCCCTACTCGAACCCAAATACTTTACACAGGAAAAAAAACTATCAAAGTTTATCTATAGGCTAGGTCTATAAGCAAACAATAAAACATTAAAAGTATATTTAACCTGTTATAAAGATTTAAAATATACATTTGAAACTCAAAATTACACTCAAAACTCCGAGAAGGACGGGACAGGGTGCTCAGGTGTTTCCTACCTGCTCCTTCAGCCCTTGAGAAATAGGCTAATCGGAGAGGGAAAAGTCGATTTACCTGTAGCCCGGGTTCTGGCATCTCTCACTCGCGCTCTGTCTTCTATTACCTGCACCGACTTGAAAGTCCAGTTTCACAAGGAAGAACCACGGAGGAAGAGAAATATGTCACAGGAGACAGACAGGTAAGAGTCATGACTGCGACACAATCTTCCATTACCTCAACACAAGTATCGGAACGTCAACGAGAGCCATTCTGCAATTTTACCTTCATATAAGATTTTATTCTTTCAAAACTCTCAAAAGTTTATTTTATAGTCGCATTAGCTACGTTAACGGCGTATAATATTATACATAATTTGTTTGCTTTATTGTTGTTTTTATAGATAGAATCCCACCGCGGAGGGAAAGTTTTTTTTTGCGGTCAAAACGCCATTTTTCACCGAGGAAACACCTTGAATATAAGATACCTGAAATGTATTCGCATTTATTTACTATTTAAAGGGGAAGGATTATTCGCTATGATATTTTTATTTTTATTATTATTACCAAACATAAAGATTTCATTATTTTTAAGGATTTTGTGTTGTTTTTATTTATTTTACTTCGCTCATTTATGTAAAATTGTTTATTTGTTTAGGTTTTAATACAGTATTTTAGTTTAATGTAAAGTTTGAAAAGATTGGGGTGTTTTGATTGTTTTAATAGTGTTCAGATCTATTGTCTCCTCCATTATAATAACCTGTTTATTTATGTTTTTTGGTGACTTAAACACATTTTTGTTTATAGACTGGACTATTTGTTTATCTTGAGGGTTGCTGTTGTAATACATTGCTTACATTCTTCAGAGGCTGATAGCTATAAAATATCTAGGTGTGTCAAAGAGTTAGATTTATTAGAACATTTGAAACTATAATTGTTGTGCTATTCCAGTTAAACTGAGTGAATACTTGTAAAGTGGGAAGCTTGATGATATTACATAAAAATATGTTTAAGGTGGGTTAGCTCCTCACACAATATGACCATATGTGACCCTGGACCACAAAACCAGTCATAAGTCGCATTGTATGGGTCAGAATTATGCATTTTTCTTTTATGCCAAAAGACATTGGGATATTAAGTAAAGATCATGTTCCATGAAGATATTATGTAAATGTCCTATCGTAAATATATAATAGTAATATAATGTGCCTTGCTAAGGACTTCATTCGGACAACTTTAAAGACGATTTTCTCAATAATTAGATTTATTTGCACCCTCAGGTTTCAGATTTTAAAATATTGTCCTATTCTAACAAACCATACATAAATGGAAAGCTTATTTATACAGAATAAGCAGATGAAAAGTAAATTAAAGGTAAATACAAAAACATAATTCCTTAATTATCAAAATTATCTATTATGATATTAACAATTAAATATATATATATATATATATATATATATATATATATATATATATATATATATATATATATATATATATATATATATATATATATATATATATATATATATATATATATATAAAACCTCAACATGATTTGCCTGAAATGACTTCCCTCATTTTACACTGTGGTCCAACTAATCCAACTAATAAACTAATAAACATGTGCTGATTTTTTTTAAATGTATAATATTTTTTTATGGATGAATATACACATAATGACTTTAGTTTATTTGACCCTATACCATGCATTTTCCAGTGAAAGTTCCTACATGAGTACATACTCTGTGCTCACTGCTTGTGTTGTGTAAATGTGTGTTAACTAATGTGTGTTGTGAAGACACTATGTCACTACTACGGACACTTCAATATTTTTAGAACATTTTTACTAAACTTAAGTGAGCCAAACCCATATTTGGGTTGGAAATATATATATATATATATATATATATATATATATATATATATATGTGTAAAAATATACCATAGAAACATGCCGGGTAAAATGTAGTGAAACGCCCCTCTTAAAAAAACTGTGCATTAGCTGTTGAATTGTAAAAAAAGTTTTAGTTGCTACCAAATGAATTTGAACAAATTTCCATTTATAAAATATCCCAACTAAATATAGCCTCTTATATCAAGCACAAAATAAATTCACAGATCACTATTATCCGATGACAAGAATCATTTAATCTCAAATTATTTCATATGGAGTAAATGTCACAAATTATGTTCAGATGAAATATCAAATTAATTAAAAGAGCATAACAATTTAATAAATATTTAAGTAACATCATTTTTATATGGCATGTGTTATTTTTGTTGTTTCAATTGTATTGTATATTCCTCTTAATGTATGGCTTAAGTATCCAAAAACTCATTGTGGCTACTGTATTTTACTGAATATCTTGTTCTGAAGAATGAAAGCATTCAGATACAGATTTAATATCATATTATATTATATCAAATTGAGAGACTTGCACACCAAAATAAGCCAGAACTTGTACTTCCTCATGTCATGTGTCATACATTTTAGCTGCAGCTGTCTGTCAGGCAGTAAAATGCAGAAGACTTTTGAAGTCTCTGCGGTCAGTATTTGTTTGGCTAGATGTTCTCTAGCATTAATACATTGTACATCACACTCTCACAAAAGGAGCAGTGTGCAGGGTTGTTTTCATCAGTATGCAAAATAGAGCTTTTACATGAAGCTTTATCAGTTGGATCATTTATGTCTTTATTTCTGTCTGCCAGTGTGCTGATATACTGTTTTATGTCTGTGCGTGTTTGTCCCAGTAAGAGGCTGGTTGTAGTAGTGCCTAATGAGACGTCCTTCCACCAGCGTCGGGCCTACACCAGTGAGGATGAGGCCTGGAGGTCTTATCTGGAGAATCCTCTTACTGCGGCCACAAAGGCCATGATGAGCATCAATGGAGATGAAGATAGTGCTGCCGCCCTGGGGCTCCTCTATGAGTACTACAAGGTCAGTGACATCAGCTAAGAAGGCATTTACTCACCCTCATGGTGTTTGAATCCTATCTTTCGTCTGTGACAAAATTTAACAGAATGTTCACAATATTTCCCTATTTTCCATACAATGAAAGTGGATAGTAACTTAGTTCATCCAAACACATCACACAAAAATCGTAGTTATATTAAAAAATATCCTTGCTCTTCACTGCTTTATAATGGGAGTGAATGGTACTTTAGATTTTGAAGCCCAAAAATCGCATCCATCCATCCATCCATGCATCCACCCATCCATCCAAAAATTCAGTCATGAATAAATTAAACATAAGAAAATAAGAATGAGATTTGTTACAGTACTTGTTACAGATCTGTTACAGTATGAAACCAAATACATATGTAAATGCTTATGTGAAAAAGTGTCACGATTACTTCTACACTTCTTCTTTCCATCATTTTTCATCCACTACTAATAAATAAAACCATAATTATTTCATTGTCAATGCAACCAAGGTATAACTTTATAGCTCACATTATCCAAAATATACAAGCATTCTAAGGATACGGTGAAATTATGCCTAAATTATATGATTCCTTTTTGCTGCTCTGATGTGTAAGTTATTAATAGAAGACAATCAGGCAGTTTTCATAAGTCAATGATTGTATCTCTAAGTGATAAATCTTCAATAAAGCAATTATGGTGAAACAGTGTCTATGAAACTATCAGCGCTGCTGTATATTGATGTTTCATCTTCTGCAGGTGCCCAAAGATAGGAGAGTTTTACCAATCAGCAAAGGGGTTGAAATTTCAGAGGAACCAGAAAAGAGGTCAGTAAAATGATTAAAACAGTGGTGAATTTAGAGTTGAATAAATGGATTCAAATTGTGACTTAAAAAAAACCCCCAGAGAAATGTTTTATGCTTTCACATACTGTATCAGAAACACTACAGCGGGAAACAGCAGTCAAATGGAGCCAGAGACGGTGGATAATCGTGTCCAGGTACTGAAATCAGTGCCCGTTAATCTGTCACTCAACACGGATCACCAGGAGACCAAACGGGAACAGTACAGCGTGGCGGCTGGAGAGAGTGTGGCCGCTTCTGTGGTAAAGGCTGAAGTGTACACTCCTGCTTTCATGGCTTCTGGAGTTCACTACAGGACAGAAGGAGAGGAACAGATGCGGGTCATCTGTGAACAGGCCCACTCGTTCGACAGCTCGTCCGTATGTCATAGTGGATATAGGAAGGATGACCATCGCAGTAGTCCAGATAGCACCTATGAAGAAGACAGCAATGAAGTGAGATTAATATCTGGTGTTTAAGGAACATTTGTTTGTCATAAAACTTTGATGTAGTTAGCAAATTAATGGGTGATAATTTCTCTGATGCAGAAGTACCGCCCATCGTCGCTTGGAGCTGATGACTTCATATTTGATCAGTCGGATATGTTGTGAGTGTTATACAGAAGTAATGTACACCAATAGGCTTGTATTGTTATGGTGAATCAGCTCTCACATAACTATAAAACATATTCTTTAACAGAGACACTTTCCAGTACACGTTAGAGGCCAGCAAGTCATTGCGGCAGAAACAGGGTGAGGGGCCTATGACCTATCTGAACAAGGGACAGTTTTACGCTATTACACTGAATGAGACAAGTGCCAATAAACGCCTCCGACATCCCATCAGCAAAGTGAGGGTGAGTGGTGTTCTTCTATCAAACCAGATAATCGACAAAAACTATGAAGGTATAATGTAACAATGTCATGTTATTGAATTAAATTCATTTTGGAGCTTTGATTTAAATGTCATATGTAATTTATTGACAGCTCTTTTTTTGTAGATTTTTAGATAAATCTATACTACCTTTTAAAAGTTAGTGGTCAGTATGATTTAAAAAAAGAAATTAATACCATAATTCAGCATTAAATTGATCAAAGGGCCAGTAAATACATTTAAAATGTTATACCATTTTAGAAAGCTTTCTATTCATCAAGGAATCCTGAAAAATGTGCCATGGTTTACAAAAAATATTTTTGAATGTACAACTTTTTGAAAACATAGTTCAACTGTGATAACTGAAGACTGTGTGGAATGCGGTTGTTCAAAATTAAGCCTAGTCATCAGGAATAAATTATATTTTTTAAAGGCCCCCTGAAATCTAAATTTAAGTTTATTAGCTTTTAGTATGATTATGTTAGCCTTAAGATTAGGAATAAGCTGGTGTGTTCCAAAATAATGACAAAATTAACATTTTGGAGATATAAGCATTCAAAACTTACAGTCTATCTTCCATTAACATAAATCACAGATTTTGATGATACCATCACAGACTTCACCTTCTCATCACATCTTCTGTCCAATCAAATGCTCTCTAAAACCTGAAGCATCCCACCCCCTACACTATAAATAGACGCTGAAGCTGCAGCCGAAATCGGTCAGCGGTTCACACATTTACTATATTCTACATGGTGAATAGCACATTGCCCACTATATATATTCGATAGGAAATTATTCAGAGAGTTTTTACTGTATTTTTGATCAAATAAATGCAGCATTGGAGAGCATTAGACACTTCTTTCAAAAAGATAAAAAAAGAGTGTTTTGACTATATCTTCTGTTTTGTTTTGTTATGGTAATAGTTTATCGACATGCTAGTCAAATCTTGATCATTTGGAACAGACATGAAGTTATTGAGTGGATTGTGATAACCTCTGTTAACCTCCTTTTTCAGAGTGTCATCATGGTTGTATTCAGTGAAGATAAGAACCGTGATGAGCAGCTCAAATACTGGAAGTATTGGCACTCTCGCCAGCACACTGCAAAGCAGAGGGTTCTGGACATCGGTGAGGCTTCCTCCTTATTATTGAGATAAATGTTTAGTCTTGATCTTTTATCTCTTGGAGTGTCTAATATCGAAGTGTTTCTAAACCCTGTTCATGGAGAATCCCCAACACTGCACATTTTGAATGTGTCCTTTGTCTGACACACCCATTTCATTTCTTGAAGTCTCTACTAAAGCCGGGCTCAGACTACTGGAGTCTTTAAATCTTTACTGATTGTGAAATCTGGTTGGATCATGCACATAAGGAGAATCTACACACATTTCGTCTTTCAAATCTCAAACCTACATACATTACAAGATTTGAAAATCATGGCACATCACATGCTACAAGATATTCTCAAAGGGGTGGTTCCGTGGTGTTTTTCTAGGCTTGGTTGTGTTTATGGGGCGCAGTATAACATGTCCTAATACTTCTTTTTTTAAAACACCGTATTTTTCTTATATTTTACCTTTATTCCACACTGCTTTCTCCACTGTCCTTTGAACGGCTTGTTTGCTTCCTGCTTCTATGAAGCCCATCCCTCTGAAAAATGCAATGGTCTTAGATTGGTTAGATGGCCAAATGTAGTTTCATGTATTTTTATTGGCTGAAAT
Organism: Pseudorasbora parva; assembly: GCF_024679245.1. Lineage (NCBI taxonomy): Eukaryota > Metazoa > Chordata > Actinopteri > Cypriniformes > Gobionidae > Pseudorasbora > Pseudorasbora parva. The sequence goes on from NC_090190.1 coordinate 19,389,854, forward strand.
GCCAAGCACAGGTTTTCCGGAAACGCCACGCCACTTACCATTATGGGCAGAAGTCACATCTACGGTGACTAGCAAGGGTTTATGATGTCACCAACCCGGAAGTGAATAAACTGCCATAAATTTAAAAGACAATATCTCCGTTTTCATTTAACTTTCAGCGCTGTAACTTTGCAGATACTGTTTATGCTCAAGCATTACAATTACACACTAGCTAAAGTTAAAAAAGTGAAATCACATGCAACCACCCTTTTAAGATTGTCATGCCAGATTTAGCACCTCACGTGATCGCACAGGGAAGCAAAATGTAAACAAAATGGATACTGTGCAATTGCAATTTGCTGTATCAATACTTATTCTTTGTAGTGAGAAAAAAACAGCCATGTTGTTGCCACATTTCGATCAGCCATTCCTCCATCTCCGCTGTCCATCGGACCCGTACAGCTGCTTGTTGTTTCGCTGTTGCGATTTCAAAAGTTAAGCCACTTCTTTCTCCCTTACTGGCTATTGTGGAAGTACTGACGTAAACCTTATTGTAATCATTACGATTTTAAATCCTAAATATCAAACATATTTGATTTTGTCAGGGGGTCCCTTATGTGTCCGCGAAAAGATCAGGAGGTTTAAGGTTTGATCTGTCAACGCTTCACATTACCAGATAATCTGGGCCAAACATCAGAACTGACCAATGCCCTGGATGCAATATTTTTTCTCTCTGAATGTCGGGAGGGGTAAATAGGGGATAGATTGGCCTGATCTCCTGTAGTCTCAGCCCGGCTTAATGAGCTAATGATCTAAATCAGGTGTGTTTGATTAGGGAGACAAAATGTGTAGTGTTGTGGGTCCTTCAGGATTAGGGTTAGGAGACACTGTACAAATTAGTTGAATTAGGTGTGTTTGATTATAGAGAATTGGGGATATTCCAGGATAAAGGTTATGCAAATGCCTATCTATGTGCTTTGGCCAATGTATTGCAACAGTGCAATCTATTTGTATATAATGTGTTTTATTTAGTTTGGTGCACAGCATACTTAAGGGGGCAATAGATTTACCTTTGAATATCTGTGCTATTAAACCAGGGGTGTCCAGTCCTGCTCCTGAAGTGCCAATGTCTTACAGAGTTTAGATCCAACCTGCTCCAACACACTTGCCTGAAAGTTTCTAGTGATCCTGAAGACCTTGATCACTAGAAACTTGGAACTAAACTCTGCAGGACACTGGCGGTTCCAGGAGGAGGATTGGACACCCTTGCATTATACAGAATAGAAGAGGTAGCTAGCTATAAGTATGTTGGCAGCAAGATTCACTTCAAACTGTTGCTCCACCATGGCAGTAGTTGATGAGAAAGAGAGTTGATGTGGTGCATGAGATTGAACATGCATAACTTGAAGAATTTCCGTTCTTGAAACATATTTTTCTAAAAATCATTAACCACAGCACTACTCAACACTCTTTGGTCTGAATTGTCATTCACCTCTAGTTTGAATTGTCATTCACCGCTAGTTTAAAGACTGAGGGTGCCTCACATCCAAGAAGCCCTCAGGGCTTTCTTGAGATTGGTTTCTCTTGGTTTCCCCCTAATCAACTAAAGGGTACTAGGTTGCTATATGGCTATACACTATGCAACTGATTTTGCATTCTCTCACAATTATATAGTTGGGTAATTATATTGTATATAATTTGCCAGCATCAGGGAGCCGCTTTCAATATGCAAGGTATTAAAGTGTGCTTTTGAATGGATGCTCGGTTTTTACTTACGCTTTCCAATTCCCAATCATACTCACTCTGTATAGGGAGCAACACTACTGACCAAATATTTTACAAGATAAGATATTTATCAATGATACTCAGGATCTCTTGTGCACCAAATCCTCTGCCATCATCCTATCAGTCATCTTTTCTTACTATTTTCATGTGATAGGATAAATCTGATAATGTTTAATTAATTCAAAATAATTATTAATTTTCTGTGCCTATCCAAATTGCGATTTAGGCTTCGGGGACATCCATAATATACAGATTACTAGTCTGCCCAGAGATTTTTTTACAGAAAGATACAGACCTATTTACAGAGGTAGTTTTGACATTTTGGACAGATCTCCTTTCTCATTAAATCTCTGGTGTTAATTAGTTATTAGCTACTTAGAGATTGGTTTCTTATCTACAGCTGCACACTTTATTACAGGGATAGTACTGTTGAAGAAACCTGGGATTACAAACCAAGGGTGCTATGGGAAACCAAGGGTGCTATGGTTTTATAATATCCCAATTATTCTCAAGCTCCATGAGTCACAACACCTGGGATTTGAACTTTTGACCCTCAGATCACGAGCCCAGATTCTGAATGAGAAACCCCTTAACATACAGGCCCAAAATTGTTGGAGTCCACCTGGTGTGGGGCAGCTATGAGCCCAAACAATTCACATCTTATTCTCGGTCTTGTCACACCTTGAAAGAACAGTCATCCTGAGCCTGTTGCTTCTTGTCCTCCCCTCATCTCCAGTAATCAGATGCTCTGCTATGTCCTTTGTCAAGATTTGGCCCCAAGACTTTTAAATCCTGGGAGCACCCTGAGGGAATATCGGAGCTGTAATGGCAGCCATCCTTGTTTTAAACCTGCCCTCTTACATGGGGCAAAAATAGAAGAATGTTTTGATGAGACTCTTTGTGCTACGGGATCTTAAGTAAATGTTGGTGGATTAGGGAGGTAGAGTAGACAGACCTTTGGGCACATGGCATACGGCAGTATGCTGAAGCTAAGTAGGGGAGACAGTGACTGAAACATGACACCTGCACAGTTGGGATTTGAATAGCAGTTGAGGCGGGATTGTTCCTCAACCTTGGGGCCATGTCACTAGAGCTGGGATTTGAATGGGGCTATTTAACGGGGGGAGCTTGCTTACGGGCATTGACGGGTGTGCTTGGTAAACCACGGAAAGGCAGCCCATTGGGAAGAGTTTTGCACTTCCTAATCCCAAAGTTACCCGCAAAGTAAGACAGGTGTTGGGTTTACTTAACATGGAGATAAACGCCCCTGTAATGAAAGCTTATTCCATTTCAAAGTGCTTCATAACTGAAGAAAGAATGTCTAATTAACATAGGAAATCACCACTTTTAACACTCATATGTATGGTTGGGGATTTGAACAGATTTTGTCATGACAATGTAGAGCCCCTCCACCCCCCACCCCCTATGTAGTTCATACTGTGCATGCAATAACTTAAGTACAGCTTATATATTATATTATATATATATATATATATATATATATATATATATATATATATATATATAATATAATCTTAATCTTATAGCTTATTCTATAATGAACATGTGTGTAACCTGTTATATGGCATTGAATGATACCTCAAAACAGCAATGTTCCTGGAAGACCACCGTCCTGCAGAGTTTAGCACAACCCTGTTAAAAACTGTAGTTTTCTAGTAATCCTAAAGACATTGAATAGCTTGTTCAGGTGTGTTTGATTAGGGTTGGAGTTGAACTCTGCAGGACAGTGGCCCTCCAGGACTTGACCTGAGAAATAGGTACTATTTGTTTTCTAACCAATTTGATACTTTTAGCCTGGTGGGCAATAAAACAGACACTTAGGTAGTACCAGTCAAGAATGTAAAGTTAACTGCTGTAGCTAAGCTAGCATAGACAGGTTGACTCTAGCCATTGAAACAGTTATGAGATCACCTGTCCTTTTTGTAAATATATAAAGTAATGACATTTAGACTGAATCACAGACTTGTTTAAAGTGTGAGTGAGTGGTCATAAATAGCCTATCATGCGGCTACTAAAAAAGCAAGTGTTTGTTTACATAAACAGATAAGAGTTATCTAGTGTGGAAGAGTGCTGTTTTATATACACTCGGCTTATCAAGCTTAAAACCGCTTGCTTTTGCAGACATTGTCTTAATGTCGCCATTGTCTAGCGATCGTTAAAACCCAGTTCTTACAATTATTACATCTCTCCATAAACTTAATCATATAAAATAGAACTTGTATGATACTGTACATGCCTCCTCTTGCAAGTATCAGCCTGTGAGTGAATTGCATGCTGATCTTGACTTGTGGTGTAGTGATGCATAGCTGTTACCATACCAGGTAAACCTGTATCCAAAACACAACATATCCTGGTTGTGTTTTGTTTGTGTTTTCCAATTAGGATGAAAACTGACTTTTCCTGTTCTACCTACAGCTGACTACAAAGAGAGCTTCAACACAATTGGGAATATTGAAGAAATCGCTTACAATGCTGTTTCCTTTACCTGGGACGTGAATGAGGAGGCCAAGGTAAGTCACATAGCACCAAGACTGTGTACTCAGTTGTTTAGGCGTGGCACAGCAAATTTACAATTAATTTGTTCTCTACTGTGTGTTTTGGTTTTATGGACATCCGGCTTGCATTAATGGTCATCATGTATGATGAATTCGCGGGGGTAGTTGTTTTGCTTGACCGAAGGTTCAGTTTTCAGTCTGACTACATCAGCACATCTATGTTTTGTCACAAACTCTTATTCAGTCATTTAACCACCATTGTGTGTGATACACAAAATGTTATTGAGACACAGGGTGGAGTGTTACGACATATGATATGTGTATTTTACACGCATTAGTCTCTCTCCCCGGTTGTTGAACCCTCCCCAAGAGCCTTGTATAGTGTGATGCTTGGGATTCACAATGCCCTGCTGCATCATCCTCTGTTCTGTCTATTAATTTAAACCTCTATTTTCTCCTGTATGGGATCTCAGGTTTCACCTATACGCTACTGACAGAAGGAAATGGACTCAGGTCTGTGTACACGGCCCAATGCACACAAACCCGAGTCCAGATCCTCCCAGCCTCACAGGTAGAGTCCTGCCCTCCCATTGTGGCTATACAGCTTAGATCAAACACTCGCCTCTGGAGTATATTCAACTAAAGCTCTCTACGCAAACATTTGCTTTTTATTGGGCCAACTCACACAAGTAATACCTATTAATGCAGACTATATGTCGTCTTAGTGTAGCCGCCCTTGGACATATATAAGTATATTCAGGTTTTTTTGTTTTGTTTTTTTGAGTCCCAGCTCATGTAAAAACATGCAGTGGGGTGTGAAAGGCTCTCGGTTTGATCTGATAAGCATCTCATACTCTGACCTAACATACTTCAAAGCTCTTCTCATCATGGCAGGCTGGAATGGAGGAAGCCGTAAACAGAGTTTCTCCACTAGCCATTGATCTGTGAGGTGGAAATGATATCCTTGTTGCATTGTGGAAAGGCTCAGTCTTTTTTATGAGTGGTCCAGTATTACTTTGTAGTCTGCAAGATTTTTTAATGTTTTTTAAAGACGGCATTTCATGATCGTCAAGCCTGCATTTTTTTAAACAAAAATACAGTAAAAACAGTAATATATATATATATATATATATATATATATATATATATATATATATATATATATATATATATATATATATATATATATATATATATATATATATATTGTATACTTTGCCGTTCAAAAGTTTTTGATTGGTAAGGTTTGTAATGTTTTTAGAACATCATCTTTTTGTACTATCTTGAACTGAATAGAACAGTCAAAAGAACAGCATTCATTTTAAATATAATCTTTTGTAACATTATAAATGTATTTACTGTCACTTTTGATCAATTTAATGCATCCTTGCTGAATAAATTTATTAATTTCTTTAAATCCACTCGTTCTTACTGACCCAAAACCTTTGAGTAGTTCAGTGTTGCAAAAGCTTTCCATTTCAGATCAATGCTGTTCTTTTGAACTTTCTATTCATCAAAGAATCCTAAAAAATGTATGCAACTGTTTTCAACATTGATAGTAGTAATCATAAATGTTTCTTAAGCATCAAATCAGCACATTAGAATGATTTCTGAAGGATAGAGACTGGAGTAATGATGCTTAAAATTCAGCTTTGCATCACAGAAATAAATTACATAAAAAAATATATCCAAATAGAAACTTTTTTTAATATTTGAATAGTGTTGCACAATATTACTGTTTTGTATTTTTAATAAAGTAAATGCAGCCTTGGTGAGCATAAAACATTAAAATCTTACTGATCAAAAAACTTTGAACAGCAGTATATAATGTATTCCCCTGATGGAAAAGCTAAAATTTCAGCATCATTAATATTTTTAATGAAACCATGATAAAAAAAAATCAAAATTCTTTAGTGAAAAGAAAGTAAAAATTCTGAAGAAGTTTAATATTTATTTGAAATAGAATTGTAACATTAGTAATATTATACATTTCTTTACTGTCACTTTTGACATTAGTTTAATGCATCGTTGCTGAATGAAAATACACATTTATTAAAAAGAAACTGACCACAAAGTTTGAATGATAGCGTATGCCACCTGTCTTGGACTCCATTTCACTGTCTATAGTGTTAATCCAAATCGCTATTCTAACTGTTGAAATGTTTTGGACAATAAATTCAATCATGTAATTACGGTTTCCATGATCAGTCATTGAGGTGGCATTGTAGGAAATAAAGTTTCCCCTATGCTATACAAGTGTAGAGTTCATATGAAGTTCTCCAATCTAGTTTTCTTACCATGCTAAGTAGTAGCATGCTTCACCTAACGATGACCTCTTTCTTGTCCTCTGGCATTGGTAATGGTTGATTATATGAAAATGTTAATAACTAACCACATAAATATTTAGTGAGCAAGACCTTGTTCCAAATCTTTGAGAAGCATGCATGTAAAGATGAAATTTAAGATTAAAATTTGGTTTTACATTAATATAAAATGAATATTTACTTCAATTGGAGCATTTAGTATTCTCTTCAGATAAAACGGTATCGTTTTTAGTGTGAAGTCTGAACGTTGTTTTCTGTAGCAGTCAGTGGTACAGATAGACGTGTCGAGGCAGGCACCTGTTTTGCGTGTAGGTGGCTGGTGGGTGAAAAACAAGGTGCTCTTTCAACAGTCACGATTGTGTAGGTCAAAGCTGTCAGAAAATATGAATATGGAAGTTTTTATGCAACAGCCTGTTACATGTACATTTGGATGCAAAGTGTTGAACTTACATTGCATATCATAACTACCTCGCAGAGACAGACACCACAAAATGTTTTATTTTATTTGCTTATTTTGCAAACATATATTTTCATGGAGGACTAAACTGTTTTTGTCTTTTTCCCTGATTGTTAGATCTTCATCACAGTGAACTGTCTGAGCACAGATTTCTCCTCTCAGAAGGGGGTGAAGGGTCTTCCTCTGATGATACAGATAGACACCTACAGCTACAACAACCGCAGTAACAAACCACTGCACAGAGCTTACAGCCAAATTAAGGTCTTCTGTGATAAGGTGAACCTTGACTTTTACCGTTTAAAACTGTACAGTATTCCAACATCATGCTGTATATGTGGAAACAGTCATAGAGAACTGTTAAGATGACAGTAAGAGTGCTGCAGACTCAGTGATAACAATTTTCTAGCTCGACCTGAAGTTCACATTACTGGTTCCCTAGACAAAAACACTATAGGATTTTTCCAATGGCTTTTTGGATGATTGCAGAAATAAGCTCTGTGACCAATGAAATAATTCTTATGATTGTTTATGATTCTTACATGGAAGGCTACACCAGAGTCGCATGACTTCAATGTCACCATCCGTTAAACTCTTTCAGTCTTTATTTAAAGGGTTAGTTCACCCAAAAATGAAATTTATGTCATTGATGACTGACCCTAATGTTGTTCCACACCCATAAGACCTCCGTTCATCATTGGAACACAGTTTAAGATATTTTATATTTAGTCCGAGAGCGTATCTAAGTTTGGGAATACTATATTGTCCATGTCCAGAAAGGGAATAACATAATCAAAGTAGTCCATATGTGACATCAGTTAGTTAATTAGAATCTCTTGAAGCATCGAAAATTATTTTGGTCCAAAAGTACCAAAAACGACGACTTCAGCATTATCTTCTCTTCCGCATTTGTTTTCAATCCTCAAATAAAGATTCAAATGGTCATGATTCAGCGTATTGATTCATGATTCAGATCGCGTGTCAAACTGCCAAACTGCTGAAATCACGTGACATTGGTGATCCGAATCATGAATCAATACTTACATTCGCTCTCGGACTAAATATAAAATATCCTAAACTGTGTTCTGAAGATGAACGGAGGTCTTACGGGTGTGGAACGACTTTAGGGTGAGTCATTAATGACATAAATTAAATTTTTAGGTGAACTAACCATTTAAAAACATTTTCCCTGAAAATCTGAGTTAGAATAGTTTGCAAGAGTGCATTTATAAACATTGATGGGGCTGTAAAAGTGGATGAGTTTATTTGTTCGTTACCATGACATTTAACGTCCCAAACAGCCACTGTAGTTACATTTAGACACTAGTAACTACCTTTTTAAGACAAGTAAAAGCTTTTTAAAAAATCCCAAGGTGGTATTACTGATGTATTTATATAACCACAGACCTGCAGGCATTTAATGAAAAAACCCATTCAAAAAACTTCAGGACGCTAAAAATGCTAACTCGTTCCTTTATTTTGCATGCTCACTTAAGCTGTAAACACTTCACTGCTTATTAGAATAAGTGGGTCATTTGAATTCTGACATCATTCATTCTGTCTTCAAACTTAGTAACTGTAGCGCCACCTTGTGGTTGTTCAATATTGTTACTTTTCACAGCCTTTACAGTCATCTAATTTCTCTCTTCTGTATGTCTTTCTGTCTTTCGGTCTGTGTTTGTGCCGCACAGGGAGCGGAGAGGAAGATCAGAGATGAAGAGAGGAAACAGAACCGCAAGAAAACAAAAGGTATGAAGCACTGAAAGTTAAATCATTTTAAAGGGTCATGAAACCCCAAAACAAATTTTTTGAGACGTGAACTGATATTTACAAGCTGCACATCACTGAAAACAATCAAAACACCTTTTAAGTGGAAATTGGTTACTTGTGCATTTACATTTTTCTGTGTAATTTCGTACCTTGGGTTGAACATCAAAGTCGAAGCAAAGTAATGGAATGTGAGGTCGTAATGTGCCTTCGGAGTGTGATGACTGGCACGATTCTATGTCAGCCGGTATTCTGTATTTATTCCTGAATATTAACTCTTTTAACCCAACCACTGCGCTGTATTACGCATGAGAGAGCATTATAGCGGAGAATCCATGTGGCATAAACATGAGAGCAGTTTCTGCGCAGAACGCCACAGTGAGTTTAACACTCGCCACGTGGAACATATAGATCAAATATAGATTTATCAGAATATATGTACAATATATTATACATATTTCATTTACTGTAGTGCCCTAAACATTAACCAGCACCATTTGTGTACAAAATTAATTGGGTCTTCTTCTAATGAAATATATGTGCAAATAAGGACACTGATACACCCGTACACCTGATCATGAACGTGATGACACTGTGGAATATTGTGATACACAAAAGACAATAATGTACACTCAAAATTTCAAAGAAGGCAAAAAAGTAACCATGTTTTTATTCTTTCTGTGTTAAACTGACGCGTGTCATTTGTTCAGAGTCCTTTTAAATGTACTGAAAATATTATAAGACCTTTTAAATGTCCTCCCCTGTTTCTTCCTCATTTTGGCAGTATGATGTTATATAGAGTTTTTTTGTGTTTTTTGCTCTTTGTGGTCATATTAAATAATATTCATGTTTCTGTATAGTGAGTGTGTTGCAGGTCTGTGGTTCATTGGTCATTGTCTCCCCTCTACCCCCTTCTACACCCCCACTTTTCCACAGCTATACACACCCATTTTCAGAGACTTTTTGCAACTCTGAGGTGTGAACGACCAGGCTAAACGTGGGGGGTTTAATGACACTTTAAAGAACTTTAAATTATTTGAGACATTTCTCTCCTGTTTTGACATTTTTATTTATTGAAATATGAAGTGTTTCCTTTTTTTATGTTTTTTATTTTTTATAATCTTCAGTCTTCAGTTAGATCACAGCCATGAATCATGATGTGCTACTTGCTAGTCTGTGGCATTTGGTATTGAGGGGCATTTGATTGGACAGAAACGTGTAGAGTGGGATGATTCACCACCTTCATTATCAATAACAGTTATTCTTACATGTTCGAATGACATCATCTCATTAGGAAAGGATGGAGGCGCTGGGGCGGTTACTCTCCCGAAAAAGTCTGACACCACCTTCTTTAAAATGATGACTGATTTGGATGCCCAGCCGGTTCTATTTATCCCCGATGTGCACTTTGGAAACTTACAGAGGGCAGGCCAGGTATGAGTCAGTCTGAAAACACTCTCAATGAACATATCACATGCTCTTTTGTGTGAAAAGTCATCTGCCATTTTGCATTCAAGTATAATTGCAGTCTCCAAGTCTGCCCTTCGCCTTGCTTTCTGAAATCACAAAAAGGTTGTAGAGGCTTATTACAGAACTGTCCTGAAGACTCTGGTGGCCCATTGTTTGTCTAATGAGACTGAGACTTATTAGATAGTGACTGACCTTTCAAAAGCATTCAAGTGTTTGTATCTTGGATACTTAGGTGACATTTGTTTTTTAGGAATGATATCTGCCGAACTGGTCAATGTAGTGTCTGTTTTGAGGCTTGTTCTGAATGTTACAGAGATGTTTGAGCATATAAATGTTCAAAGGAGATAAGACTACTTTGCACTCTTTGCAGGTGTTTGCATTTAATACAGAGGAAATTGAACGAGAAGGGTAAGTTTGAATTTTTTTCTCCATACTTAAGCTTTAAACCAGAAAAAGATATTCTTGTATCAGAACTGATTGTACATCACATCACCTCAGATTTAATAGTAGCATCGACGCAAAGGTAGAGGGATCCTCAAGAATATTTATTAGTACAAGTAACTATCCACACTAATGTTTGATGTAAAATAAATGATTCAGTGTAAAACGTAGGAAAATGATTTAAGAATGTAATTACTTTGTTATTAACATTAATCATAAAATGTTTTTGCTTGTAATTAATGATTATATATATATATATATATATATATATATATATATATATATATATATATATATATATATATATATATATATATATATATATATATAATATTTTTGCTGGCAGTTAATAATCATTCAGCTACTTAATTGTCTGTTTTGTTCAAATTACTTTATAGTGAAAGCAATAAAATACATACAATTAAAAAAATATATTAAATATACAGTGCCATGCGAAAATATTCGGCCCCCTTGAACTTTGCGACCTTTTGCCACATTTCAGGCTTTTTCAAATTTATTGGATATCTCAAACTTTTTTAACAAATCAAAAACTGAAAAATTGGCCCTGCAAAATTATTCAGCCCCTTTACTTTCAGTGCAGCAAACTCTCTCCAGAAGTTCAGTGAGGATCTCTGAATGATCCAATGTTGACCTAAATGACTAATGATGATAAATAGAATCCACCTGTGTGTAATCAAGTCTCCGTATAAATGCACCTGCACTGTGATAGTCTCAGAGGTCCGTTTAAAGCGCAGAGAGCATCATGAAGAACAAGGAACACGCCAGGCAGATCCGAGATACTGTTGTGGAGAAGTTTAAAGCCGGATTTGGATACAAAAATATTTCCCAAGCTTTAAACATCCCAAGGAGCACTGTGCAAGCGATAATATTGAAATGGAAGGAGTATCAGACCACTGCAAATCTACCAAGACCTGGCCGTCCCTCTAAACTTTCAGCTCATACAAGGAGAAGACTGATCAGAGATGCAGCCAAGAGGCCCATGATCACTCTGGATGAACTGCAGAGATCTACAGCTGAGGTGGGAGACTCTGTCCATAGGACAACAATCAGTCGTATACTGCACAAATCTGGCCTTTCTGGAAGGGTGGCAAGAAGAAAAAAATGTTGTTTAAAGTTTGCCACAAGCCACCTGGGAGACACACCAAACATGTGGAAGAAGGTGCTCTGGTCAGATGAAACCAAAATTGAACTTTTTGGCAAACAATGCAAAACGTTATGTTTGGCGTAAAAGCAACACAGCTCATCACCCTGAACACACCATCCCCACTGTCAAACATGGTGGTGGCAGCATCATGGTTTGGGCCTGCTTTTCTTCAGCAGGGACAGGGAAGATGGTTAAAATTGATGGGAAGATGGATGGAGCCAAATACAGGACCATTCTGGAAGAAAACCTGATGGAGTCTGCAAAAGACCCGAGACTGGGATGGAGATTTGTCTTCCAACTAGACAATGATCCAAAACATAAAGCAAAATCTACAATGGAATGGTTCAAAAATAAACATATCCAGGTGTTAGAATGGCCAAGTCAAAGTCAGACCTGAATCCAATCGAGAATCTGTGGAAAGAGGTGAAAACTGCTGTTCACAAACGCTCTCCATCCAACCTCACTGAGCTCGAGCTGTTCTGCAAGGAGGAATGGGCAAAAATTTCAGATTGAAATATCCAGTAAATTTCGTTCCAGTAAATTTCGTTCCACATGATTGTGTCCCACTTGTTGTTGATTCTTCACAAAAAATAACATTTTCATATCATTATGTTTGAAGCCTGAAATTTGGCAAGAGGTCGCAAAGTTCAAGGGGGCAAGATATTTTCGTATGCAATGGCTCGTTTCCACCGAGCGTGGCGGTTCAATACAGTTCAGTATAGTACACAATTTTTTCCATTTCCATTGTTGTGAATGAAGTTGTGAATGGTACCCTAATTCGTAACTGCACCGTACCATTTTTTTGGCACCCTTCTGTTAGGGTTCTTAGCACAGTAGTACTAAAGGGTGGAGCTAGATTCACTGCAGAACATTGATTGGTTGACAGAGAATCGTCACTTGCGCATGCTTTTTCGGCCGTGTTTTTCCATGTAGACTGCAGGCTTAGCCTGTCTTCAACAGCAGAAACACAAGCCGGATCAGGGTTTATGGTCCCGAATCATACTGTACTGTACTAAACTGTACCGCACCGCTCGGTGGAAATGAGTCATAAGCACCTATAGACTGAACATGTAATATGCATGTGCATGACATCTCTGTATTAACAAATTCACATTTTTGTAGTTTACACAGCGACAATAACGGTATCGTTTTTCAAAACCGTGCACTTTGAAACCCGTTTACAAAAGTTAGCATTTTCAGGCCTCCAAAACGCCGTTGTCGTGTTAATGAACGGCCAAAGCGCATAAAAAGTAGGTTTAGTTTCGTTTTTAAAACAACAGTGTTGTGTTAATCTGATTGGTTAGTTTAGAGAAGCATAAAGTCAATGTATTTGTTTGTGTGTTTGTGTTAGAAGTGTGCTGGTGAAGAGGATGTTCCGCCAATCTGAGGATGACTTCTGCCCACCCCCTCATAAACAGCTAAGAGAGGAGACCCAGAAGAAAGGTCAGAGCAGGACAGACCTATATACACATTTATAGCTGAAATGTATATTTTTCCAACCTGGCTCTTATGAAAACAAAAGTCATCTTTGATCACCAAAATTACATAACGTATTCAATCTATTAATATGCAATTAAGCCACGCACCAGCTGAGAGACCTGCTCGCTTAACTTTACTCAAGTTACTGTAGTACCACTGCACAAAGGTATCGCTCTTTACAACGTCAGACACATGCATAACGATAATTAATATGATTAGTCTTTTGCTTGACTACGTTATCAAACAGCAAATAATGTGTTGCTAATGTTACACAAACCATGTTCCCATTCACCATCTCAGTCTGTCTTCTAAAAATCAGCATCCTTAGAAACGCTTTGAACATCATAGAACATCAGTAGAGAAATGCAAATAATTAAACATAACATCGTAATATGCATCATATACATAATCATTTACATATCATCATATACATAACATTTATTCATAATATATTTGGTGTTAATTGTAGCACAGAATTTCGAATTTATGTAAACTATTTTAAAGAAAGATGTGAGAGTGAGTGTGTACTTTACCATACTTGTTCCATGTACTGCATGCTCTGAATTCCCACTGCAGATTAGATTGTAGCACAATTCTACAGTTCATAGAATTTAAATACAATGTGGAATTAAAATCAGACTAACTATGACTTCATTTGAGATTAATATGACTGTATGTTCTTTTTACAGTGCTCTTGTATGTGAGGAAGGAGTCAGATGAGGTGTTTGATGCTCTAATGCTGCGGACGCCCACTCTCAGAGGACTCATGGATGCAGTGAGTATCTGTTTCTATAGGGGGCGCTCTACTCTAAATTACTGAAGCATTGTGCTGATTGTCAAACGCAATGGTGCATTGATTTAAAAATGAAATTTCAGTTCAAAGATTACATTTTTGTTGAATCAAATTATTCAAAGCAAAGTGAAAATAAAATCCATGCCCATTTTAAGATGCATAAATCCAGAGCCTGATCGCGATCTACTTCCTAGTGGAAGTTATATGTGACTTCAGCACAGGGCTGGACTGGGGCTAAAATTCGACCCTGGCAAACCGAGCACATCCGGCCCATGAATGTTTTTGCTGGGGTTGGGGCCTTAAATTGGAGTAAATAAGTAAAACTAGGACAAATAATGATAGATATTATCGAATTTGGCGCATATGCAGATAAACTTAATATTGCTTTTTTGTCACACAGAAATGCACTTGACAGTAAAGCACTGATGATTTTGAGCTACTGCTTTTAAATGCTGTCATCATTTATTCACTCTTGTGTCATTCCAAACCTGTATGACTTCTGTGAAACACAAAAGGATAGAATGAAGAATGTTGGCAACCAAGCCATTTTGGTTAGGCTACCATTTAAATATTGTATGAACAAAAAAAAAAAAACAGACTCAAATTATTTAATTTTATGTTACACAGAAATAAATTAATTTAGGTTTGGAATGACATCAGGGTGAAAAAAAGATCACATTTTTGGGTTGAACTATCCCTAAACAATAATATTTTTCAAGAGTTAACACAATTTAAGTTAGACACTGATATCTATCTTTCATGAGGCTATCATTGAAATATATTTTAATAAAATTTCATTAGATCTATCAAAAAAGTTCATAAAACTTTTAAAGAGGAAAAAAAGGTTTGTCCTTAATTCATGGGATCCAGGCTTTAAAGCTGTTTTATAGACTGTAGTTTAACTGTTGGCCAGTTTCATTAAAATGTAAGATACAATGTAGTCACAGGGTAAAAAACATATAGATTGTAAAAACCATGCTCCTCATTATATGGCTATATGGTTTCTAAATATATATAACATATATAATAAACTATTATATTTGTAATTTAAAAAAAAAATGTAAACACCTGTAGAAAATACAAAAACAGCCTCGATAAAAAGTGATTTATATTCTGCAATATTAATTTAAGTAATAATACTAACAATTTTAATAAATATGTTTCTTCCAAAACACCATATTTCTTCACTGTTTGCTGCAAGGTAAATTGTGGTTGTGCTTAAGTGAAACGTTTGTGTGTTGCCGTTTTCCACTTTACCTCGTCATGAATAGCCTACATGCTCGCGGCTGTTTTCAGCTGATTCAACACAGAACCTGTTATGTTCCCATATCACACGATTGTATAAAACAAATTTCAGAGTCAAAGTGCCGTTCACTGAGCAGCATTTAAACGCAGTACGTTCGTCAGCGGCTGCGTTGTGCGGATATTCGCCTTTTGCAGTTCCATGCGCTCAAATAATAAATAAATAAAAATAGAAAAAAGCGCCTAATATGGAGGGGAGGTCTCTCTCACTTTGGCCTGTCAATTCAGAAGACAAACCAATGGGTCACTGTCGCTGCATAATGGCAGTGGCACAAACCCCCCCAAAAAAACTATCGGCCCCAAAGTCGGCCCACCGGGAAAATCCATATTTTTTAAATAACTTTCACAAAACAAACCGAATCATTTAAAAATACACATATTTTATGATTTTTTTATAAACAATCAAATCGTTGTCAGTTTGGTTTTCTGATACATGACTGATGATTTCTTTCATATCGACAGATTTCTGAGAAGTATGGTGTTCCCAATGACAGAATGCTCAAGATTTACAAGAAGAGCAAGAAAGGGTAAGTGACTGATTGAAAAAAATCATCAAATTACATATGTCACATGACAACTAATAAGCCTGTTTTGACTTTTTATTCTCTTCCATTGCAGGATCCTGGTGAACATGGATGACAATATCATCGAGCACTACTCTAATGAGGACACATTTATCCTGAGTATCGAAAACTACGCAGATGCATACAAAATCACATTAATGGAAATATGAACATCTTCCCGTGTTTCTAACATTCAGTATGTTTAAGCTAAAAGACTTGTTACTTGGACTCCAACCTGGTCAAATTCATCGTCAGTGGTCCACAAATTGAATTGAATCATCAAAAGCTGATATACCTCATTTTTAAGAGACCTCAAGTATGATTTTTAAATGGTCAGTAGGAGTTTCAGCACGTCCCAAACGTGTCCATGATTTCACTGTTCTACTGTGGATGTAGAGACATTTTGAATTTAAACACAGTGTCCACAGGATTTATTATTATTATTGCATTTAATTTTAATTACCAAAATACAGACTATTTCACATTTCACTTGAGTTTGGAGACCGACAACAGTTTGCCACCTGAATTTCAACTGTACCTTCCAAAGGATTTACCTGGAGTGGAGATCAAATATGAAATGTCTTCATCATAAATCATCATAAATGCAACAAATGTCCATTAAAAATGACGATGCTTAAATACATTAATTTGGGACTTCTCTGTGGGATTTTGAGACTCTGCAGAGCTATCTGTGAAAAGTGTCCAATACTGTAAATATATATATTTTTTCATTTGTTTGTTGTTGTCATTAATATTATTGTTATTTTTACCCTGGTAGATATCATTTAGGTTCTTACTGTCTGAATTTTCACAAACATATTTTCTGATGCACAAAGAAACGTATTTTTTTTACTCAGCCACAGAATTTTGTATGCTTAATAGTGCAAAACAGGAAATATGAACGAATATAGTACGGTATAATAACTGTACAGTACTGCATTATCAGAAAATTCTTCAAATATGTTGCTCAAATACATTTCAGCCATGTTTTATGTGTTGCACTCATGTTTTAATGTGGAAATATTTTTTTAGAGGTTGCATTTATTTCAAATGCAAAAGATTTCATGACTTGTTTGGAGGTTTGAACATGTATCCTCACATAACCAGCAAAAGTCTTTCCCTAACTATTCAGTCTTACTGTCTGATTCATTCTAGTGTTTGTGTATAGTGTGACAGGTGCATATTGACTTTGTAGTCCAGATTCAGTGCCCCGATGAGCTGTTTATGTTGTAATGTTTGAATATCATTTTCTTCCAAAAGAAAATTATGTAAAAGGGCACTTCGGAAACGAATCATTTTTATGTAAATAAATGCATTTTTATCAAGTTTGGACCGAAGGTTTTTCATACTACACTTTTTTTTTTTAGCACACAAAAAAACAAAACAAAACAAATTACCTCATGATTTACTCACCCTCAAATCATCATAGGTGTATATGAAGTTCTTCTTTCAGATGAACACAATCAGAGATATTTTAAATAATGTCCTGGCTCTTCCGAGATTTATAATGGGAGTGAATATGTTATTTTGAAGCCCGAAAAAGTGCATCCATCCATCATAAATGTACTCCACACGGCTGCCGGGGATGGGTTAATGAAGCTAAACAATGGGTTTATGTAAGAAAAATATCCATATTTAAAAATTAAAACTAAAATATCTAGCTTCCGGTAGACGGCCTACGCTAGTTGACTTAAGCCCTGACGCGATGCATGATAGCGTAAGCTTTGACGCCTCTTGCGGTTAAATCAAATCAACGCGATCACGTGAATGCTTATCAATAGTACAAGTGAACAATCCTGTGGAATGTATTCGCAAAAAATGTGTTTTGCCGTGTATATGCTACAAAGTTTTTCACGTGCATCTAATTCACACTTTATGGCGTGTATATGACACGCTCTTGGGTAGGTTGGGGGTGGTAGGGTGGGTGGTTTGTGCATATTATACATCATAAAGTGCGTATCATACGCACGCGAAAAACTGCGTACCATATGCACGGCAACATTTTTTTGGTGTATACATTCCACAAGATTGCACACTCGTACTATAGATACGCATTTTTGTCAGATCAGGCTCAACAAATAGGACTGGGCAAAACAAACTCAAGCCCCTCTGACATTTCTCTTAAAAAAATCTCATTTTAGACTTCTAATCCTCTGCGCTTCTTCATTTATCAATACATCAATCACTGTAAATCGATGCATACATACGGTTTCTCTGCCGGAAGCTAGTTATTTTAGTTTATAAAATATTAAATATGGATTTTTTTTAACACAAACGCATCGCTTTACTTCACTTCAGAAGGCCTTTAATAGCTCCCCGGAGCCTTGTGAAGTACTTTTATGATGGATGGATGCACTTTTTTGGGCAAAATATCATCCTTTATTCACTGCCATCATAATGCTTGAAAAAGCCAGGACATTACTTAATATATCTACCATTGTACTCATCTGAAGGAAAAAAGCCATAGGATGGCTTGAAGGTGAGTAAATCATGGGGTTATTTTCATTTTTTGGGTGAACTATCCATTTAAACCTGATGTTACAGCGACTTTTAACCCCACATTAATGAGAAATTTGTTCATGCAAGACCATCAGACACAAGACATTTTCTTTTTTTAAGATTTTTATTTATGATATAACCAAAACAGATGCCTGTGTTCATAACATCTACACTCACACAATGTACAGGTTACCATATAAAATCTACAAAATGATAATGACAAACACTTAGTTTTTACAGATAACAATTGTACAGCATAAAGTGATAGAACACTGTTTGTTTTGCCATATATATATTTATCTGTGTTTGGCACTTGACCACATGTTGCTGTCTTGTGCGGTTTAGAATGCCAGATGCTAAATGTTTTTTTATTTTTTATTTTTTTATGAAGGAGAATCTACAAACATGAAACAAAAAGCCATTAGTTTTAAATTCAAGCTCCTTCACGAATTGTTCCGATCAGCATGTGGCCGAAGAACGTTAGATGATTACAACCTTGACTTCACAGCAAATTCAGTGGAAACCACAGAGAGTTTCTGATGGCTATCCATCTTACATGTGGCCTCAAATAAGATGTGGTTTGCTTGTGAGCAAGTGTTTGTCCATTTATAAACGGACCATGGATTTACATTACAGAAAAAGCATATGTCATCCATTTACACAGTCCCTTGCATTTTAAAACATAGACACTTCTAACCCTGAGGATGTGCAGACATATTCATACACATTAATATTCTGTCCAATACGCTCCAATTGTCTCTCCGTATTCATGTCTCTGACAGAATGCTCACAAGTGCTGACCGAAATGTATGCATAGACAAACACTGGATAAACACACGAGTACTCAAAAAGCACCACATACATACCACACACGCACATATTCATCCTAAAATGTACAGAACGTCCCAGAAAATGCAGAGAATACATTCAGTTTGACCCACGTGTAGTATGTGCAAAATGATTTGAGCTGATATTTTACCCAGGATATAAAAATAAAACACTAAGGCCAAGATTCAGTCCAATTTGAATTCGCTTTAGCATGTTGCTCATGCTGATGTGTAATTATTTTTTGATGGTGTGAAAAGAGTATCGACTGAATAATGGTCTAGATAGAGCAGAAAGTGCGCTAGAAAGCTGAAGTGAATCTGTCGGCTGGTATCTGGCTGGCTGTAAATGCTGCAGGGGTTCATGGTCTATTGTCTATGTGCAGAGTAATGTGTGGTCTTCGCTCATTGTCACAGTCCAACACAGATATGCTTTAACTGAACAAAAGAAGACAATGTCATATTTCAATACGCAGTTTCATAATGAAAAGCATTTTTCGTGGTGTGATACATTTTTATCACCTACCAAGTTGAACCATAAATTATATCTACAATTTCATTGTCTAATACTTTTTCATGTTTCCTTTCTTTTGAAGCAGCAAGATCAATATAATTGTCATCCCTATGAAAATATTACTTTGCGAAATGACATTTTCAAGCTATGTGGTTATTGTCAGTCTTATGCAGCAAGTGTCAATGTTTAAAAACATTTTTTTTTTTACTAATTATAAGTTTTATTTTTAAACGTTGTACTGATGCTTATAAAAGAAGCACCATCATGAGAAAATTTGATCCCAAACATCCATTTAAGGGTTTCTATTACAAGCTCTGACACCATAATGCAATAAATGGTGGAAAAAAAACTTCAAGTAAAAAAACTCGCCCAAGTGCCTCTCTTAAATTTTATATATATATATATATATATATATATATATATATATATATATATATATATATATATATATATATGCTGAATGGAATTTAAATACTAGGAACACTAAGAATGACAACTGTTTTTGTATGTGTAAAATTATTTCATTTAGTAAATTCTTAAAAGTAATTATTTAAAAAAGCTATAGTTTGGTGTTTAGAAAGCATATGCAATGTGTCACATTATCCCATGCATTTTTCATGCTTAGAAAATGTAGCTTCAGCTCCCTCTCGAACCGCTGTTAATTTTTAAAGCTCTTTTTGAAGGGGTTGGTGATGTCCCTTGCATCACTGCCTATTGTGTTAATGTGTAAAAAGCCTTATGTGAGGAACTCACAGAGAGATACATGTACACCAGCTTCTCAGTGTGCATGACCTCTGTGTATCAGTGTCTGACCGTTACCTGATGTGTGTCTGTGAAGGGGAAAGGGTTGCATGTTTCCATGCCTGATGTTCAGTGGGAAACTCACAGACACTCAGATAGGGGTGTAGTTTTTGGAGTCCAGGCTCTGACTGAACAGAAAGACTTGTGTAAGAGAGGTTATGACAGTAGCGAGATGCTTTTGATTCACTGGCCGGCACTGCTGGGATCACACTGCAACAGTCGCACAATGGATGGGTCGCTCTTTGCTCCCTCTACAAACTCTTCAAGCGACAGCTTACCTGAGGGAGAACAAAGAGTCAAAGGTTAAAAATAACCAGCGAAAAGTCAGTGTCTGATCTATCTATCTATCTATCTATCTATCTATCTATCTATCTATCTATCTATCTATCTATCTATCTATCTATCTATCTATCTATCTATCTATCTATCTATCTATCTATCTATCTATCTATCTATCTATCTATCTATCTATCTATCTATCTATCTATCTATCTATCTATCTATCTATCTGAATCTTCCTCTCATGTCTTGCCAAACCTTTAAAGGGATAGTTCACCCAGAATGAAAATTCTGTTGTCATTTTATACTCACTCCCAAGTTGTTCCAAACCTGTATGAGTTTCTTTGTTCTGCTAAACACACAATAAGATATTTGGAAGAATGTTCATAATCAACCAGATAGAGCAACCATTGAATACCGTATAGTACTTTTTTCTCCCTACTAGTTAATTGTTGCTGCTTGATTACAAACATTCTTCCAAATATCTTCTTTTGTGTTTAGCAGAACAAAGAAACTTATACAGGGTTGGAACAACTTGAGGGTGAGTAAATGATGACAGAATTTCCATTTTTGGGTGAAACTATCCCTTTAAGACCTTCATTCATCTTCAAAGCACAAATAAGGATTTTCATGAAATCCGAGAGCTCTCTGACCCCTTCATAGAGAGCACTTTGATTGATTACCACTTAAGTACCACTCTCCTGCCCAGAAAGGTAGGAAAGACTGTTAAAATAGACCATGTGACTACAGTGGTTCAACCTAAATGTTGAAGCAACGAGAACTATTTTTGTTCGCAAACAACCCCCCTCAACAATCAATTCTCATGTGTGCCAGCAAGCCTCGGTTGAGTTCCAGAATCAAATCACTGAGTGTGCTTCTGAAATTACTGAGGGTGCTCTAGTAAAGTGCAGATAGGCTAAAAAAAACCCGGCTCAACCAAGTTACTACTTTTACCAATAATTGAAATTTTAAAAATATTTTGCTACAAATTGCCTACATTGGACTTTACATTGCTTTATGCATTACTAGTATTACTAGTATACTAGGACACCAGAACCCATTTATTGAGAAAATTAATATGTGTAAACATGGCCATAATCCACAAATGCGAGTGGTGAGATTCGCTAAACGCTGCAAAACACGCTGTAAATAGATGCACTCTGAGGTAAGGTCAAGTATGTCTTATAGCCAGTTGCGCAATATGTGGATAGGCTACCGCATGATTTTTGCCACCACCAACTGAGAGGATTTTCATCAGCAGGCAGTGTATCTTCTCTTTCATTTATATCCATCTCATGCTCCAAAGCCCTGATTGCCTTCTTCGGCACTGCTGTGTCTGACAACGCCGTCGAACAGGTTTTCCATCTTCAACTCCAACTAAACAAACCGCGTTACGTCATATATTTATTTGACAGCCCCACAGCGCAGCAATTTCAAAGCGCTACATCAGAACACTTGCTTTCCATTGGCCGACGCTGTTTAAAATTCGGAAGTGCTGCAACGTTTACACTAAGGTCAACAGTATAGATGACTGGCACAGATGAGAAGAGATTGTGGAACAAAGTTGCTATTTTTGCTTGTTTTTTGCGCAAAAAAGTCTTCCGTAACTTCCTAAAATTAAGGCTGAACCACTGTAGTCATATGGACTATTTTAACGATGTCCTTTCCCCTCTATGGAGGGGTCAGAGAGCTCTAGGATTTCATCAAAAATATCTTAGTTCAATGGGATAGAAAGCTCACCATCACGATTTGTGTCCATCTGGCGGAAGATCTTCTCTGTGCGTTTCTCAGGTGTGGACTCGTCCTCTGGCATCTTCATCACTGCAGATACCATCTTATAGATGGCCTGAAAAAGACACACAAATGATTTCAGTAGAGTTTGGTGTTAGCATGTTGCTAAGTACACAGGACTCTAACAAGCAAATCTATAGTAAGATTCTGAACCCGTTGCAATGCATAATGGGGTTGTCTTATGTGGGAAAGCACATGCAGTGCTGCATTAGAATTTGCTAGCTTTTGGTTGAGGAGTGCACCTATGCTGTTACGGAAGTAGGCACTAAAATCTGCCTTTTATAAATCTTATTAGACAAAATTGGAGAACTCTGGGTATGATTTGGTATTGGAGGCATCACTTTGTAACTAGTTCAAAGTAACCATAGCGACTGCATTTCTCAGGTAATTGAATGAATTGAAAAGGAAATTACAGCCATTTGTGTGCACTCAGCTGTCAGATTCAGGGAGTGCACTTAGGAAGTTGACACATCTCGGCAATTGCTACAACGGCGTGAAATTTACCTAAATACGCGCAAAAAATAATTGCCTGCTGCACTCAACTCTCCCTATCTGAGCAAAACATCATGCACAAATGAATATTGCTATATGAAGTAATCTACTTTTTCTGGTTTAATAACCAAGGTAATAAGGCACAAACCAAATCCCAGACACTTTGATATTATTGATTTGCCATGTTTATTCAGTGAATGGGAATCAGGGGCGTGGGACTGGGGGGATAAAGGGTACTGAGTAACCAGGGCCCGAGGCAGGGGGGGGGGCCTTAGAAGTCGGTTTTCTATACATACACATTAATGATACGGGGGCCCAGCAAGATGGTTTGTACCCAGGGCCCAAAATTTGGTGCTACGCCCCTGATGGGAATAGCTGAAATATATAAATCACTATAAGGTTAGAAAATACATCTTCTGTAAGTATTAAAAACCAAAGGAAACGTGTTTTTGTACACAACTGGTGATTTATAACTTTGTGTAATTTTAGTCGGTTTGTGGAAGCGTCTAATGAGCTTTAATAAGCTGGTGATATGAAGTTGACAGCTAATTCATTAAAACCAGCACAATCTACATTTAAAAGATACAACACTATACCGTAAACATAGATAATGGACTACTGTCTCTGAAACGTGTCCTAACCATGCACAAAGTGCTAGTTTTCAGTCTTAAATTTTAAAGCGAGTTTCAGCAAGAAAATACCATTAGATGATGTAATGTAATGTTTTAACTGAGAGTGATAAAGAATCACATTCATGAACTCACACACACACACCTGTACAATCTCGAGCATTTCCGCCTTGCTTATGTATCCATTGCCATCCAGATCGTACATACTGAAGGCCCACTTTAGTTTCTGGTCCAAACGGCCGCGCGACGTGACGCTCAGGGCAATGATAAACTCTCTGAAATCTATTGTTCCATCTCCATTAGCGTCAAAGGTTCTGAAGACGTGTTCCGCAAACTTTGACGCGTCTCCGTAGGGGAAAAAGTTGCCGTAGATCTTCTTAAATTCTTCCATGCTGAGTGCACCGCTGGGACAATCCCGCAGAAAGCCCTTGTACCACTCCTGGATCTCATGCTCAGTGAAGTCTGTGTTTTCCAGCAGGTCCTGTATCACCTCGGGACGGAGTTTGCTGTTCTGCTTTCCCATGTTGATGGTCTAGTTTCAACTAGAAATGAAGTAGAAAAAGGAGAGAAACTGTTATTTAAATGTATCACAGTAAGTAAGTAATATTATCTGCAATTACAGTTAAAAATGGACACTGGTTTTGTCCATTTTTGCCACCCAACTTGTTTTTTTTTAACCCAGTATTTTATAGAGTGTGCTGTACTTGGAAGATTTGAAGCACACTACAAGTGCACATTCAATAAAACTGAGCATTTTAAAAAGCTTTTAGCTTTCAAATTTGGGGTTCACACATACAAGATTATAAAATTCATAGCAAAGATCAAAGAATTCATAGCCAAGAAACAATGCAGTGGTCCCCTTAATGTTGTATCTTTCAATGCTAGTTTTGACTTATATCAAAATGTTTTTGAGGCCCGCCCCCTTGGTTTAAAACCAATAAAGATCACTAAAATGGCAAAGGAGATCACTTTAATATTGCAGTTCTTTCTCCTAGACATCAGATTTATTTCTTACATTATTATGACAAACCTTATGAATAATTTCACATGTGAAGAGATTTGTCTCAGATTTGCCAAGACAACAAAGAATGCAATTCAAAGTCAGAGATCTCAATATGTAGCTACTCAAACATTTCTTGCCAATTTTTTTTTTTAAGATCACTGATCTGACTTTCTATCCACATACATTTTATAGCTCAACAATTTTCTCATCAGTGTCTGTTCCTCCTTTTCTTAGAGACAAATATAACATTCTCTGCAATAAATATACACAGCATAAAACAGCAACGTAACATCGCCCTAACCCTGACGGGACTCTTGGTGTAATTGTACTAGTATGTATGCAAAGCACACACATCTTCCACATATCAAAAATTTCTCTTCCTTCTCCCATCTGTCAACTGAACTTTCCACTGGTAGACCGCAGCAATGCTTTCACCTGCTGAAGTGTGTGTCTATGTGTGTGTGCAGCTGCACCAAATCATTTCCTGATGCAAATCACATATAAAAACCCGTGTGCATGCAGTCCTACACACAGAGATCTCGAGAGCATATATTAGGGTAATTCTATGAAATCAGTGCTTTTTCCTGCATCATTTTAATACAGCAAGAAGAAGCTGGAAAAAGTATTATTAGATATTTTTATAGCTGTTTTCAGAACATTGTCTATATTAACAATTTATTAAGTAATCACAATAAAGGTCATTTTTTATGTATGCATAATATTTATGTGAGGGACTCAAATGGCATGTGCAATGACTATTTATTCTCATCCATGTCCACTGAGATTAGAGTGGATGGAGAGAGATGGGGGACAAAAAATAACACTGGTGAGATTATGAGATGGAGAAACCGAAACTGCTCTTGTAAACAGGAAGCAGTCCATCAGTTTGCCTTTCACGGCTCTTCACGTAGCGCATGTGACTATATATACTGTGTTTATTTATCTTAATTTAACACAATGATATGGGGGGAGGGGGAGGGGGAGAGAAAAATAATGAAATATATACACTGATCAGGATATATTGTGTTAGTCCCCCTTTTGCTGGTAAAACAGCCCTGACCCATCGAGGCATGGACTCCAGTACACCCATAAAAGTGTGATGTTAGCAGCAGATCCTTTAAGTGTTGTAATTTGCAGGGTGGGGCCTCCATGGATTGGACTTGTTTGTTCAGCACAGCCCACAGATGCTCAATTGGGGAATTTGGAGGCCAAGTCAACAGATCAAACTTGTTGTGCTTCTCAAACCATTCCTGAACCATTTTTGTTTTGTGGCAGGGTGTGTTATACTGCTGAAAGAGGCCACAGCTGCCATGGAATACCATTTAAATGAAAGGGTGTATATGGTCTGCAACAATAGGTAGGTGGTACGTGTCAATGTAACACCAACGTGGATGGCAGAATCCAAGGTTTCCCAGCAAAACATTGCCCAAAGCTTCACACCGCCTCCACCGGCTTGCCTTCTTACCATTGTAAATCCTGGTGCCATGTGTTCCCCAGGCCCCACGTGCATCAATAAGCCTTGGCCGCCCATGACCCTGTCGTCAGATCATTGTTCCTTCCTTGGACAACTTTTGATAGATACAGACCACTGCAGACCGGGAACAGCCCACAAGAGCTGCAGTTTTAGAGATGCTCTGACCCAGTTGTCTAGCCATCACAATTTGGCCCTTGTTAAACTCGCTCAAATCCTTACGCTTGCCAATTTTTCACATCAACTTTGAAGACAAAGTGAAAAAATTATGATAATCAGTGTTATTCACTTCATCTATGAAGTGGTCATAATGTTATTGGTGTAACATTATGTATAATGATAGGTGTACAAATCAAAATTTTCCTGTTCAGTTTTGGTCATTTCAGTGAGAAAAAAAGACATTAGCATGATATGAAGACTTCAGATGGAAAAGCCTTTAAATCAGTCTGGAGTTTTTCTTTAAAATAAGCATTTTTGTCAGGCTTTATTTATAGGTTTCTACCTAAGTACCAGTGAATGGGCTGATGCTGAGATTTAGTGGGTTTGAAGTGAAAGTATGTTATGAACCTATAGCTACTATATGCGGAGTGTATTCACTCAGTATTGTTATCTCTCTTTATTTTTTTTTTATTTATTTTTTTACCAAAGTAGCTTTTAGAGGCTTTTGCATCTGAACTCTTTATATTCCTTTTGATTGGCCCCTTATTATAGCCTAGAAATCTAGACGCATCCTAGCGGCAGCAAATCTAATCTGCCCGCGAGTGTCTAACAACTCTCAATACACAACTAAGCTGTAAACGACAAACTCTGGTCGGGCCTATCACATCGTGTATAGAGTCGGTGGGCGGGGCTTAACATAATGACGGCCGAGTTGCGCTTGTTTGCGTGCTTCTAGTAAACACAAAAACTGGCGAACGGCGGTCTTTCAAATCAGCTTTGACTGCAACTCTGGAAGACTTGGGAGTTAAGCTTTTCTCTGAGAAAAGGCACTGAAGTCATTATTAAGAAGGGAAGATGTGTTCTGAGTTTTGCCGACCGGTGTTGTGTAATATTCAGTTCCTGTGAAAAACTGTTCCAGTGGGTGGAATATTCATGAATACTCCACCCACTGGAACAGTTTTTCACAGGAACTGAATATTACACAACACCGGATACGGTGAAAGTTTAATCGTTCAACCATAGACTAACTAGCTCTGCTTCACCTTCGTTACTTTGGTTGGTTGAAGCGCTATCAAATTGCGTAGGCTACGAGGGAGTTTGAAAGACAACCGTTTATCCCGCCCCTCGGATTGAGCCCTGTCAGTGGTGAGTTTCCAGACCAAACATCTTGATGTGGGTCTGGTTTGTCAGGCCATACCCTTATTATACACTACTGTTCAAATATGTGGTGTCAGTAATATTTTTTGTGTGAATAAATAGTTTTTATTCAGCAAAGAAACACTATTGATCCCGAATCCTGAATAAAAATATATATCACAATTTAATAAAAGTAAATGGTAATAATATTTCACAGTATCCCTGTTTTTGTTGTTGTTTTTTTTACATTATTTTCGATCAAATGAAGCCTTTGAATGATAGTAGCCTATATATTTTATTGCAACTTTGAATTTTGAATTATGTAATCATGGAAACCTAGAGGGAAATTATATTTCTCAGATGTTGCTTTGTGAAAGTCTTTTATCATCAAAGTTTTTATTTCATTGACAATTTGAAATATCAACATTGACTTTTATATTTCTGTGTTCACCATCTAAATTATCTGCTATGCTTACACATGGCTGCACCATTATACCATTTATGAACCATTTCTATATCTGTTCTCTGATCAATTTCTATAGGCTATTCCCCTATGATCTTCAAAGCCCTGACCAAACCGAACGCTCCATCCACACCTCTCACTACAGAGCCTTCAATTACCCAAAGATACTACCTCCATTCATCCAGTCTGAGCACAAATAGTACAACAGACCCATTTTTCCACAGCAGATTTTCATGCCGCTTCGTTGGATGGAGCACATGGATAAAAGCATTGTGATCAATCAGAATTTAATTGCTTAATGGATATGTATATTACAATCCACCCATTGTCGGTAAGAGGCAGTCTAATCTTACTTTTAGTGAAGCACAAAATATGATTGCATTTGAAGTGTCTTTGAATAAATCAAACAATAGAAGAAGAATATAAATAAGCTAGATTTTCTGAAGTAAAAAATGATAGAAACAGACAGATTAAAGTTCAGTGCTTATGTTTGTTGTTAGGGGTTTGTTCCAGTCACTCTGAGACATCTCTGTTATTGTCTGCTATCTCTCTCGACCTTTTCGATCATTAATGACATCCCTTCTGATCCCTCCTCAGGACAAGCCATGTTCTTGAGAACCCGAGCTTATGGCTCACAGGATCCCTGATGTTCTTGGACTTTATTTCCAGGGCCAACAGCTCAAAGATCCCTGTCTCCAATTAACCCTAAGACTCTTAGCGCCTCCTATAGCACTTCGATGACGCCATGCTTACATAACGCAGGCCAACAGACAGCTTGGCCTTGTGTTGCTACAGGTGGACACAAGGCACCAATGTCCCTATCAGCCAAGAACAGGTGACTAGTTACTCAAGAACACATCACATTCACCAAACATATATATATATATATATATATATATATATATATATATATATATATATATATATATATATATATATATATATATATATATATATATCCGTTTAAAGGTTTGGCAGGACATATGAGTGAGATAGATAGATAGATAGATAGATAGATAGATAGATAGATAGATAGATAGATAGATAGATAGATAGATAGATAGATAGATAGATAGATAGATAGATAAAGAAATAGAAAATAAAAAGAGAAAATAAAAATAAAAAATTGTTAGAGAAAATAAAAAAATAATTGTTGTTAATCAAATTAAAGAAACTAAATATTAGATTAAAAACTTAAATAAGGAATGTTGTCTTGGCATCTAACTGAAAGAAATTCAATACTAATATGAATAAAATTAAAACTGAAATTAAAAAGACATTAAAACTATAAAGTAGAAATATAAAAAGAACTATGACAAAAACAAAGACTAAAAACTGAAACAGAATTTAAAATGAATTCAAAATATTAATGAATACTAGTTAATAATAAACTAACAGTGTTTGCCAATGGGATAAAAAATATATTTCATGCACTGTAAAAAACAATGGTGCTCCATTACATTTTTAAGAACAATCAACAATGTTTAAATAACAAATGTGCTGAATCATAAATGCATAAATACATATTATAGCTCATCATTTAATTCAACTGAATAGTTAATAACATTGAACACGTAGAACATTCAGCCTGACTTTCAAACCTAATGATTGGTGACGCGTGACTTGCCTTCACAGCCTTTCAATAGCATGAGCCATCAAAGTGATAGAAATAAACATTCTCTTATGAGTGGCATTAAATAGAACACGACACAGGAAGGTGTGTTGTTCGATATGAAAGATATATCCCCTCCACCCCTCTAACCGCAGAATAAAACCAAAAGCTTCGAAGTATGACTGTGGAAAATGTCAGCACTGCATTCATCTTTGTGAGGGGGCTATGAAATGAACTCACTAAATGCTCTCATAGTTTCCTTGTTTCCCATGCTCACCAAAAATACATTACTTTGTTAACTGTGCAATAAAGTACAGCATTTCTGTTTAT
Source organism: Pseudorasbora parva (assembly GCF_024679245.1). Taxonomy (NCBI): domain Eukaryota; kingdom Metazoa; phylum Chordata; class Actinopteri; order Cypriniformes; family Gobionidae; genus Pseudorasbora; species Pseudorasbora parva. The sequence continues at coordinate 19,419,896 of NC_090190.1, forward strand.
GAGTTATCATGGGGACATTTAGTCACATTAGTCAATGTGGAAATTTCCTTCGCATATCAGCACTCATCTACAGTGCTGCATTTACATGGCTAGGTTCAGTGTATGCTAAAATTAAAATTGACCATTATAATGATAGTCAGCATGCTCAATATAAAAATGTATCTGGATCAGTTATTAACATTTAGTCACAGATATTATTCTCACATATAGCTATTAATTATATGCCAAACCCTTTCAAGGCTGTTGGTTTCTGTGGCTGGCAACTGTTTACCTCAATCTGCAATTCTCATCTGTGCCATGCTATCACCAAATTCATGCCGCATCCGTTTCAGTTTGTCTCATTTATAACCATTTGTTTCCTCATGCTAGGATGCATATCACAGATTTCAAATTGTGAACATAACTATGAAAATAATTCACAAAAAAATCAATAATAAATAAAATACATTTTTTAAAAAGCCTTTACATAGCCTATCAGTTCAATATAGCTCGATATATTAAGCAGTTTCAATTTTGATCTTGTTTTAAGGTTGTTTATGCATTTTTACTGGAAAACATGACAAAAATGCTGATGCTAATTTAATTTAAATAGATAGTAAAAAATAAATAAGGTTTACTGAAGATACATAATCACTCTCTGTCATCATAATGGTTCAAATGTATTATTGTTTATGGAAGATTCACAGTGGGTCTCTGAAGTTTGTAAAATAATGCTGTCACACTGACGGGTCGGAAATTAGTGAGGGGCTAAGGTAAATATGGCACTAAAATGAATAAAAATACTATTTTATAGATAAGTTAGGTATGGTTATTTATATAGTTACATATTATATAATAACGCAATATCACACAGGCAAGAATGTCAGATATTTCAAATATCAGCATGCTTGCAAATGTGATTCCATAGTCCAAGTTGGAGACACAATATTGTCTGTTGTTTTTTTTCCCTTCTAGTTCGCCAACCAACATATTTTAAAACAAATCCTCATCTCCGAGCAACAGAGAGTGGTGTTTCATTTCTGAGTGAACCCATATTTTTGAATGAATGGGTTGAGTGAACGATTCAATGGCACATTCGTAAAAATAGTCACTTTCAATCATTATTTGTTTCTGTATTCAAAACTTTATATACTCCTCCTGTTCAAACCACCTGCTCCAAGCAGGACCCGAACCCCGGTCCGCCGGCATGAGAGTCGGACGCTCTAACAGCGAGGCTAAAGGCTGCAACATCTAGTGTCAGCTGCTAGAGTATCTCGAGGACAGGGGAGTGAGGTTCACTCGCACAGTGACTACTGTTACATATATTTATCATTAATATTAGAAGCTTTACATAACTACAACCCTGTAGTGTCGTCATTGATTACATCTAAGAATTCGACATAAGACTTGACACATTAACTATATGTGGATGGAGAGCAATTTGCTTTTTAAAGTAAAAAAAGAAAGGAATTCAGTTTAAGGGTGCATTTTAAGAAATTCGCAGTCAATAAGTACTAATATTGGGTCTCTGGATATTAAATGTGAAATCCACTAGCAGAAGCCTTTATATTGACTGCACAGAACACACAAATCATCAAACACTTTCCTGTAACTTTACATAGCTTAGTTTCACTTTCTTCAGCTAACTAAAGCTAACAAATCGGCTTCAAAATCTCTCTCTCTCTCTCTCTCTCTCTCTCTCTCTCTCTCTCTCTCTCTCTCTCTCTCTCTCTCTCTCTCTCTCTCTCTCTCTTCTCTCTCTCTCTCTCTCTCTCTCTCTCTCTCTCTCTCTCTCTCTCTCTCTCTCTCTCCTTGTACCAGCAGGATTAACTCAAGGTTCTGTTAGGCTAATCTGAAGCAGTAGGATATAAATATAGACTCATGTCTGTTATATAAGGACCATTAAATAACTTACACCAGGACTTGTAGATAAAGAAAACACAGCAGGTATACATATTGCGTAAAACACAACAATGAGCCTTTTCTGAGTCAATATGGAGTCTGCATTAATCAGCAACCTCAGTATTTCCCAACAGTTAATATGAAATAAAATATGCAATATAAAATGAATCCTTTACAATTCAATTCGTAACTTCCTAAAATAAGCTTGGGTTCTACATGTATGTAGAAAGTCTTTGAGCGAAATATGAGAATTTACTGGGCTAGGTTAAAAAAAAAAGTGAGCTTCTCTCTGAGGCGTGACCCTCTGCTGAGATCGTTGAGTTCACAGATTGGTTTCTAAAACACTATGAAATAAGAGTGTGGCATTTGGACTACATTGGCGTAATGGTTCCATTGCCTCTAAAAGTATAAGCAGTTGAAAGCTAGAGTATAATGACCTTCTAAATGTCTCTGAGAAAAATTCAGTGAATGTACTTGAAAGTAGTTATAAATATCACACACCATCAGCTGACATTTTTTTTTTTTTTACCAGTGCCGAGGTCGTTAAAGGTCCATATTTCCTGTCAGAAGAAACAGCAAATTTATATTAATACCCAGACTTTTGACGTAAAAACATTTTTGTCTAGTTCAAATGTAAACGTTCAGCAATCAATCTTAAAGCTTTAACTTGTAAACTATCCTTGCTTGACCTCGACACAATCCTCCATCCATCTTTGAGAAAGGCACCAAACGCCATCGTGAGAGAATGCTCGACAATTCCAGCACATGCTCTTAACATAAATATTTGCAAAGCTCCTATTTTTGGAAACATTTTTTTCATACCATTTGCCGTTATAAATCATGGTCAATTACAGCAATTGTGACGGAACTCTTCAACAAACTGGAAATGCTTTAACATTACAGTCTTAAAGCTCAAACGTTGAATGTAGAGGAACTCGAGCGTGAAATCACTAACACCACGGCTCATTACAATGTGCCATTACTGTTCTCAGCTGCTGTCACTCTCAATGTACATACTTGAGCTTACATTATAATAATACATATACCCTCAGCCTCATTAAAAAACATACATTCCTCTCAAGTCCTACACTGGGCATCATAGTACACTGAGTCTCAGAAGCTGTTCGAGATGTCAAATGAAAAGCTCTCAGGATCTAATGAAGCATTTTATAAGTGAGACAAGTCACAATATACGCTTTACTATTAATATACTGAAGCTCAAACTCAGAGAAAACTGACTTTTTAGCCACCAGGTGTAAATTTAAACTGTCATTAAGTGCCCAACTAAACAGAAGACATGAATGGACATGCTCATAATGGACATGATCATAAGATAACGTTGAACCAAACACACCCTATGGACTCTACAACCAGTCTACATGATTAATACGCTAGAGATAAAACCTATATTTTCCATGTTTGCATATGCTTCAACTTTCTCTTCAGCTGTTCACTTCAATGTTTATAGTCACTCAGTTAATATGAGCTCAGTTAATATGTTTAATAATTATACAGGAATTTGCAAACTTTTGTTTAAAATAGTTTTAGAGCATATCAAACAACAGGACACTCCTAAAAATAAAAGTTCTTTATTTGGCTTCTATGATTCCACGAAGAACCTTTAACATCCATGGAACCTTTCAATTGCACGACAGGTTCCTTAAGTAGAAGGTTCTTCAGATTTCGGACGTAATGGTCCTTCGTGGAACCCAAAATGGTTAACCTTTACTTTTAAGAATGTACTATTTGATATGTGATGTCAACTTCCCACAGACGGTGGGTATTTCACCATACATATTGTTCCCAAGCAGCCTTAAAAAAAGTGCCCTACAAGCCAAATACAATCAAAGGTGAAAGACCTTTCACCTTCTCTGACCCACCTTGAAGTAAATGATGCGATTTCAGTTTCACCTGTTGGACCTTGTGATGTCGCCAGCTTTCTTTCCTCCTTTCTTCCCTTTCTATACCATCTCTGTCGGCAGCTCTTCACAGGAAGCTTTTTAAACAGACACCACTCCCCTCTCCCTTTCTAAATTTCCTTCTCTATCTCTTTCTGTTTCTCCACTCTCTCTCGACTCTCTAGGGCTTTACCAAACTCTCCCACAAAGCCGCGTGTCTCTATTTCCACATCCCCACAGACGTCACATTTTTTTCTACGCGTCCACTTGCGTTTTTTTTTTTTAGATGGTATGTGTGCTTTCTGAACAGCCTGTCAGAAAAAAACATCACCGTGTAATCTACATGCATGCCTCAACAATACAAAAGGAAAAAAGACCGTCTCAACAACTTCCTGCAACCTGAGACGTTTTGTCAAGCATTCTAAGAGCATGTTTGACATTTAACCTGAGTTCCCAGTGATGCTTTACATATTACATGATTCCTCTATTTGTCAATGTACTTGTCATCAACCACTCAATAATGAGAATCAAGTCATTTGGAGCAAAAGGCTTATTTCCTCTTTCACATAACTTTGAATCAATAGGCGAGTTGTTATAACTGCAGTGTGACTTAAACGCCTTTATATTATTCATAGTTTTCATAAAACAAAGTTTTTAAATTAGAGTTTATGGGCTTGTATAAATTAAATTGGCTAGTTGTACTTTTAAAATTCATAGTCTTATGCTTATTAAAGTGAACTCCAGCAAAAAGCTGAAGGGTTATTCAAAATTTTGAAGAACTGGGTGACCAGACTTTCCTTTATACATGCATACATTATTAAATTCTCTGATATTCTAATAACTTTAGTATCTTCATGGCACTTCAAAGTGCATGTAATGTATCTTAGATCCTCCCTTGAAAGCATGCAGTGTTCCCTCTTCTAAGCCTTATGTTCCCAGATTTATCCAAAGCCAAATGATCTGAAATCCACTGAGGTCGGTCGCCTTCCAGCACGCTGTCGGTTCCAGGTTTCTCAGTGGAAGAACTGGAATAAAACCGTAGATACTGGTGACCTTCATTCTTCAGGCAGAGATGCCTTCATCCTATTAGTTTAAATTGTTGCATCCCGTTCACTTTCAAACAACAGTTGTTGCTTTCCAGTCGTCCAAACCTCACGGGATGCTGAAGAATCTCAGCTGTCTCTTTTCAATTTCATGTTCTCGTCCTCTTGTCTGACAGTGCATCAGTGCATGGCCAGCATATAACAGCACAGAGACTTCACCTGCAGGTAAAACAGCACAAAAAGGACAGAACTCACCTCAGGTGGTTGTTCTGTTGCTGTGCCGTGAGACTTTAGATGGCCATAACCTGGGGACCTCTGCAGGGAAGAGGCGTTGAGTGGCCTCAGTGGTGATATGCAGCCACAGGTATCAGGAACAAGCTTTGATGCAACCAGCAGCTCCAACGAAAAACTCCACAAGACTCACCCGCAGCTTAGTTCAGAGCACCGAACTGCCTCCCACAGTGACGTCAAAGCTGCTGGTCACATGACCTGCCTGAAAAGCCTATGAGAGCCATCGTTGCCCTGGCAACAGGAACTCAGCATTGACTCTTGCTGCTTGTCACTTCTTGATTATTTCTTAATGTTAAAAAACAGCTATTACATTTCAAACTTAGTTATATAAATAAAATGAAATATGACAAGGAAACCACAAGTGTATGTATGCATAGGCCTATTATTATTTGTATTATTATTATTTTTTTTTTAGTATTCACAACTTGAACATTCAATCCTGTAGTTTAAATTTGTAATCCCAGATGGTTTAACAGGACGCGCACACACACACACGTCTGGGTTGCTTGTTTCCTCATGTGGACCTCAATTTAGGTCCCCACAGTGACAAGAGTTCCCATGAATCAGCGTGCATTCATGTTGAAGTCTCCACTGGGATAGAAACACACACACACACACACACACACACACACACACACACACACACACACACACACACACACACACACACACACACACACACACACACACACACACACACACACACACAGATATTGCCATTCAAAATGTCCCCACAATGTAGGGTTTACCAGAACACAAACACACACTCATAGTTTGCTATCTTCCTGGGGGCTCTCCATAGTCGTAATGGTTTTTATACTTTTATGTTTTTTGTGTTTTTTTTTCTTCATGACAAAATTCCCTCTTTGTCTGTAAGAACTTTATTGTCATGATCACATTGTGATACACAGGACAGGTGGAGCGCGTTAGCGTTAAGAGCAGACGTCCCTCACATTGGAGGCCATGCTTTTACTTAAGCAGATTAAAGGGAAGTCAAAGCCTTCTCTCATTAGCCTTAACGAACAAACACTTTTTAAGGCTACATGCTGAGTCAGTCGTCTGCAGGGCTGCAACCTGCACGGGCACCCAAATCACTCTCAGAATGCATTATAACAAAACACGGGTGCACATGCAAAATACAGGCGATGACATCTAACTCAGACATTCACATTTTTGCATGCGCAATCCATAAAGCATAATATGTTATAATACGCTACTTATTTATTTGGTTAAGGTGTAAGTATACAGTTAAGTACTAGTAATAATTAACTACATGCACTTACTATATTGTTTGGGTTTGCTTTAGGGTTAGTTGCATGTAATTATGCACAATTTATGGTAATTACAATAGTGATTACATGTAACGTGTAAGGTCACTGTAAAATACAGTGTTAACTTGTGTTTATCTTCATGTGCATGATCCTGTTGAGTGAATGTGATTTCAGCAAGTACAACATGTCCCTAGATCAGGATTTGTTGATCCTGGAACAAAATCCCAATCAACCAATCAGATTTGAAGTTTACGGTTTATGTCAAGTTAAGGCTTACAACCTTGGGCGCTCCTACATCTGTGTTATTCACCTATCATTTCCTTCTGATTTTAGGAATAAGTTATGAGCAGGGTTAGGTTTAGGAGGAGGGATAGGATTAAGACTAAAGATAATGATCCAGGAACACATCTTACTTGGCAAATCCCAGTGACCCTTGGGGGTTGATACCTGGAAGAGGGTCATATTGCTCATAGGTTGCTCTGTCATATAGCTCAGGAGATTAATTTAGTATTAATTAAGCTGTTTTGTTTCATTTAAAGGTGTCATGAACTGGCTTTTTAATTTGTTTACACTGAGGTCAACTTGTGACATTTACATTCAAAAACACCAAAATATAGTAATAGGCATTTTATACCTCTCTCATGGAACACTAGTTTTTTTTATGGCCGTGCCGCACTGAAGACTTGGAAGTAAACAACCACTGCTTGGATAAGCTTTGCATATTTAATGAGCTTTGGGTCCCCCGTGAGGATGTTTTGAATGTATGTGGGAAAAAGGCAACCGGATTGATACGCCCAAAGGCTCACAAAATGTCTTTATCAAACAAACACCCAATTAATTGGAATGTTATTTTTTATTACTTGGCCCGCCGATCGTTGGAAATAAGCGCGAACCGCACATCCTTAACATGCACAGGCCTCATTGCAGAGTCAGACAAATCAGCATGATCACAATTTCCGCGATTGGATTTTTCCTTCAAATATCAAGTCAAGAGAGTAAACAACACACTTGGTAGTCATCTGGAAAACACATAGCCCCAAGACGTTGGGCTTTGTGAGCCCTGGCCCATAGGCTACATGTCCGAGTTTAATCAATGATCACGAATTGTAACACAACACCTCCAATAAAGGATTCTTCAGCACTGTGACAGTGTGCTAAGTTATGTTCAGTTAGACACATACACAAAATATCTATAACAATCTATAACAGTTCTATCTATAACAGTTCTACATCAAGAAGGAGTCCGGCTAATAGTAGTATTGCATGTGAGGATGCTGCAGATGGCTGATCATTTATAGACTTTTCTTACAGAATGAGAACAAAGTATAACAACAATAATAATTCGCATGGTTTGATATGAACTAATCGATCGTTAGATTTAATCACCGTTTAGAGCGTGATTTATTGTAATACTTTTTTCCTCAACAACAAAAGCGGCAGACATGTTACTTTGATTGATGTCAAATGTTTGAAATTATGAAGAATATGACGAGAATATAGTTGAGTTAAAATTGAAATCTATGCATGGCAGACTTTCTTGGACAGTTTGAGATATTGTTTAGATCTCTTTGAAACTCTCCAGGAGAGACTGAGAAGCAGAGGCTCCCTGCAAGTCTCTCCATTGCATCTCATTGCTGTCTAGGAGAAACATCCGAGATGCTACTAGAGGTCGCATTTGTGATTTTTGCTTTTATAAATTGATGAGACATTTAAATAGATCGTGTTAATTTGTAGATCTCTGATATCTGATTGCACATTCATATTGAGATCTCCTTTTGCTCACATTGCTGTAATGTCTATAGGAGAAACAAATGAAATCACTGGAAGCAGGAGATTTAAGCAAAAGTCTCAATTTGACCTCATTTCATTGCTGTCTAGGAGAAACACCTGAGATCTTAGATGTGATTTTTACTTTTCTTTCTTCTTTTATTATAAAACACCTTTTTAAAACAACTCATGGTTGATCCAAGGTGCTAATACATTCTCAAAAACAGAACGGAAACTACAATACAGAAAATACAATAAATACATACATATTAAAAGCAATTGAAAATAAAGCATAATAAAGCATTTTTAAGCATGAACTTAAAACTAGGTAAGGAGATGGGCAGATTTAATTGTAACTAGTAAGTTATTCCAGAGACTGGACTGGCAACAGCATAAAGCTTGTGGAGCCTGCACGGAAAGCAGGCCAAGATTGCTAGATTTCAAGGACCTGTTTGGTTTGTCAGTGGACAAATTAAATCACTTTACTTCTGAGAAGTATGAAGGTACTTGATTATTCAACGATTTTAAAACAAATATTAGAATTATAGAAACAATTCTAAAATTGATCGGTAGCGAGCTAGTGCAGAGAAGACAAAACGGGCATAATGGGATCAAACTTTTGGTCAAACAGCATTTTGGACCATTTGGAGACACATTAGAGAGAACTGACTTAATCAACCCCTAGGTGAAATGAGATAAATGAAATAAGTTTTCGTTAGATGTTGTAAACGGAGAAAGCTCAAGCACTAATTCGTTTCTCAAAATTTAGGTTGCAGTCAAAATGAATTCCCATGTTTTTTTCTGCGCAAGTAGTAGATGACCGAGATCAAGAACATTAACATCTTGTGACTTATTTAAACCAAATAAAAATAACTTGATGTTAGGTTCTGCTTTAACCCTATTTGTAATTCATTTAAGCAGGCTAGCAGCACTCCTGAGGATTCTTTTTTATGTTGCAAAGGAAGATATAACCAAGTGTCTTCAGCATAAAGATAGAATGACATTCCATGTACCCTAAAAATAGCACCCATAGGCAAAATGATGAAAACAGAATCGGACCATGATTTGATTCCTGGGGTACTCCACATGCAAGAGGACATGCTGACCAATATAAACATTGAACCTTCTTTTTGATAAAAAAAAGAACAAAACCATTTTAAAACATGCCTGCAGTTCAACACAACTCTCCAACCTGGAAATAAGAATATTGTGGTCTACCATGCAAAGCAGATTTTAAAGTCTAACAGCATTCCATTCATCAGTTTCCATTAAAATGTAATTTAAGACTTTTAAAAGAGCAGATTCAGTGCAGTGGTGAGATTTAAAACCAAATTCATTAATAATAATATTTTTTAAAAAAAATACTGTTAAATTTCAAATTTGATTGCAGCTGGGTTAGCAATTTATTTTCTAGACTTTTAGAAAGAAATGTCAGGTTAGATGTGGGTCAAAAATGAGTAAAGTTAGTAGAATCAAGATTGGTTTCTTAAGATGTGGTTATCGTAGCCAGCTTTAGACAGTCAGGGACAATTTTGGTACTAAAACTATGATAAAAGATTAGACCCAACAATGTAAAAGATTTGTTTTAGGAATCTAGATGGAACAATATCTTGAGGGCAAGAGGTTAGTCTTGCCCTCAAGACCTTTACAGGTTTTAAATGAAATAAAATGTGCTTAAAATCACACAGATTGTGATTTGTGTGATATCTAGCTCTATTTGTTTTTATCTAGCTCTCAGGTAGAGTAGACCAGGGAAAACCTTCATCCTAAGTTAGCAATTTTCTTAGTAAAGAATATGCAGAATCTTCACATAGAGAACATGAAGGTATTTAGAGGTATTGAGAACAGAGTCAGTGACAGAGAAAAGGATATTAAGTCTACGTTGATTTTCACAATTAACCTCATATTGATATAGCAGCCTTAACAGCTTTCTGATAAACACTTAAAGATGAGACCTGTAGCTTGTCCTCACACCATTTACACTATGAATCACTGAGTTGAATCATTGATCCAAGGCTGCGGTTTAGTTTTTATACGCTTGGGTTTTGACAAAGCAATGAGATTCAGAAGTGTCGAGCCTTTCTGATTAAAGCAATTGAGAAGTTCATTCACATCAGTAATGTGAGGAAATGCTTCTGGTGCTAATGGCCTGTTATCATAGAGTAAAGAGCAGTACATCTCTTACATGACTTAATGGTGAAATAGCAATTCCAGCAAACCATGGAAGGCGAAACAGAAGCTCAGTCAGGGGGAAATAATACAGATTTATGGTTCGAACATGTCATTGATTTCAATGTCCACAATTCGAAATCCATGTAAAAACCAAATCAAATGACCATGGGCATGTGTAGGACATTGAACCAACTGTATAAAATCCAAAGAAATAATTTGCCATTTACCAGAGGTTTAGTTGGGGCAACACAAATTAATATGAAAATCACTCAAGAACAATCCCTAAGAAATTATCAAACAATGAAACTAGCCCAAATTCCCCTAGAAAGACGTTAATGCATGGAGGAAGACTAATACATAGAATTTGACAGAGAGATCTATCTGAACACGCTGTACCTCAAATCTAGAATAAACACCATCTGGGTTGATGTATGTAAATATGAGCCCCTATTTGAGATATTGTTGAGATCTGGATTTGATACACAAAGAATTAATTTTAAATAATAAAAAAAAAAATTAAGGAGTAAAAACAGAGCAGAAGACTTGTGCAATAGTTTCCAAGTGACCACCACCAGTGGTCTCCATTAAATCCCATTGGTGTCTAGAATAACCAACTGTGATAAAAAAAGGTTACATTTCTAGTCTTGAAAGAAATTGTCGAGAACTGTTTGAGCAGGAGACTGATGCAAAAAAATCACCATTTTGATATTCATTGCATCTCATTTGAAACAATGAAAATCTCACGAATTTCTAGGGGAGACACATGTGAGAACTTTTTTAATCAGGACAAAAGCAGGATCCTCCATTTGATCTGCATTTAATCTCACTGCTGTCAATTACACTCAATGGATATAGTAAAGAGGTTTCATTTGTGAGTTTTCTTTCATATGAGCAGATAATTCTCCAGTTAATAGGATGATGTTTGCTAGATAAACGCTGCCTTATCTATCCTGTAATGTTCTCCCAGTGTCCGGGCACCAGTTGGCTCTGAGCCGGCAGCTCTATCAGCCAGTCCATGCACTGCCACGGGCTCTTATCTTTAGATAACGTCAGCTTTAGCGTGGATAATGAGAGCTGTATGGGAGGCCAGAGCTCTCAATGATTATCTGTTACCTAACCACCTGCTTACACCCCACAGGCATGAGGAGCTGCTATTTCAGTCAGAAGGTGAAGAGTAGCTCTTCAGCGCTCTCCTGCAGTGTGTGTGTGTGTGTGTGTGTGTGTGTGTGTGTGTGTGTGCAGGTTTGTCCTCTACTCACTTTGTTCCAAAGACAAGGTTTATCCTGTGAAGACATTGGAAGACATCAGTTCATGTGGGTCCTGCAATGTCACCAAAAAGGTGATGGTGCCGCAAAGATGATTCACAATGTAGGCTACTCAGAATGTGGTTTTCATTTATAGATATTGTTGATGACATCAACCTAGCAACTAAGCAGCCCCAAACGTTACATCTATAGGCTGCAAATAGTGCATGTATATTTTCAATTCAATTCCCATTCATGTAGCGTTTTTCACAATACATATAGTTTCAAAGCAGCTTTACAGAAAATGCATGTCTACATTAGAATTTAGCGTGATCTGTTATCAGAGGTGCTGTGTCCAAGTTATATTGGATGGGGCGGCAGTGGTTCATGTAGGTTGTCTACAAACCGGAAGGTTGGTGGTTCAAGCCCCGGTTCCACTTGACCAAGTGTCGAGGTGTCCATGAGCAAGACACCTAACCCCAGCTGCTCCCGACGAGCTGGATGGCGCCTTGCATGGCAGATACCGCCATCGGTGTATGAATGAGTGTATGAATGGGTGAATGTCAGGCATTATGTAAAGCGCTTTGGATGGCCATAGGGTCTGTTGAAAGCGCTATATAAATGCAGTCCATTTACCATTTTTACCATTTATATTTTCCAAAATGCACAAATACACATCACACAGTAAACTAACAATGTATAATACATTAAACAAATATAACCATGTGCATTTGATCTGATATGACTGGGGTGCTATGAGATGCATTATTTGAATGCTTGGCTAAACAGATGTGTCTTTAATCTAGATTTAAAGGGATAGTTCACTTTAAAATGAAAATTCTGTCATCCTTTACTCACCCTCAAGTTGTTTCAAACCTGTATGAATTTCTTTCTTAAGCCGAACACAAGGGAAGATATTTTGAAGACTGTCAGTAACCCAACAGTTAACTGGAGCCATTGACTTCCATAGTAGGAAAAAAAAAAACACTAAAAAAATATGGACGTAGTGTCCGTGACGTCACCCATAGGATTCTGATAAGAGCAGAACGTCGTGCAGTTACGTAAGTATAAAGCACAGGACCGTTTGCTGAGCCTAGTGTCTATAAAAGCTTTTCTTTGACTAACAAGGAAGTTTTCAGCTCTCTAAAATCTTATATTACCACAACCTTTTATATATCAAAAGCTCAAGGGAAAGTTGTTTTCTCAATTCATCACCCCTTTAACATTTTAGCAATTCTAATGTCATCGTCCTGAATTAGGTTTTTTAAAATTGTTTTTTGGTCTTAAAATTGTTCTATGTCTAACCCAAGCTAAGCACAAGATATTTTCATGTTTTATTCTACAACATAAAATACATAAAAATACTCCACTTTTGATAACTGAGCTTTTACTTGAAAAGTGTCTAAATGAAACCAGAGAGGTTGTCGGGGACATTAAACGTCTTAAAATAAACTCCTCTAGTCCACTTTCATGGAAAAGCCAAAGAAAAAAAGGTGATGCTAACACCTTACATTTTTGGCCCACAAATATACATCAGCCCTGCAGTGCGCTATTAAAGTACCAAAGCAGAGCATTATAGAAACCTTATAATGCTCTGATAATGCTCAAGATACCTTAAATCATGTGGCTTATTAAAGGGGGGGGGGGGTGAAATGCTGTTTCATGCATACTGAGCTTTTTACACTGTTAAAGACTTGGATTCCCATCCTAAACATAGACAAAGTTTCAAAAACTAATGTTGGACATTTGATGGGAGTATTTCTGTGTCAAAAATACTCCTTCCGGTTTCTCACAAGTTTTGGAGAGTTTTTTTCGAGTATGGGTCGGCTTGACGTCGATAGAGCGGAAGGTCCTTTTATGGGCCGTACAGGCTCTTCTCCCGGTAGGGTGCGCACGAGTGACTAGAGCGAGTGAGGAAATGCACGCCCATAAACACTCTCTCAGGTGCAGAACCAGTCGTCCGTGAACACTTATGTCGTTATAGACCGCGCCGCGCTCCTCTTTATTCCTATGGGTGACATCAAGCGACTTCAACGCTTCAGCACAGCATTCCGAGAAGGCAGCGCTGCATTTGAACCGATTTGAACGCAGAAATGACGGGAAGCTTCACAACATCGATTCAGTAGCATCTCAAAGTGGATCTCCACGGTCACTGCTGTCACAGGACTTCACCAAATCATACCAAAGAAGTGTGTTTTTGACGGAGCGGTCCCAGCGATAAAGGTTTGGTCCAGCTTTGGAAGCAGCCGGTGAGTAAAACTGCTTCAAATGTCTATGCTGTTGGCTATCGTCGCGTGAGTAAACATCAGTAAACGACACGTTCGCGTGCTTCGTCATTCAAATACGCTAATGCTTTGTTGAAGCGTTATTCAAATGGCTAACTCCTGCTAAGGTTTAGTCGCATACAATAACTGTTAGTCCATAAACCGAATCATGTCCTCATAAACTGCGAGTAAAGACACACAAATGTTGACAGGCTACTAAATACAGTACATACCACAGAGACGGAAGTCCTGCTGTTGCTGTTTCTCCTGTTCAATTTATTTCAGCCTCCGAACGATTCTGGATCATATCTATTAGCTGAGATCGATAGTCATGAGTTTCTCCACGCTTGAGGACGTCACCGCTTTGTGCGCGATCGTCATTCTTTAGCTCCGCCCACACGATACGCCTCCAGGCGCTCGTTTTTTTCCGGAAAGACTCGGTACAGCCTATATTTCTTTTATAAATATAATAAAACTAAAGACTTTTCAGAGATATGAAGGATGCATTACTACACTATAGGTACTCAAGATTGACATGAGATTGACTGAAACTGAGTGTTTCACCCCCCTTTAAGGATATTTGTGCTATTATTTTTCTAAGCAATTGGACTAAAATGGATTTTTAAAAAAGTCCCATATTACACAGAAAGAGGGACCTGAGCCTTATCCAGAGACCAGAATGTCATAGAAACACACAGTAGGCTTTTTCGACCTGGGGCATTATGTGCAACTGTTCCCAAAAGAACAAAAAAGACATGTACCATGATTCTGCAAAGAAATCTCCAACAAAGAATCAAAACTAGCAAATAGTGCCAAAATAACAATTTAGCATCCTTCAATCTCATGCACTGTATGGCCTCAAATCAACTTTTGTAATGTTGTGATTGCGATGCACATGCACAATGCACTGTTGTCGAAGGTCACTGCTGCACGCTGAGCTCTAGGCTGACAGCCAGAGAGAGCAAGAAGCTGGCAAAAGACAAGTGTGCAGGATTAGGTTGTGTGACCTAAGTGACGCTTGCAGGTGTGTGTAAGCAGACAGGTGGAGATATTCAGAAATGATCTAGGCTCCTCTTGAAAAAATAAATGCGCGTAAAGGGATAGTTCACCCGCAAACGATAATTAACTTATATACCCTCAATCCATGGTGTGTTTGACATTCTTCTTACAGACGAATACAATCAGAGATACATTTTATGGTGGTAGTGAATGGTGGTTCTGATTTTGACGTCCAAAAAGTGCATCCATCCGTCATAAAAGTTATCCATACGATGCTAGCTTTCTGAAGCAAAGCGATATTTGTAAGAAAAATATCCATAATTAAAACTACATTATGTAAAATAACTTGTTTCTGGCCTACACAAGTCGACGTATGGCAAAAGAGTATGACGCGATGTATGACATCGGATGTAGGAGTATCGCAAACTTTAATGCCTCTTGCGGTACAAACAAATAGGGCAACAAACTCAAATCTCTCTTATACCAATTTAAAAAAAATTGATTTAGACTTCTAATTTGTGTTTTGTTTTGCTCTATCCTCTGCACTTCCATGTTTGTCAATATGTCATGTGGCAGGTCAGGGGTTACTCTTTCGCGGTAAATCAATACGCATGGCCGTCTGTATGAAGCCAGTTATTTTTATAAAGTTGTAAATATGGATATGTTTCTCTCAGAAGGCCTTTTATGATGGATGGATGCACTTTTTGGGCTTCAAAATCTCAATCCCCATTCACTGCTATTATAAAGCTTGGAAGAGCCAGGACTTTTTTTTTTTAATGTAACTCTTGGTGGAGCTATTGAAACTATTGGTGGCCCAACACAACATTGTGAATCATACCAAGGTAAACAAATATCCCGGACCCACTTTATATTAGGTGGCCTTAAGTATTATGTACTTACATTTTAATGAATCATTTGATACAATGCACTTATTGTTCACATACATGTTTTTAAATTGTACTTATATTTTAAAAAATACCTGCATGTAATTACGTCTGTAATTAATTTCTGTAGTTACACATTTTGGCACTTCCCTTACACCTAACCCTATCCTTAAACTTACCTATATCACCACACCTGTCCCAAATAAAATGTATTAATTTGGTATTTTTATCTACTTTTAAATATATTATTGTAAGCTGAAGAAGGATTTTGCAGAACATATTACTTTCACTTCGTCACACTATATAGAAGATAATGTCAAATGCATTGTGGGATACAGTATTCCTCACAGTGTCCTCTGGATGTATATTCTTACATTTTGCCCAAATTTACATGGTATTGGAAATTAATACACTGCTGTACATGTAATTCCCATTGAACCATATTCCAAAAGTGAGCACAAATAAACAATAAATACATATTAATTGTTAGGTACAATGTACTTACTGTGTTCGCTATTAAGGTTAAGTTAGGGACAGGGGTTATGGATAGGTTTAAGGGTGGGTTAAGAGGTAAGGGAAGGGTCAGCACAGTGTAAGCAGCTGTAATTACATGCAGGTATTTCTTAAAGGGTCCATAACACACACAGTTTTGGCCAATCTCATGTTAATCTCGAGGACCTATAGAGTGCATTGCATCCTTCATATTTCCGACAAGTCTTTAGTTTGATCATATTTATAAAAGATAGATACGCTGTACCGATTCTTTCCGAAAACAACCGAGTTCATAGAGACTTGCCGTGGCTAAAAAGTCACAAGCACACACACAACAACACACACACAATACATCATGGCATTATCCCTGGATAACCTACGATTCACTATACGTTCGTGTTATTTACATTAAATGCACTTACACTCCGATTGCCAACAAAACACAGATATTTGATGCAGTTTCACTCACCACCTGTGGTTTCGACTCATGACTGGGAATAAACACACTTGCAGAACTCCTTTGCGGAAAAACAAACTGCATCCACTGTTTCCTTAACAATGGGTTATTTGGGAAGCTGAACAAAGTTTTCTTTCCCTTACAACCACAATGCTCATATCATAATTTCATACTTCAATTTCATCAGCCCCATTCAACACACTGTAATCAATTAAATGAAATCTGGCATTTAAATTTCTAAAAATGTCAGTAGAAATGATTTGGATGTGTGTGTGTTTGTGGTCTCTTAACACTGATTGAATTATTGTGGTGGTACATCGTGACTTTGATTAAATTAAATAATTAAACGTCGTGTTACAACTGCAGAGCATGCGAACAGAGGGGTTTTGTTTTAAGTCAAGTCATTATCTAATGCTCTATAGATAGCTCACAGGTGAAGTCTGCTGTTAAAGTCCCTTTGATCCTTCTTCAAGAAAACACACACGCACATGCTTCAGAATCACAGGACAGCAGGCTCTGAATGCAAATGCATAATCAGAGAATATATGTAAAACTATTAAACTGACCATTTGTTAGAATGAATCTGATCCAGAACTGGACCTGCTTAGATTTCGAACAAATCGTGCTGGTGCAGGTGACCCTATATGAGGTTAACTGGCAGGTGCACTGTTTTCATCATGCAGATAATCACCTCTAATGCTCATGGCCCTAGGATGTCCAGTACACAGAACATTTCACACACTACAAAAGCTTTTTAACCAAGAATTTGCATAAACACTAATATTTGTGAAACTGATAGTTCTGATCCTGAAAGGCTTTCGGTGAAAGCTCTTTTATCAATACAGCATTCTAATTGTGTTAAATTACAAAATGTACTGAAAGAACATCTGTGAAATAGTTATCTATGGAATCAATGGAAAATGGTCAAAAACTGAACTCCAAACTGAATGTCAGAATGGGAAAGAAAGATGATTTAAGCCATTTTGAGCGTGGCATGGTTGTTGGTGCCAGACGGGCCGGTCTGAATATTTCCCAATCTGCTCAGTTACTGGGATTTTCACGCACAACCATTTCTAAGGTTTACAAAGAATGGTGTGAAAAGGGAAAAAACATCAAGTATGGCGCAGTCCTGTGGGCGAAAATGCCTTGTTGATGCTAGAGGTCAGAGGAGAATGGGCCGACTGATTCAAGCTGATTGAAGAGCAATTTTGACTGAAATAACCACTCGTTACAACCGAGGTATGCAGGAAAGCATTTGTGGAGCCACAACACGCACAACCTTGAGGCAGATGGGCTACAACTGCAGAAGACCCCACTGGGTACCACTCATCTTCACTACAAATAGGAAAAAGAGGCTACAATTTGCACAAGCTCACCAAAATTGGACAGTTGAAGACTGGAAAAATGTTGCCTGTTCTGATGAGTCTTGATTTCTGTTGAGACATTCAGATGATGCCTTGTTACCACTGTGCAGGCTGATGGTGGTGGTTGTGTAATGGTGTGGGGGATTGTTTCTGACCATGTCCATCCCTTTATGACCACCATATACCCATCCTCTGATGGCTACTTCCAGCAGGATATTGTACCATGTCACAAAGCTAAGATACTAAATTTCTTTAAGACTATCAGGGTGTCCTCTTGTAATAATAATTGTAATATATATATATATATATATATATATATATATATATATATATATATATATATATATATATATATATATATATATATATTTATTTATTTTTTTACAGTAGCCTATTACAATTACTCTAAAATACTAAAACACTCCAAAATAATACTCCAAAAATACTCCAAATACTCCAATATATATATATATATTTTACAGTAGCCTATTACAATTACTCTAAAATACTAAAACACTCCAAAATACTAAATGTAAAATTTGAGAATAATAACTATTAATTATATGATTCTTTAAGACTATCAGGGTGTCCTCTACTTCTCTTAAGTCATGTCTACAGTATTAGATCTTACATAAATAAAGCCTATGTTAAAATTCACCTTTGTAGAAAGTACAGTACAAAATATAATTGAAATCAAAAACTAATGCACAGAAGAATTTCTTAAAAAAAAAAAAAATCTTTCTTTTATTAATTTAAAAGACCAATACAGGGAATTATGTCTCCAGTTCGGTCCATGTAAGTAGCCAAAAGAAAAGAAAAGTCAAAAGAAAAAGGTTTGTTAACTCAAGATTCATTTTCGCTGTGACACATTGCAGCGCTATTGTGTTTGCACGTGTAATGACTTGCACGGTTATAAAATTGTTGGTTATAAAAGTAGGCTATTCAAATACTTTTTTATAGCTAGTATTTAGGCCTATATTTAGCTTGTAGCTATTATATTTCTCTGCTGGACTGAAAGCTTTATTTCATGAAAGCCTTTGTCTGCAGAGGCTGATGACTGTATTGATTTCTTGCATTGTCATATGTGAAACACCATATTTCCCTGAAGAAAACACAAAGACACGTTTTGTAAGTTTCATAGCTCTTGGCTCAGGCATATACGACACGAGTACATTTTTAGCCTTTTATTTTATTGCGTTTACAGAAATAGATTTTGTATTTTAAACAAATTAATATTTATATAGAGTTAAGAGTTAGGCTAGTTGCAACCGATTTATATCAGTTATTTTCTTCTCTGCTATATAGGGTGCCAACGACTATTTTACACACAATGTTCTTCTGAGTTATATTTGAATCTCATCTCAAGATTCAGCATCACACTCCAGTCATGAGACTCAGGACACAGGACAAAGCAAATTACTGTTCTTCCCTTATATTTCTATATCCCTGCGTCCCAATTCGCATACTATCCATCCTAAATAGTATTCGAAAATAGAATTAGTATGTCCCAAATCGTAGTATGTTGAAAAGAGTATTCCAAAGATACCCGGATGGTTTACTATTTCCGGTCCGAATTCACAGTATGGATCGATGGGCACTCTAACGGCTGATATTGCCCACAACCCATTGCGAGTTGGACGAGGATTCGATTAGAACTACAAACGCGGATAAAAAGCATTAAAAAACTACAAACATGACGGATGTGCGACTTCGACGGTTAAGTAGAGAAGTTTAGATAAAGGGGTTTGAGTGACCAACTATCAATATTTAACCTGACAAAAATATATTTATTCAGTGTTGTCCACATTATATTTCACCCGCAGCAGCATTGAGAACTTTTGAAATGACACGTTTGGCCATTAACTTTTAAATGCATCATTATATTTAAACTGTAAATACATGAAGAGAGTCTCTGCATTAAAGACCCACACATGGCAGATCAACGAGCGGCTACATTTCTCTCCGATACGGGAGGAGATTAAACTGAACACTGAACACAACTGAAACACCTTCATGTGAAGGATTTGAACTGTGACGAATCTGACGATGATTGACAGGGCAGTGAAACGGCGACGGGATGCACGTAAGATGGCGAAGTAGTATGTCCCGAAGCTTGCATACTTTTCTGCTACACACTCAAAAGTATATACTTTTTCTTCACAAAAAGAGTACATACTTTTAGGACGTAGTATAAGCATAGACTGTAAAAAAATATGGACGTAGTGTCCGTGACGTCACCCATAGGATTCTGATAAGCCGTTCTGAAGCTTAAAGGGATCCCATGGTGTTGAGACTTGTATGGCTTAATATAACATAAATGATGTCTCTTACTGAATTATGTGGTAGAAAACCCATGAAAGATCTACGTTATTTAAAAAATCGATTTTATATTTGGACCATGGGCGGCGCCATTTTGTTTGCGTTCTAGGTTGATGACGTAGAGTGGTTGAACTCCTCAATCAGCTGGCGTTACCCGTTGCTATTTTTACCACAACGCAACTCGAAAATTGTTTCAGAGTTAAACAAAACAAATGAATTGCTTTGTAATTGTACTTAAAACACACTCAAACATACATGTGCACACAAACTCACCTACACAAGTCACAAACAGATACACACACACCTGACTGCTCTGTCTCAATCGCATGCATCATCACCAAAACATCCTGCCTCTCTTCCTCACGTTACTTTATCCCATCGTCCTACCTAGATATTTCCCTCTGCTGGTCACATTAGGCATTATAGTTAATCTACTATCAACAGTCTATCTAGGGAACAGGATGTGTTGAACAGGATATCAACACAGGGAATAGATTGAGGGTTATGTATGCGCGCGCAGTGCGTGCGTGTGTGTGTGTGTGTGTGTGTTCGCGCCGATCTGTTGGGCTGGGTGTGTGTTCGCGCCGATCTGTTGGTGTGTGTGTGTGTTGCTGTGTTCGCGCCGATCTGTTGGGGTGTGTGTGAGTCTGTGTGAGAGAGAGAGTTTGTGTGCACATGTATGTTTGAGTGCGTGAAGTCGGACAGCTGTTTGTAAATCGGCTTTACTCGTTATTGCGGTGGAACGTGAGACTGAATGACTGCACTCGAACATGTCCACTATGGTGTCGGACAACACTACAAATGTCCGTCCCTTCAAATAATGCCCTATTTAAGGGTATAGGGTCGATTTCAGATTCAGCCCCTGTCGTGGAGACTGAGCAGCCCAACATCTCGATTGAGACAGAGCCTGTCGTGTGCGCGCCCGCCGATCTGTTTGTGACTTGTGTAGGTGAGTTTGTGTGCACATGTATGTTTGAGTGTGTTTTAAGTATAATTACAAAGGAATTCATTGGTTTTGTTTAACTCTGAAACAATTTTCGAGTTGCGTTGTGGTAAAAATAGCTACGGGTAATGCCAGCTGATTGAGGAGTTCAACCACTCTACGTCATCAACCTAGAACGCAAACAAAATGGCGCCGCCCATGGTCCAAATATAAAATCGATTTTTAAAATAACGTAGATCTTTCATGGGTTTTCTACTACATAATTCAGTAAGAGACATCATTTATGTTATATTAAGCCATACAAGTCTCAACACCATGGGATCCCTTTAAAGTATGGTCGAGCTGGGCGTTGCCATCTTGTGAGCGAGTCAACGCGTGTCACTCCCGGATAACAGAAAATGGGCAAAAAGGCGGGATATGCGCGGAGCTGAGGTGACGCAATAACTATAGACGGCGGATAAATGGCTATCCACTTGTAACCACGCCCTTAATTATGCAGAACCTTAAGGCTTTATATAACGTAAACGAATGAGTTATAAAAAAATTCACCCCCCTCAGAGTTGTCATGAAGATCAAAATTAGCCTTATAAGCCAAAACCACAATTTGTACCAGGCTGTAAAAATGTTTTTTTCTGCTTTAAAGTTGAGAATTTTAACATGGGGCTCAATGAGATTCTGCTCCCTTCTGGAGCCTGTCCCTAGAGGCCAGTTGAGGAATTACAGTTTACATTACTTCCGTATTGGCTTCAAGAGAGATCGCGGGAGGTTGCCGCTTGATTATAAGTAGGCGAATTGGGACGCAGCATATGAGTCTAGCGGCACCTTCTGGTCATTCATGTTGAACTGAGCTTCAGCCAAGCCTGCATCAGCACGCACTCCTGTAAATAACAGAAGCCTCCGCGCCTCGATCGCCCCCAGGTGGTTGGTCCCATAGATATTTTTTTTACGGTCTATGATATGTATACTGTAAATAAATAAATTTCTCTTAAAGTCTGATACAAATTTAAATATTATGTATGTTACACCCCGCCCCCACCCCGAAAACTGCTCAAAATAAACGTCGCAAATAAATAGTGTTGATTGTTTTTGTTCAGGCATCAGGGTGTCCCGATGAACCATGACGCAGTAATGTCAGGTCCTTTTTCACAGCGCAGGAAATTGAAAGTAAAAATCACTTCAGATCCACTGCAATTCATCTAAATTTATCATCTGACTTAGACATAAATATTTCAAAATGTTCATTTCGGCGGGGGATGTTGTTCCATCTTTTAAAGGCTTTACGTTGATAATGGTAAGTAAAGAATTTGCCTTCATAGTATATATTAGCTTCATCATCATCACACAAACACATGCTGCAGTTATCAAACAATTAACTTAGCTGCGTTATAATTGTTTCTCTTGTGCATAGCCTGCAGTATCTGTTGGAAACGTGGGTCAGCTCGCCGTGGATCTCCTCATCTCAACATTAAATATGCCCAGAGTGGGATACTTCCACACAGACTGTCTGATTCCCATGGTTGGGAACAACCCGTATGCCACATCCACTGAGGATGCTGCCCAGCTCAGCACTAGCGCAGAGGGTAATGATAACTTTGAATTCCAGAGAATCAACTTTTCTTACACGGTAGCTGATGTTTTGAATGTGTTTACTTTGTGCAGTTTACTCACACAGTGACTTAAAGCTGGCTGTCCTACAGATAAGAACACCCATCGTCCAGGTTAGTGGTTTGATTTTTATAAAAGTTTACACTTTATTTGGAGGTGTACAATTTAGTCGACCGATATAGAGAATTTCAATTTTTTGAGATGCCACAGACCCAATCCTAAAATGTAAAGGAAGCTATATATTTTCACATATAAAGACCTCATTAATGCTGTGAAAAAAATTGTAAATGTATATATTTGTAAAATATTTAGTTTCTATTTTTACATTTGTTTTTTTGTTTTTGTTTTTTTGTCTATTTAAAGGGATAGTTCACCTAAAAATGAAAATTGTCAGTTTACTTACCTTCAAGTGGTTCCAAACCTGTAAGAGTTTCTTTTTTCTTTTTCTCACAAAAGAAGATATTTTAAAGAATATAGGTAACTACCAGATAGTTGACGGTTACGGTAGTCATTGACTTGCATAGTAGGGGAGAAAATAGTTTGAAAGTCAATGCCCACCATTAGCTGTCTGGTTACCAACATTATTTAAAATATCTTTAATGTTCAACAGAAGAAAGAAACTTGTAGTTTTGGAACAATATCAGGGTGAGTAAATGATGGCAATTTTTTGGGGGGGTAACTATCCTTTTTAAATCAAATTATTACATGAAAATTATATATTTATTTGTTTAAATCAAATAAATTTATTTAATATATTTTAATATTTAATTTGTATTTGTATTCATCAAATTTGTTTAATTGATCAACAATGACAGTAAACTTATGCAGATGGGTGCTGTCAAAAAAGTCCTGATATATCAGTCGCCCACAAATAATTGTTTTAAGTTTCAGTTGCACATGACTTTTTGCTGTTTACTGTTTATCTCAGACAAAGTTCAGATCATTCCGAAAGCTGATTGTTTCCTGGATCAAGAGTAGTGGATTCCTCAAAAGTGTGCTGCTGTCCAGCAGTCACGCTTATCAGAGAGACGACCAACAGCTTCATGGGTAATGAAATAGTGAGGAGAAATAGATAGATAAAATGTAAATAAAGGCTGAGTATTTGCAGCACACAAAATTGTATAAATGTCATTGTATTAGCAAGTTAATTTTCTTATCTTTAATATAATTGTATTAGATAATTATCAAACCTCATGGCATGTACTGCATTTTAAGGTAGCACACAAGACCACTAATGATAAAACAATATACTATACAAAACTGTGCCTCAAACTTTAGTAGGTGATTCTTTACACTTATGTGAACAATTTACTTAACTTCAGACATCCACAACATCAAGTCACCAAAACATCAGATGATTCAAATATTTTGTATCAGTAATATTGAAATGCTTGTGTTGCTGATGTTCACGTCTTCTTGCTGAGCAGCACTCCTCTACGGTACCTGCTGAGCCCGTCTCTGCAGAAGGAGGAGGGCCAAACGGTGGAGGAGCTGGGCTGGAGGGAGATGGAGAGAATCAGCATGTTCCCTGGGATCTCTGACTCAGAGCAGCGGCTCTATATTCCTGGAGGAGGAGTGACCAAAGCCCTTTACACAGACTGGTAAAAACGGTCATAAATAAAAAAAATGATAAAATCTACAAATGTGAATTCGGCCAATGGAGATTTGTTTTGTCTTGTCAGCTGCACAGAGGACATCCCTATGGCAGTAGTGCTGATCTTCTGCTCAGAAGGGGACAACATCCCTGATGCTTTTGCTCTCATTAACCATCTTAATGACTGGCTCCATTTGCTGGAAAAACCTGTAAGTGTGTAAGAAAATATAGTAAATCTGAATAATGGTAATGAAAAAAAACAGGGCATCTGCAGGTTGTTTAAAATACAAGTTAAGTCATTTTAAGACCCTTTTGAAGACCTACACAATTACATTTAATACCATATGAGTGGAGTAGGGAAAATTCTATGGAGAAGCATACAATTACTGTAGAAACCACAATATAAACAACTTTACAGTTTAAATATGATGTAGGGCGGTAGACGTAGCTTGAGTTTCGGTGACCAACTAAAGAGCAGAGTATAGAGCAAAACCGCTATGTTCTCACAGAAACTAGCATATTCTTACACAAATGCATAAAACTTTTACTAATCCGAATGTATTGGTCTGTAAGAATAATATCCTTTACATCTAGGATGATTTAAGGGTGAGTAAATAATGGGATAATTTTTTAATTTTCATTTTTGGGTGACCTATCCCTTTAAGCCCAGTTCAGGAATAGCACTTCTTAGAGTACGAAGGGAGGATGTTTCAGCCGCGACGTCAAAGTACTCTCAGAAGTGCTATTCCGCCTTACTTTATAGTTCTCCTTTTTAATCCTCTTAGAAAAGCGCGTTTTATTTTATGTCACCATAGTTGGTAGTTCAACTATTTGTGTAACTGTATTTGAACAGGGAAAGCGTGTTTGGTCGCTTCTAACTTGATCTCCGTTTAGTACCATAGTGAATGAACTGGGCTTAGTGGGCTAAGCTAAATGCTATCAGATCGTCACCGTGCGTCAGAGATAATAAGTGCACGCACTGAGACGAGAGAGGTATGTATGTATGTATCAACTTGTCTTAGTTAAGGGAATAACATAGTTTAATATAAAAAAGCAGTGTCACCGCCCGTCAGAGCGATTAAGTGCACGCACTGAGACGAGAGAGGTATGTATTGAGTTAAGGGAATAACAGTTTAATATGAAAAAGTATCCCTTTAAAAAAAATAAAAAACGCAGATCAGGAAGTTTGGCCGACTACGGCAAAATTGATATTTATGTTCTCGGCATGACCCAAGGAATCTATAGGCTTTATGCCAGACGTCACATGTACAAACATCAGTCCCTCCAGGATTTCGTGATGTTAACGCAACTTCAACAAATCCCCGTGAATTCATTGCGACTCGCAATTATGACCAATCACCACAACTTTTCTTCAACTTTGACCAATCAACGCGGTCTCCTGCTAAGCGGCGTCATACGTCAGCAAACTATATTTATATTTTGCTCCCAAGTCCGTGTTTCTCACACATTTCGTGTGAATCGCGGCACAGTTCACACAACAGGCGCACTCACACAACATACCGCCATTTCAAAAACTCTATTTATATTCTTAAAGGTGCCCTAGAATGAAAAATGTAATTAACCTTGCCATAGTGAAATAATAAGAGTTCAGTACATGGACATCACATACTGTGAGTCTCAAACACAATTGCCTGCTACTTCTTATGTAAATCTCGTAAATCAAAAACACCACTGAAAAAAGTGCTTCTCAACATAAACCCAACCGTGACACAAGCGTTGGGGATCATTTATATGCACACCCCCAGCATTTGCATCTGTCCAAACATGTGCATTGTTAGGCGGAAATGACGAAGCCGAATCATCAAACAACACTTGAGGATAGCAAAAATGGCTCTCATGATGTTTAGGCTGTGCAGGGGGCTGTTGTCATATGTCAACAGTCATGGTTGAGGTTTATTATAATCGGATACCACAACAAATCATTTGTTTGTTGGCCCATTTCAAGCAAGCTTCGCTCAGCATCTTAAACTGAAGAAAGGGGCAACATTCCTGCAAGCAGTAAGTAGTGCTTTATCCACTTATTGACTAGCTGTTTAAACAATCTCTGAATAAATTAAAAGTTTCTTAGAGAGGCCGCATTGTCTAGATGATGCAAAATGCTAGTACAGTAACAATTGGAAACTCCAAGTACCATACAAAACTAAATGGTGTCTAATGACAGGTTAATATTATTTTGTATTACAAAATACAACCATAGATACCGTTTACTCAATCCTTCTTGCAAACGTCACCTTTTCCACCATATAAGTTAAAACGATAGTCAATGGAGATTGCTGAAGTGCAGCTTACTTGTTTATTGGTGTTTTCATATCATTCGCGCATGAGAGGGAGCTCTCTTGCACATGGTTGCAAGATTGGACATGCTTACGTAAAAAAAACGGAAAAAGCTCTTTTTGGGGGATTTAATTACTGAAATCTGGCAACCGCATGAATGCTAGATCTTTCTCGTGTGCGGATGACCTGAAAACACCAATAAACAAGTAAGCCTCATTTCAGCAATCTCCATTTGAGATGTTTTGCTTAAAGTGTCATTCAGTCGGTCTGTGTTCTGTCAGGACGGTCAGGACTCACAAGCCGCTTTACTGAACTGCTGTGAGCTGCTGAAATAAGCCAATCAGAGCAGAGCTCAACAATTATTATTCATGACCCTTCCAAATAAGGCAAAAACAGAGCATTAGATCCTAGGGACAATTTATAGGGTTGCAAATGGACCGTTAAAACTGTATCTGGACAATCTTTGCCCTTAAATAATGGGTCCTGCACACTGTGCGATTTTTCAAAATCCTTTGCGAATGTCCCTTGTCAGACTGTACGAACATGATCGCCATGTCACACTGTAAGATCTCAGTTGACATTAATGTCAGACTGCACTATAGTGAAGGCGCGCTAAAAACGGACGCGCGCAAGAAAACTCACCCGGAGTTCATATCATTAATGAATGACGCGTTCGGTGATGGTGAGCTGCATTACACGCGGGACTGAAATGCTGGCTACAAACAAATCTCTAGCTCTCGTTTTGGTCATAGTTTGTCTTGAAAAACGGAGATATTTGACTGTCGTCGTAGGAGAAGTCACACTGCAGGATTCTGTGTCAAATCTTCTGACACTGCCAGAATTTCGTCTGAGGTAAAATTTGATCGCAGCGCTCATTAATCGGCTGCCGGTGAACATGTCAAACTAACGACCAAAGACGTCAGATTTTAGCCTAGGATCTGAGGAATCTTTTAGGATTTGCTAAATTTGTCTCAGACGGCCAAATCGTGGCCAAAATCGCACAGTGTGCACCCGGCTTAAGCCACATACCCTCTATGTAGACAACAATTTAACATATTGTTTCAACTCATTCTAGGGCACATTTAAAATGAGAGAAATCACTACTTATTCAGAATTTTTAAGCTTAGGCTTAAGAGACATGACCAAGTTCTTTGAAAAACATCTATGACCTTTAATACATGTCTAGTCTTCATGCTGTATTATTGATTATCATTGAATATGGTTTTACTAATAATAAAAATACATTTGCAAAACTATTCAATGAATATATATATATATATATAGCTCTGGAAAAAAATGAAGAGACCACTTCTTGACATTGAGAAATCCATCTTAATTTTCCATCTCAAATCTTATTTTTTTCCTGAGCTTTATATATCCATTACCTAGAGATATAATTATACAAAATTCAGAAAGTTGTCAAAACGCAGGACATCTAACAGAACATAAGTTGTTTGTTTTACAGCATTATGTGCCTTTTTTTATTATTATTAATGAAATATCAATTTTCATCTTTGTAACAGAAGACAAGATACAGAGTAAAACTCACATGTATAACGGATTGTCGCCTCATAAATAGTCCTGTGGTGGAACAAGCAATGCTATATAGAAATGTATTGTTAGCATCTTAGTTTTATTTTATTAGTTCAGTAGCTAATTGTTAACTCAACTAATTTAATGTAAAGAGCTATAATTACTAATTAAATATAGTAAATGTATAGATTAGAATTGCCATAGACTAAAGATTTTTCTAGCCAATTCATTCAAGCAATTAGTCGACTAATCTCACATTTATATTTCTGTTGAAATACTGGGTGCATGGAGGAATATAACTTTTTTCGGCAAAAGTAGGCTAATAATAGCCCTACTGTATATATGTCTTTAAAAAATAAAGAGGTAAACTTAATAAACAAGTGTTTTCTAAATCAGTGTCAGCTGCAGACATATCTCCATACATCTCTGCTTTCGATTCGCTTAATTTGTTGTATTTTACTGTCTTTAAATTTTGCCTTTTTATAAGGTTACTAAAGGTTAGTTTTGTTCTCCTTATCAATATCCTTTTTAATTTGTAATGATTTAATGATTCAAATAAATTATGAGGGTGTTTCATGCTAGCAGCTAGGCGAGCATTATATTGTGTGTGCAAAGTGAGCACATTTGTCTCTGAAGTAAAGGTTGGACTACAATAGAGCAGAAGGTGAACAGTGTTTTCTTTGGGACATGGTAAGTCCCTTTGGGGTGCACTTTAGGCTTTTTCACTTTGTAAACCTATAACAAACAAAAAAGATATTATAACACAATAAAGAACAGGGAAAAGGCAAAAAAAAAAAAAAGCCTAATATGAGCACTTTCAGTAAAAATGTATCTACCTTTGCCGTTTAAACCTATAAAACAATTGCCGAAAAACATTGCAACTTTCATTGCAACTTTTAAGAAAAGTGGCCGCAACATCAGGCATTTTAGGCCTCAACAATCACAAAAAAGGTCTGTGAAATCCTGGAGGGACTGAAACATGACTGATGTCGCAATTGAATCGTCTTAAGCCAAATTTGGACAGTTGGTGGCACTAGAGGGATGGAGTTAGACTCAAATTTCTTCACAATCTTAACGGTTGCAAACCTTCGCCGCTTGGCCCCTAATAAACCTCACATCGCAGCCTTCAAACTTATTTTAAAGAACAGGGATGATACACAGCTTATACTGATTTTGAATGTCAATTAGATTCTTGTCGACAAACCAATAAACATTTACAACAGTTTGCTGCGTAAAAATATGGGTCGATTTTTGCATTGGTCTGAACAAAAACAGCAGAATGCAAATGAGTTCTCTGCCAGTAAGGCAACAGTTTGCAGGTATCATATAAACACCATAAAAGTAAACAATTCATCAACAGTTGACCATAAATGTGGATTATTCATTGATCACAAACCACAAGGTTGGAGAAAGTGGTCATGACGTAGTTGCATAGTTCCTGTTTTTTCTGTAACCAAATTTTAGACTTCCTGAAATAATAATGACTTTCTTTATACCATTTAACAGATTTAAGACTTTTTATGGCCTTAACTTTGATTAAACTTAGTTTAAGACTTATGGGGAACTGGAAAAATGTACAGCACTATTGGATAGAATGTCTAAACTTATTGTTAAGTGTGGCATATTACCTTAGGATGTAGTTGCTGAATTTCAGAAGTGAAATTATATAGCTATTTTACTATTTGTTAATGGTGACGTTTTCCTCTTAGACGCAGGGCTCAGTGCAGTGGCGGGTTCCTCCCTCATGGAGACTGCTGTTCGGCAGTGGGATCCCACCTCTTCTCTTCTGAAGCATGGTTGAAACATCCCGCTTGCGCCTGGATATGCTTTTTACAACTCTGCTGAACTGCTGGTGTGACCGCTTAAAACGTGAATCTGAGAATCACTATTGAGCTGTCAAACTGCACAAAGTGATAAATACACATTTTGCTTGTATATAAGTGAAATAGTACAGAAATAATAACCTGTAACATTATTTTTTTCCAAATTGAGTGTCCTGTTGTTTTTTTCTTATAATGCTTGTCATGCTGATACTTTGTTTTCATCTCTCTCCCCCCACCAGTTGATGACAGAATAGATCTGGCTCTCTGCCACTTGAGTTTCCCAGCAGTGTAGCAGTTCTTGTAATGTGACGTAGCTTTAAACCTGCTGTGACCAGTTTTGTGAGACTCTTTTTCTTCTGGGAAGAAAGTGAAAACATTTAAAGCCCTTTTTTTCATAGTTTGACCATGTGTTCATTGTTGGTGTACCGAGAATCACTATGTTAAAAGAGTCAAGTCATGTCCCATCATCACCAATCTATTTGGTTAGGGCTTAATCTAACAAAAATGGCCAAGCAATATCCAGGTCATATACTACTGGTGTGGGGGCAGGAAATGTTTTGCTTTATACTATACTATACTATACTATACTGTGGGGACACAACAATTATGATCCAAGTTATTCAACTAAATATACAAATACAATTAATTAATTAGATCTTATATAATTCTATAAACTATAATTGTCAAAATTTTAAAATTCAAATTTTATTGCAATATTTTCCTGTTTAACACTGTTAAGTGTGCATTGAAACAATCGTCATTGTAAAAACGCTATATAAATAAAGTTGATTGATTGACTAATATATATATACAGTCTTGTTCAAAATAATAGCAGTACAATGTGACTAACCAGAATAATCAAGGTTTTTAGTATATTTTTTATTGCTACGTGGCAAACAAGTTACCAGTAGGTTCAGTAGATTCTCAGAAAACAAACAAGACCCAGCATTCATGATATGCACGCTCTTAAGGCTGTGCAATTGGGCAATTAGTTGAAAGGGGTGTGTTCAAAAAAATAGCAGTGTCTACCTTTGACTGTACAAACTCAAAACTATTTTGTACAAACATTTTTTTTTCCTGGGATTTAGCAATCCTGTGAATCACTAGATCATACTTCCGGTGCGCTGCTCAGCGGCGCACTGCGCTTCACTATCCTATGTTTATGACTTGTTTGTTTTGTTTAAATGTTCACTGTCCGGTGTCTGGTTAAGGACCTGTAAAAGTGGAAAGATGAAGGCACGGGAAAATGCACTCTTGATCTGTATTCTGGGGATAATTGGCCTCTGTGGACTATGTTTGGGGATGCAATTACCAACTGCATGTGGAACCTCATTATGCGGCGTCACACTGCCGTCTGCACGCACGTACAGCCGGGAGACGTTGCTGGAGTTAAACTTAAAGACTACTCAAGGGATGTTAACAGGCCAATTCAAAGATTTGCTAGAGAATATTCCACGCGAGCTGATAAGAACGAAACGAAAGAAAAGAGGAAAAAGAGGTGGAATTCGGAGTCGACTGCGAAGGAGATTTACTCGGCCACCGCTGCCATCTATTGTCTTCAGTAATCTGCGTTCTCTGAGTAACAAAGTGGATATGATAAGATCGCACACAAGGTACTGTAATGAATTTCGTGAAGCATCTCTGCTCTGCTTCACAGAAAGTTGGCTGCAGTCTACAATGCCTGACTCACTTTTTGAGGTTCCTGGATTCACATTAGTTCGCGCTGATAGAGACAAAATCTCGGGTAAAAGCAAAGGAGGTGGCATCTGTGTGTATATAAACGATAAATGGTGCCGAGCGTATTCAGTAAAATATAAAATATGTGACTCTAACGTTGAAATTCTTGGCATGACTTTAAGACCTTTTTATCTGCCAAGAGAATTTGGTTGTATTTTGCTGTTCGCGGTATACGTTCCGCCCAGCGGTAAACCATCTCAGGCAGCCAGCCTGATAGCGGATTATATTCACGAACTACAGCTACACTATTCAGATGCACCCGTGATTGTGCTAGGTGATTTAAACCAGTGCAAATTGGAGACTTTTTTGCCGGGATTTGAACAGTATGTAAAGACTCAAACAAGACATAATAATATCCTTGATAAGTGCTTTGTGAATGTTAAGGATGCTTATGTGTCAAAGAGTATGCCACCAATTTTAAACTCTGACCACAATGTGGTACATATGACTCCTGTGTACAAGACCAAACTTAAAAAAAGCAAACCAGAAAAGAAAGTGATTAGACTGTGGTCGAATGAAAGTGTGCAACAACTGAAAGCTTGTTTCGACTGGACAAATTGGGACATTTTTGAAGATGGCTCACTCGATGAAAGAACTACAGTGTTAAACGACTATATTAACTTCTGTGTGGAGCTGGTCATACCCACTAAAGAAATTAAAGTGTATCCAAATAATAAGTCATATGTGACCAAGGATATTAAAGAAGTTATTAATTTAAGGAAATTAGCTTTTAAGAATAAGGATATCAGCGCACTTAAACAAACAGAAAGAGAGTTAAAAACTAAATTAAAGGAAACAAAAGAAGTTCATAAGAGGCGTTTGGAGGAAGCCTTTAAGACTAGTAATACTAAAAAGGTTTGGGATATTATGAAATCAATGACTGGTTTGGTCTCCTCAAACAAATTAATTGTAACTGATAATGAACTTTGTTTTGGGAATGAACTGAACAGCTTTTTTACCAGATTTGAAGATAAATATGACAATACTGAGGACATAAGAGATACAATTCCAGCATTATTGGACAGAATTGTTATTGAAGTTGAGGAAGTTAGAAAAATGTTTTTGTCTATTAATACAAAAAAAGCAGTTGGTCCAGATGGATGTAGTGCAGGTCTGCTAAAGAATTTTGCACATGAGTTGGCTCCGGTGTGGCAACCAGTATTTCAAACTTCAGTAGACACACTTACTGTACCTGTGATATGGAAAACCGCTTGCATAAAACCATTACCTAAAATTTCCTGTCCAAGAGAACATAAAGATTATAGACCAATAGCCCTTACCTCAGTGATTGGAAAATGTCTAGAAAGAATATTGCTCCAGCATTTAGTTCTGATGGTTAAAGATAAATTAGATCCCTGGCAATTTGCCTATAAGAAAGGCTGTAGTACTGAAGATGCAGTGGCTGCTTTAGTGCATATCATCTCTAAACATTTAGATAAACCGAAAACAACCGTAAGAACTGTATTTATGGATTTTTCATCTGCCTTCAACACAATACAGGTTGACATACTGGTGTCAAAACTTGTACAGTTGAGTGTAAATCCATACCTAATTCACTGGTATATATCTTTTCTCACTAAGAGAGTTCAAAGAGTCAAAGTAAATAAAACAATGTCATCTGCTATCACAACTAATGTCGGAGTACCACAAGGCTGTGTAAGTTCAGCCGTACTTTTTACCTTGTATACAGATGACTGTCGTACGGACATGTTAAATCAGTATTTGTTAAAGTATTCTGATGATACTGTTTTAATATCTGTGTTGAATAACTGTGACAGTCCTGATTTTCATCAACAGGGTGTGACTAAACTGATAGAGTGGTGCGAGAATAATGCTCTTGTCATTAATACGAGTAAAACGGAGGAGATTATATTTTGTCCAACATCTGACACTCAATTAATGCCTGTTTTTATCCATAATGAAGAAATCAGACAGGTTAAAGGATATAAGTATTTAGGAGTTATGATTGATGAGATGTTATCCTGGAAAGATCATATTGACTCTCTCTGTAAAAGAACCAAGCAGAGAATTTATTTTCTTCGTCGTCTTAGGTCATTTGGAGTAAGAAAACAGATTCTTCTGCTGTTCTTTAGGTCCGTTATAATGAGTATACTGCAATACTGCAACTCTATCTGGTATAGGAGTCTGTCAGTTAAGTCAAAAACAAAGTTGTTTAATCAGATAAAAATCTGTTCAAAAATTGTAGGTCAGCCCCTTGAGAAGCTTTATGATTCAGCTTATTATAAAAACTTGTTAAGGCTGGCTAATAATATGGTTTCTGACCCTAAGCATGTCCTACATAATGAATTTGAATTGTTACCATCAAATCGGAGGTATAGAGTCCCAAGATTTAACAAAGTGAGGCTGAAACACTCTTTTGTGTATCAGGCTACCTTAGAGTTGAATAAATCACTTAGGTAAAAATTCACAGTATGGAGAAGGTGGATTAAGTGTATGTCGATGTTTAATGTATGTGTGTTGCTGTAAACATAGATACTGTTGTGCAAGAAAAATTTCAGACTTGTCTGACAATAAAGTATATATCATATCATATCATATCATATCATAAACTAATATTTAGTTGTATGACCACAGTTTTTTAAAACTGCTTGACATCTGTGTGGCATGGAGTCAACCAACTTGTGGCACCTCTCAGCTGTTATTCCACTCCATGATTCTTTAACAACATTCCACAATTCATTCACATTTCTTGGTTTTGCTTCAGAAACAGCATTTTTGATATCACCCCACAAGTTCTCAATTGGATTAAGGTCTGGAGATTGGGCTGGCCACTCCATAACATTAATTTTGTTGGTTTGGAACCAGGACTTTGCCCGTTTACTAGTGTGTTTTGGGTCATTGTCTTGTTGAAACAACCGTTTCAAGGGCATGTCCTCTTCAGCATAGGGCAACATGACCTCTTCAAGTATTTTAACATATGCAAACTGATCCATGATCCCTGGTATGCGATAAATAGGCCCAACACCATAGTAGGAGAAACATGCCCATATCATGATGCTTGCACCTCCATGCTTCACTGTCTTCACTGTGTACTGTGGCTTGAATTCAGAGTTTGGGGGTAGTCTCACAAACTGCCTGTGGCCCTTGGACCCAAAAAGAACAATTTTACTCTCATCAGTCCACAAAATGTTCCTCCATTTCTCTTTAGGCCAGTTGATGTGTTCTTTGGCAAATTGTAACCTCTTCTGCACATGCCTTTTTTTTAACAGAGGGACTTTGCGGGGGATTCTTGAAAATAGATTAGCTTCACACAGACGTCTTCTAACTGTCACAGTACTTACAGGTAACTCCAGACTGTCTTTGATCATCCTGGAGGTGATCATTTGCTGAGTCTTTGCCATTCTGGTTATTCTTCTATCCATTTTGATGGTTGTCTTCCGTTTTCTTCCACGTCTCTCTGGTTTTGCTCTCCATTTTAAGGCATTGGAGATCATTTTAGCTGAACAGCCTATCATTTTTTGCACCTCTTTATAGGTTTTCCCCTCTCTAATCAACTTTTTAATCAAAGTACGCTGTTCTTCTGAACAATGTCTTGAACGACCCATTTTCCTCAGCTTTCAAATGCATGTTCAACAAGTGTTGGCTTCATCCTTAAATAGGGGCCACCTGATTCACACCTGTTTCTTCACAAAATTGATGACCTCAGTGATTGAATGCCACACTGCTATTTTTTTGAACACACCCCTTTCAACTAATTCAACTAATTGCCCAATTGCACAGCCTTAAGAGCGTGCAGATCATGAATGCTGGGTCTCATTTGTTTTCTGAGAATCTACTGAACCTACTGGTAACTTGTTTGCCACGTAGCAATAAAAAAAATATACGAAAAACCTTGATTATTCTGGTTAGTCACATTGTACTGCTATTATTTTGAACAAGACTGTATACTCACCTAAAGGATTATTAGGAACACTATACTAATACTGTCTTTGACCCCCTTTTGCCTTCAGAACTGCCTTTATTCTACGTGGCATTGATTCAACAAGGTGCTGAAAGCATTCTTTAGAAATGTTGGCCCATATTGATAGGATAGCATCTTGCAGTTGATGGAGATTTGTGGGATGCACATCCAAGGCACGAAGCTCCTGTTCCACCACATCCCAAAGATGCTCTATTGGGTTGAGATCTGGTGACTGTGAGGGCCATTTTAGTACAGTGAACTCATTGTCATGTTCAAGAAAACAATGTGAAATGATTCAAGCTTTGTGACAAGGTGCATTATCCTGCTGGAAGCAGCCATTAGAGGATGGGTACATGGTGGTCATAAAGGGATGGACATGGTCAGAAACAATGCTCAGGTAGGTCGTGGCAAATGATGCCCAATTGGCACTAATGGGCCCCAAGTGTGCCAAGAAAACATCCCCCACACCATTACACCACCACCAGCAGCCTGCAGTGGTAACAAGGCACGATGGTTCCATGTTCTCATTCTGTTTACGCCAAATTCTGACTCTACCATCTGAATGTCTCAACAGAAATCGAGACTCATCAGACCAGGCAAAATTTTTCCAGTCTTCAACTGTCCAATTCTGGTGAGCTTGTCCAAATTATAGCCACTTTTTTATCTATTTGTAGTGGAGATGAGTACGCGGTGGGTTGTTCTGCTGTTGTAGCCCATCCGCCTCAAGGTTGTGCGTGTCGTGGCTCCACAAATGCTTTGCTGCATACCTCGGCTGTAACGAGTGGTTATTTCAGTCAAAGTTGCTCTTCTTTCAGCTTGAATCAGTTGGCCCATTCTCCTCTGACCTCTAGCATCAACAAGGCATTTTCGCCCACAGGACTGACGCATACTGGATGTTTTTCCCTCATTCTTCACCATTCTCTCACACCATTCTTTGTAAACCCTAGAAATGGTTGTGCGTGAAAATCCCAGTAACTGAGCAGAAATACTCATAATTAAGCATAGTATAGTCCCTAATTATTTCCTGTAATGCGAGTCATTTTCGATGACTCTTCACAAAATATTTTACTGAAATTCATTTTTATTTTTATTTTTGATTAAGTAATAACAATTACAATTTCCCACATTACAATATTAAGAATTGAAAGGGATAGCTCAACTAATTGTCACAATTCACTCACCCTCATGTTGTTCTAAACTTTACAAGTTTCTTTCTTCTGTTGAACACAAGATATTTTGAAGAATGTTGGTAATCAAACCAGAGAAAGTTAACTGTAGGCATTGACTTTAAAACTTTTTTCTACTATGGAAGTCAATGGCAACAGACAAAGGTTTATTTACCAACATTCTTCTTTCTTTTGTGTTCAGAAAAAATAAACTCGTACGGGTTTAGAACAACATGAGGGTTGAGTAAATGACAATTACATTTTTTAGGTGAACTATACCTTTAAGGGGGAAATATGCTTAATTTGTAATGAAAATGTAAGCATGTGAAAGCTCAATGGTCTTAAAAAGGCTACATTTTTATTTTAGGATTTATTACATTTCTTCATGAGATTTTCCCTCACACCAAACACAAAATGATCTACCAGTAAGGGAAAAGAAGGAATATCAGGGTAAAATATGTCCAGTATAAACAGGTATATTTAAATGAGCCACTTTAGCTGGGTGGTTGACGGCTTGAAAAAAGTGAATGAAGCAACGCATCGTTACAGAAACTAAATGATAGAAGTTTTATTCATGGATCCTACTCTTTAATAAAGAAAAGTAAGACTCTTCAACGTCAGACACTGCTGGTTTGTTCTGTTTGTTTTAACCAAATGCAATGTCTGGTCATTTTGTACATTGTTTTTTGTTTTTTTTACATCTCATAAGGTACACTATGTACACAATGTGAGCACTCTTAAGACGTCATCTAACAATCTCACAAACTGGATTTGAGCATTCAGCCCTGTAGATATGATAGGAAATTTCAAGTAATTTCATATAAAAAATAGAGCATTTCATTTTGCCTCTGAAAAAAAGTTGTCTAAAAATACAATGTGTGAACAGCATTAGAAATGTGTAGACCTATTTCAGACCCTGCTGCTTTTTCCAACAACAAAAAAGCAAAATAAAAAAGACAAAATAGGTCCAACAAAATTAAAATCCAAACCATGGCGATGCGCTGTCCTCTTGATATTATTATTGAGTTTCATCCACTTATATAGTGCTGGTGTGTGCTGTTGTTCAGGGTGGAGAAACCTTCTTGAAGAGTTCATGCTGTAAACGGCTTTTAAAAACATTGGGGAGAATTATGGGATGGAGATCTCTTGCTGAGGTTGCCATGGAGTTAGGAGTCACTGGTTGTTCTCGCTCTGTCAATACAAATCACAGGATGCAAAGTCAAATGTGTACCATTTCAAAATCACTATGTTAAAAAGGGTTTCTTCACCCAAAAATGAAAATGAAACATTTACTCAACCTTATTTTGTTCTAACCCTGCATGACTTTCTTCTATGGAACACAAAGGAGAACATAAGCAGAGATCTTCTTGTTCCCTAATGGGAAATTCCAAAAATGTAAGAACTGAAGAAATAACTGAAGCAATTTTTATGATCAACTAGAAAACAAATATAATTGCCTTTTTTTTGTGGAATTCGGGCTGGGATTTGCCATCCACCTAATGATTCAAATCTTTACAATGCAATTTAAAAATGATTCCCTTTAAAGTTGTACTAAAACATGCATCCTTTGACTTGCAAATAGAATAGTGCAAGCAGGTTTTATAACCCAGTATTAGGCTGCAATTACACTGTCACAAAAAATCATATCAGAATTTGTCGCACACGTATAAACACAAAAAATCCAAAAGAGATCCTAAATTTTCGAATCCATTCAGAGCATCCGATATCTGGACATCTGACCTACGTCTATACGCACATATCTGATTCCCCATAGAATTCCACCACAAGGCAAATGCGACATATTTTGTCCACAAAGATAGTTTTTCAATGTCATAATATGAAGCAGGTGTGCCTCTATGCACTTGCACTAAAACTCTGCTTTTTTATTGAAGTGGAAACTTTATGGGTACCGTATTTTCCGTATCTGCACACTCAAACATTCAGAAGCACAGGAACTGACCTGTGTATTTTATAAATTTAATGGCTTTGCTACTGAAAGCTACATTGTTTTAGCCTAGAAATCTAGACGCACCCTAGCGGCAGCAAATTTAATCTGCCCGCAAGTGTCGTCTAGGAGCTCTTAATACCCTTCTGAGCTGTATTCCCCTAACTCTTGCCAGGCCAATCACATAGTGTATAGAGTCGGCGGGCGGGGCCATAATGACGACAGCCGAGTTGCGTTTGCATGCTTCTAGTAAACACAGAAACTGGCGAACGGCGGCGGTCTTTCGAATCAGCTTTGACCGCGATTCTGGAAGACTTGGAGTTAAGCTTTTCTCTGAGAAAAGAACGGCACTGAAGTCATTCTTAAAAAGGGAAATGTGTTCGGGGTTTTGCTGACCGGATACGGCTAATGTTTAATCTATCAACAAGCTCTGTTTCACCTTCGTTGCTCTGGTTGGTGGTAGCGCTATCCTATCGCGTGCAGAGGGAGTTTGAAAGACAACCGTTTATCCCGCCCCTTGGATTGAGCCCTTTCAATGGTGAGTTTCCAGACCAAACATCTTGATGTGGGTCTGGCTTGTCAGGCTAACATTGTTTCTCACCAACGCGGTGATAACTTTAGCTGTTTATGTAATTAAATTCACAGCTTCACCATTACACAGGCCGTGTTTACACCTGATATTAAAATGCGTTTTGGTCGATTGCACCACAAGTAGATGAGGGATACATTCTCGTTTACACCTGGTGTTTTAATCCATCTCTTTTGTCCACTTTCAACCACTTCTGTCCTGATTTCTTTGAGGGGAGACTATGGGCAGGTAAATGTATGTATTTTTTCAGATCCTTCAATCTAATGGATGAAATAAGCTCACGTAATTTAAATAGGAACGCTAAAGGAGACAACGGGAAAGCATATGGGAGAGCAGCAGCTTTTGTTTCTGTTCTGCCAGTCGCAAGACCACGCTGTGAGTGCGTGTTAGAAATGAGTGGTGAGAGAACATTGTGCTTGTTATTTTCTTTGTCTATAATCCAAACTTGGTTCGTCAGCCGACATTTTAAATCTCGTCTGGCTAACGCATTTCCCATAATCTTTACGCGTTAGGTCAGTAGACGGAGATTAGGTTTTAATCTTTAGTCTTTTGTGGCTATTCGGACGCATTTGACCACATGAGTGTCTACACTATAAAAGCAATCTGGTCTAATGTGTTTTGGTCTAAGTGGTTGAAAGTGGACATGCTCATAACATTATAAAAGCCATTTATATTTAGAGTTGTCCACTTGTGATCCAATCGACCAAAACCTTAAACCAAGTGTAAACAGGGTCACGGAAACGGTCACATAATCACTCACATAATCTCTTTCTTTCTTTCTTTCTTTCTTTCTTTCTTTCTTTCTTTCTTTCTTTCTTTCTTTCTTTCTTTCTCTTTCTTTCTTTCTTTCATTAACTCATTCAAACCAATGTAATCTTTCTCTGTTACATTAGAATTCTAGAGCTAACAAACCGTAGATAAAATAACAAACGTAAATTATAAATAATTTTCATAGCATGGCTATACAAAAACCTGAGGGTCAATCATGTCACATAGTAAAATTATCAAAGATTAATTTTTTGGCAGTGTAAAAGCAGCCTTAGAGGTGTAAATGAAATGTAAATTAAATACGACATCAGACCGACATTAATATTTCGTATGCATTCTGCGGCTAACTTTCAAACGTGTTCCATGATAAAAAAATGATTGTGTAAATACATTTTCTGCAGCATCTGTGCTTGCATGAGTAAATGACCATTTTCATTTTTTGGGTGAACCCTTTTAAGTGGAAAATTCAATGTATGCAATATCTGCCACTGATTAACAGTCTATTAGGAAATAATAGGTAGTTAATATCCCACCATGCAGCAGGGGCATTAACAACCAATAAGGACCAAGCTCTTATTACTGAGACAAAATTACGTTCAATATTGATATATTGTTCTCTACTCCTTATTCACCCCTTTGCCTTCAGTGATTAAAAAGTTTCTACATGTTATGATGGGTGAGTTTAGACCAGGGGTTCAACCTTTTTGACTCCAAGGTTCCCTTTTGTCAGACAA
Organism: Pseudorasbora parva; assembly: GCF_024679245.1. Lineage (NCBI taxonomy): Eukaryota > Metazoa > Chordata > Actinopteri > Cypriniformes > Gobionidae > Pseudorasbora > Pseudorasbora parva. The sequence continues at coordinate 19,460,896 of NC_090190.1, forward strand.
TTCGTCCGAAGGCCCTCCTATAGGAGCTGATATGTACAGTGCATCCGGAAAGTATTCACAGTGCTTCACTTCTTCCACATTTTATGTTAAAGCCTTATTCCAAAATAAATTAAATTCATTAAATTCACTCAATTCTACAAGCAATACCCTATAATGACAACGTGAATGAATAAATCTTTGCAAATGTATTAAAAAAAGTACAATATTTTCCCGACTATATATATCAAATTTAATTCATACTGACTGACTAGAATAAACATATAGCCGCGAGAGGGCGCTCTATGCTCCTCCTGTTGCCTACCCCAGAAAAAAATAACTGAAAACAGAAAAAAAACCTCTTAACTGAAATATTAACTTAAAGACAACAACTTAGAAAGACAGAACACAAACAAAATGCTCCATAAAGAAAATCTTATTCTGCAAAATACATGTAGTAAAATAGCATGTAGTAAAATATGCAGCGGAGAATGATTCACACAGCGTTCGTCTCGTGCGGCTGAGCCTCTCCTGGCAGAGAGTTCAAGCGTCTGTGGACTCGTTCCTTCAGCTCTGGCCATCTTGTTTTCAGTCCGCAAGTAGCTTTCTTCTTTTTCTTCATTACAGTTAAAGTTACCTCTGCTTTTTGCCAGTCCCTTACAAGTTTCTCACTCACTTCAAACTTTCTTTCTTCAGCACGGTTATTTACAGTGAGCGGGCACGAGCGAGTGCACGTGCGCGGCTCCCGCTCTGCCCTAATGCGACTTATAGTCCAGTGCGACTTATGTTTTTTTCCTCTTCACAAGCCATTTTTTGACTGATGCGACTTATACTCCGGAGCAACTTATAGTCTGGAAAATATGGTACATAAGTATTTACAGCTTTTGCTGAATACTTTGTTGAAGCAACTTCGGCACCAATTACAGCCCAAGTCTTTTTGAGTACGATGCTAAAAGCTTGGCACTTTTTTGGGGGGCAGTTTCTCCCATTCTTATTTGCAGGACCTCTCATGCTCCATCAGGTTGAATGGGGAGCATCGGTGCACAGACATTTTCAGATCTCTCCAGAGATGTTCAATCAGGTTCAAGTCTGGGGTCTGGCTGGGTCACTCAAGGACATTCACAGAGTTGTCCCGAAGCCACTCCTGTTATCTTGGCTGTGTGCTTAGGGTCGTTGTCCTGTTGGAAGTTGAACCTTCGCCCCAGTCTGAGGTACAGAGCACACTGGAGCAGGTTTTCATCAAGGATGTCTTTGTACATTGCTGAATTCATATTTTCCTTAATCCTGACTAGTCTCCCAGTTCCTGCCACTGAAAACACATCCCCCACAGCATGATGCTGCCACCACCATGGTTAACTGTAGAGATGGCCAGGTGATGAGCGGTGCCTGGTTTCCTCCAGACATGATGCTTGCCATTCAGGCCAAAGAGTTCAATCTTTGTTTCATCAGAACAAAGAATTGTATTTCTTGTGTTGAGTCCTTTCGGTGCCTATTGGCAAACTCCAGGAAGCCTTTTACTGAGGAGTGGCTTCCATATGGCTACTCTACCATACTGGCCTAGTTGGTGGAGTGTTGCAGAGATGGTTGATTTTCTGGAAGGTTCTCCTCTCTCCACAGAGAAACACTGGAGCTCTGTCAGAGTAACCATCAGGTTTTTGGTCACTAAGGCCCTTCTTCCCTGTTTTGCCAGGTGGCCAGCTCTAGGAAGAGTCCTGGTGGTTCCAAACTTCTTCCATTTACTGATGACGGCCACTGTGCTCACTGGGACCTTAAATCTCAGATCTGTGCCTCGAGTCCTGTATCAGAGGTCTACAGGCAATTCCTTGGACTTCATTCCCTGGTTTGTGCTCTATGCACTGTTAACTGTGGGACCTTATATAGACAGGTGTGTGAATTTACCACATGTGGACTTCAATCAAGTTGTAGAAACATCTCAAGGATGATCAGTGGAAACAGGAGCAAGTGAGCCCAATTTTGAGTGTCATGGCAAAGGTTGTGACACTTGTGATTTTTTTATTTTTTTTATTTGTGAAGATTTCAAACAAACTTCTTTCACACTGTCATTATAAGGTATAGAGTTGAGGGAAAATAATAATAAATTTAATCAATTTTGGAATGAGGCTGTGATATAAAATGTGTAAAGTGAAGCACTATGAATACTTTCCGGAGGCACTTTTGTTGTAATAAATAAGTCTAAATGATGTTAGTTTATTGTTGTACAACTTTATTTTTAGTGTTAAAGCATTTTAATTAAGATTGCATTAGTATAAAACTACATTTGTATAATGTAGACAAAAAAAAAAAAAAACATTTCAAGGAAAATTGTCCCCTGGTTGAGAACCACTGTTTTAGACTATTTTGTCAATCTTTATCCATCTGACTAATACAAATATTTATCCATCCAGTGACAAATATTTAATGGCTTGGGGGGTGAAGGAAATCATGTTATGCATGCATACGTTTTGGTCAGACTCAGAATGGCAGAATAAAACAAATAAATACACAGTACATAAAAAATAAAGAAATAAATCTACTTTAGTGACACACTTAACCAAGCAAAACACACACTTGGCTCAATCTGCAGAAACATACCAGTGTTCCACGCAAACCACACGCCCACAAATGTTTCACAATTGGATAATTATTGCTCTGAGGCTGTGCTGAAAACTAAAGAACTCTGCCACATTTCAATATAGCAGAACCATCAGCTTTAGGTTTTACAAATGTATGCCCCTCAAAAGATTTGAAAAAAGACTTAAAGGCACAATATGTAATGTTTCAGCATTAAAAATATAAAAGATCACTATATCTATGTTATATATTTTTTAAAGTTGTGTGTTTACATTATCCCGACAGTTCCAATTAACTTTTAAAGCCAGAGAAATTAATATTTTAATTCGAAGACACGGACCGTGTCTGTATTTCCGTTATGTCGCCCGTCTTTGACGTCATTATCCACGTTTGCGTCTTGCTTCCTGCGGAACTCGGCGGAACCATAGATATCTATGGGCGGAACCGCCAAACTCAAAGAGGAACACTGACAGACAGTATAAGGGGAACCCCCGTATAAAAAAGTCTGTATGATAATGGATCATGACTACTCTTTGCCTGTACGTTTTGCCAGCTCAAAAAAGCGCAAACGTAAGGGTAAAAAAAATGACCCGAGAAGATTTTGGGACAGTAGAAGAAGCAAGAGACGTGTAAACCTTGGAGAAGCCTTTGAAAGATGGCGAAATCTTCGTGACAAGCTCGGACTGCAGAGAGATGCTGATCTCGCTTGCGTTTTAATAAACAGGTCATTTAAGTAACCATTCAGCTAACATAATAATCATATAATCATAACATGCTGTATGTTTGCATATTGCATAGCGATCTTGACCACATTGAGACGTGTTTAGCTGAATACGTATACATTTTGTATTGTATCGGCTTTTCAAACAGGCGGATTCTGTGTTTTTGGAGACTGAAACAGCTATTTTTTTTAAAACTGATTCAAAAGTATATTTCTATCCGTATATTTGGTGACACGATGATGTCATGTGTAAAACGCAGATGGACTAGCTATTATTGGTTTTATATGTAGCTGGAGAAAGTAACGTTAGCTTCATAAGGTAATATGCCACTATCTTGGTCAATTAAGGTGACCGTCACTTTTATCATATGTTAATACTAGCTACATATAATATTGATTTAATAATGATCTACTTATTCATACATCTCTGAGTTCCAAAATAAATGTTTATTAGAATGATTGATGAACGTGGGGAGCGACACAGCGCGTTCCAATGAACAACGTATTGCTGGTGCTGGTTCTCTCATTTACTATGTTTTATGTTGGTAATGATAAACTAAATTGAAATTTATTTCCTTATTGAACAGTTGATATACAGAATGTTCGACAATCGCGGATGCCATGTCAATATATCTATAATTTGAGTAACTCAAATTATGATGCGCGGTTAATATGTCAACATAGCCAACCAACTTATAGGTATGTTGACATAGCGACCGCCCGCACAACATTCTGTCTCGCACATTAGCTAACGTTACTGATAAGTTTGTTAAGTAACGGTAGCTTGCTGCTATTTCATTAGATTGACATTACATAAAGTGAAAAGCCGTAACTAAACTTAACAATAATAGAGATGTAATATAACAATCAATTACCTTGTCAGTGAACATGTTTTCTGCTGGAGATGCCAGATTCGCTGGTTGACAGTGGCAATAATGACAACAACTCCCATGAGCCCACGCACTTTCCCGACGTCATTAAAGTACGTCTGTTGTTATTATTTTGAATGAGTGACCCCTAGTGGCCAAAAGTTGCATACTGCACGTTTAAATTAGCTGTTGCAAACACAATTTAAAGCTCATTCAATTAGAGAAAGCAAACATCTAAACCTGAGGGAAAAAAAGCCAAAACATCACACCATGCTGAAGCTCAGTCTTAAAATGCCAACAGCCACGGCCATAAGAACAGCAGCAAGCTCCAAACCAGCATGTCACAGCACACAAGGCTCATGTCTGGCTCTCACGTACAGCCTGAGGATTTTGAGGAGCCCGGTCAAGCTTGTATTTACAAAAATCCTGCAGATGCGCCATTTGCTGCCTCATTGGGGAGGTTTCCCAACAGGGCAGCACTCGCTGTGTCACGTACAGCAAATACACCCCAGACTGAAACCATAATATAAGACAAGCCTCAACACAACGCTGACCTGACCCAAAACCCATATCATATGTAACATATGACCTCCTAACACTTCAAAATCTAAAAATGTAAGTAAGAATTAAGTTAACTAAACAAAATTAAAAACTTGTTTTCAAAGTGTCTTGTATTTTTGCATTTCCCCCCAAATTATCACTAGTGTTTGTAAAACAAAGTCTCACTTTAACATGCAAGATATATTTTAAATGCATTAAAAAATTGTAAAGTACAGCTCATAGTAGTATTTGATATACTGAAATTAATTTTATCAGACATACAAAAACATTGTATAGCAGTGTATTACAGTAATGAGCATTTAGGGGGAAATCTGTTAATATCAATGCAATTTTTTTTTTTAAATAGGCGATCAGATTACCTCAGTCTATCCCACTAGCCCATAAAATTCTGAAATCCTGCCTTCTTCTATCAGAGATCTGTCATACTCACCAATTATGATAATTTATGATCTTGTACAGAATAAATAATCCAAAAATAATTTGCTATCATATTGGCCCCATCTATACAATTATATTATAATTATGATATATTATATTAAGATATTATTAATATAATACTATTAACAATGATCAGTAAGATCTGGCACATTAAAAAAGCACACAAAATCACCACTCATCTCTCTCCTGGGCAGATGCCACATATCAAACAGAGTAAAGAACAGCTGTACACTGATCCGCACTGGTGTGACTGTGCTGCTTCTGCAGGTGCTGTTAAATCACAATACAACATATTTTGCAGAAAGCAAGATACACACGCATATCCTAGTGGCATGAGTCTGCAAATGGCTTGGTCTCTGAATGCCCCAAAAGACTTAATATTAAATTAAAGTCTAGTAAGGCACCAGCATCTGAGATGCTAGATACCAAATGACATTATCAGAACTGAGTGGGTTGAAGGATCTGTGGGATTATTATATGACATTACATACAGAAGATCATCATACATGTTGAAATAATTCAGTGAGTCAGTGAAGAGTAGAGCAAAATAATAATGAAAAAAACAAAACAAAAAAACATTTCTTCCAGACAGACATTTTCACCTTTTTCTTTTCTTATCAGGGTCGATGATCCTGGGTTTTGTCTGTTTCTGAGTCTTCTGCGTGGGGTTGGACATTTTCTCATCTCTTGGTCTTTTGTGACCACTGAAGAGAGAAAAGAGGGAATATAACATGACAATGTGGTATTTTAACAAGGTACCAAGCAAGTTTCATTTAAAAGTTTTTTTAAAGTTTTAAAAGTAAAAAGTTTTTTTTTTTCTATTCTCACTAAAAGCAAAAAACAAAATCAGAACAAAATAGATGTTTAAAATAGAACTATATGGGATTTTAGTAATGGCTTTTCCCAGTGGGCAGAGATATCCAGAAAATAAAACAAGTGACAGTGTGTCTTTTTGAATGTTGCTTGTGGCTGGATGCTGGTTAGGATTTCAAGGTGTAGATGGTTTGGACATGATGTTAGCCTTGACAAGCTTCAATTTATTTAGGACACAAATTGGGTGAATCCCACCAAAACATAGTCCAGTTCACATCTGACCCCAAAAGTAATAAATAAAGTAAAAATATTTTGCACCTAGAAAATTAAAGGTAAAGTATGTAGTTTCTGTGAACTACATACTTTACTGTTTCTAATTACAAAACTACAGCTAATTTTGCAAACGCCGCTTTTGAGCCTCCCAAAATCAAACATCATAAATCAGCTCTTAACTGTTGGGAAGGCATCTCTCAACAGGTATAGACTACATTCAATAAAATGTACAACATATACTTTTAGCTGTGTTGCTATGCAGTGGTATGACCTCTGCTGGCCCTGTCAAAAAAATTACATAAATAATAATAATAATAATAATAATAATATAAATTATATATCATTAAATCAATTAATGTGTGTCTGAACGTGTCTAAATGCAATTACTGTCTATTTCAGTATGTTACAAATATACAGTGCCTTGCAAAAGTATTCGGCCCCCTTGAACTTTGCAGTCTCTCAATGTGCAAACTGATAGAGACATACCCCAAGTGACTTACAGCTGTAATCGCAGCAAAAGGTGGCTCTACAAAGTATTAACTTAAGGGGGCCGAATAATTTTGAATGCCCAATTTTTCAGTTTTTGATTTGTTAAAAAAGTTTGAAATATCCAATACATTTCGTTCCACTTCATGATTGTATCCCACTTGTTGATTCTTCACAAAAAATTACAGTTTTATATCATGTTTGAAACCTGAAATGTGGCAAAAGGTCGAAAGTTCAAGGGGGCCGAATACTTCCAGGGGCACTGTATTTCCAGAAAGAATTTGGTTATTTTTTGTGAGGCTGAGCTGTATTTTCTATAAGTCATCATCTAAACGTCATCAGCAACATCAAACATCACAGCTCCATGGACCAGCAATAGAAAAATAGCTAGCCTTCCATTGATGCTGCTATTTTCCATTGGATCATAACTTTGACTGACGTGGGTCATCAGCTAATCACATTTTGATGATGTGATGGTGCGCTACCCACTGTTGTCATCAGCCGTTTGAACTTTTCACAGGTTGTGAGCGATCTATGTGATGTAGGATATGGCCGCTGCTGATGACGGACTGCATTCTAATGAGCTTTGATTCTGATCGATCCTGATGTCAAGCTGGTTATGTTTAGCCTGACGTGGTCATACTCAATTCTAGTCAGAATACGAGTCTGAAACTGCTCCATTGGGCTGTGATTATGGGGCGTGTTTCAACCCGAACCAGGAAAGACATCAATTGGATAGACCTACAACCAATCAGAGCAACGAAGCAACACATTGTCAAATGTCAACAGAGTTCAACTGCAGTGTGTTGCAAAGTCCACGTTTTTTTCCGTGGGTTGTTTTCTATGTCCGCGGGTTGAAGCAACTATTATGTGATATATAGACCCATGAGTGTGAATTTTAGCAGGTGTGGGATTACAAATTTATAAATTGTTATATCAAGGTTCCAATGTAATAGTATACAGACAGTTTGTTATGTACATAATGCTTTACAGTTTGGAGGTTTCAGGTTGACTACATTCTAAGGAGATCAAGCTAATCAGTCTTTTGTCTTTATGCACTTCCTGATCTATAAGCAACATTGTCAGAGTGATCACATTTGCATCTATTCGTCTGATTGGTACTGTTATGCTGATAGGATTTGGATTGGTGGTTTGATTGGCACTGTTATGCTGATAGGATTAGGACTGGTGACCTGGAAATGTATGGGGTGTGTCCCTTTTACCTAAACAACATGTGCATTCCTTTGTTTAGATTGTCTCCTCCTCTACTGTGTAAATCCCTCCCCCTGAAATGTGGATAAATTACAATGTATAATGTTTAGAATTAGACTTGGACGACTGCAGCAACAGTGTGTTTCTCAATAAAGAGGAACGCCTGCCCGAAAGATATACCCAAGCTCTCCTGGTCTTCACTTCTGAGTTTCCAACAGTTTTTGGTGCCGTGACCCGGATAGAGATCCTCACCTGAATCCAGCTCAACAAAGATTCTGACTTCGTTCCACCTGAATCCAGCTCAACAAAGATTCTGACCACGTTCCAGACTGAATCCAGCTCAGCAAAGATTCTGACTTTGTTCCACCTGAATCCAGCTCAACAAAGATTCTGACCACATTCCAGACTGAATCCAGCTCAGCAAAGATTCTGACTTCGTTCCAGACTGAATCCAGCTGAATTGTTCTGTACAACCAAGGGTTGGTGAGTCACTCTATCCAAAAGAACCATTAAGACCAGTACAAATTTGTTATCCTCTGCACAGCCAGAGAAGAGTTATCAGACAGCTGTAGGGTTTGATTAACTAAGTTATCCTCTAAAAAATGTGTTTTAGAGATGAAAGTTATCCTCTGTTTTCCAGGCAGGGAAGGTTAGCATCACAAGCTAATAGTTTGTAAGCCTCTGTTTCGGCAGGGAAGAATTGTTTGTAAGCCTCTGTTTCGGCAGGGAAGAATTGTTTATAAGCCTCTGTTTCAGGCAGGGAAGAATTGTTTATAAGCCTCTGTTTCAAGCAGGGAAGAATTGTTTATAAGCCTCTGTTTCAGGCAGGGAAGAATTGTTTATAAGCCTCTGTTTCAAGCAGGGAAGAATTGTTTTGCCTCTGTTTCTCAGGCAGGGAAGAATTGGTTTGCCTCTGTTCCAGACAGGGAAGAATTCGCATCACCAGCTAATAGTTGTTCAGCCTCTGTTTTTCAGCAGGGAAGATTAGCATTGCAGGCTAATATTTGTGTTGTCCGCTGTTTTACCAAGGAAGGTTAACAGTAGTTGATCTATGTTAACAAGTATACCCTCTGTTAACTAGAGTTTTAGTGTTTTGATTGTGTGGTTACAAAGAAACATGTTTAGAAAGAATGCTAGACTGTTCTCCACAATTGAAAAAGGTGGTCTTGCGACGCCTTTGTGGTCAGATAGTGAATTTAAGTCATTGTTAGGAGAGCACATGGACTCAATTGTGACTGAGTCAGTCAGATTGTATTTGACAAAGAAATATGAGATCCATCCAGACAAGACTTGGTCAATTGATGAATGTAAAAAAGTTTTAGGAGCATGTATTCGCAAGAACAATGTGAAAGGCATTATTTGTTGTCACAGAGAATTTGGTTTAGCGCTAGCTAGACAACAGCCTCAGCGTATCTCAGAGCTAGAGAAACAGAACAAAGATTTCAGTGCTAGGGTAGCATCTTTGACAAAGAAATTGAACCGCAACAAAGCTGCAGAGAAAACTGATGTGAATGAAGTTAGTCAGACTAAAAACACTTATCCTGACTTACAAACTTTGTTTGAAACAGATGTAGCTATCCAAACAGCAACTGATGTGCCTGTCGATTCAGTGAAGGTATGTGGTGCAAGGAAAAGATCTGGGATTGAAAGTGTTCCTCATAACTCTGTTGAACAAGTACAAACTGTAGCTAAAGGACTAGCACCTAAAGACATAGAAAGATTATCCCAGAGCTTACCCTCAGCACGCACACATTTTTCTGAATTTAGAAGGACATTGTTATGCAAAATGCGTCTCTACGACATGTCGTTAACAGAAGTCACGCAGCTGATGTCACAAATTCTAACTGAATCTGAATTCAACAGTTTTGAGTCTGCTGTTACTTCTGAACTACAACATGTCAGTAAAGGCGATATGAGAGAAGGTGTTTTGAAAATTCTAAAGAATATCATGGGACCCAAAGTAGACTGGTCCAAAATCACTAACTGTGTGCAAAGGAAAGAAGAAACTGTCAGCGAATACACTGAAAGATTTTGTCAGTCAGCTGTAACTTACAGTGGAATAGTTGATGACTCTGAATGTGTTTTAGATGACCAGGGAGCTTTTGTTCGCGTCTGGTCAGATGGTCTTTTAGCCGAGTACAGAAAAGCATTGCCATTCCTAGATCTAACTTGGTCTAACAATACTCTCAGAAGTAACCAAGAAAGGTTAGCTACATGGGAAAAAGATGCTGATGTTAAGGCAAAAGTTAGAGTAGCAGCAGCTACATTTAGCGCAAGAAATCAAGACAACAGATGTCTTAAGAGAGAAGGCAAATGCAACTACTGTGAAAAATCAGGTCACTTGGAGAAAGAGTGTAGGAAGAAGTTGCAAGATAGTAAAAGAAATACTATACATAATTCTGTTCCTTCTCAGCCAGCCTACAATCCTGAATTAGTTCCGCCAGGGTACACTGAAACTTTAGGACAGCTTGCTCAGGCTCTTCTAAAAGCACAAAATGAACAGGCAAAAAACTAATTGTTGGGGCTGTGAGTAGCTACCTTTCCCCTGTAATCCGTCACAATGACAATAACATTTTTGTGAATGGTAGCAAACAAGAGAAAGATATTGACTTTTTGCTTGATACAGGTGCAGAAATTACAGTTATTCCTACAAAATTGGCTGAAGGTTTAAACATTGATCCAGCCCTTCAGGCTTCATCAGGAATGGTGTTAGGACAGACTGTAAACGTAAGATGCCCTCATGCAGTGTCCGTACTAATGAATCAAGCAAAAGTCACTTCTGTCACCTCTTCTCGTTGGGGAAATTGGTTACCAACCCTCACAGCCCCGAACATTGATTTACAGCGTGCACCTGTCACGAACCCATCCTCATGTATGATGTCTGCAATGACTGAAGTTTTGTTAGAGGATGAAGGAGAAATGACTCACGATTGTGTTACGCTCACATACGCAGCTTCAAGTGAAATAGCAGAAACTCCCATTGAGAATGCAGAATTGGAGTTGTTTGTTGATGGTTCAATCATTGATAACCCCATAAAGGCAGTACAGAGTGCCAGAGAGAGTGTCGAGTCGTGTTGGCAGATGCCACCAGAAGGTGGACACACGATCATCCAAGATCAGTGGGTGATGATAAAGTCATTCAAAAACAAGCCCTTAGAGCCTAAGTGGCAAGTACCACATCAAGTGATGTTGATAACAGCAGCTGCAGTGTTGTGTCAGGGAAGGAAAGCTTGGACGCATGTGTCACACTGTAAAGTTGTTCCTCCACCGACAGGGATAGGTTAGGACACACGGACCAGTGAGGAGCCCAGGAAAGAACCGAATGCAACAGGCATCGGGGGCCAATCCTGCGGTGAAGATTCCCTCATAGGCTTTCCCCTACCCACTAGTCCATCCTTACCTCACTGTTCTTTAGGTGTCGCAGGAATTAAGACATAGGGAAAGAAGGAACAACAATAGCAGACTCAGATTGAACAGAGGAAACAACCCCAATGTTTGCAGTCTTTTAGAACAAATACTGCTCTGCTGTCTTTTGTTTTCTTTCTTACTCTGTGCAGATACCACTTGATGGCTGTCCCCAGATCGATACGCACCGACTTCCTTACCTGCGTATGAAGCCACAACCTCTAGAGGACAACTAGACTCACTACCGAGCCAATTGTCATGAAAAAAAATACACAACGCAGAGAATCACCTACGGGAACTTCAGTCATCTATCAACATGATCAAGATTGCCTTGCTACTAATCATCATGGACATCGCACAAAGTGTAGACTCCAGAAACAACATATTCTTAGAGCTTATGAATATGTCAAGAAATGCCATGTTTGCTGGAAAGAATGTCTGCATGCCACACTCACCTGCAGGAGAAGCAAGAATCCCATGGGTGGCATATGATGGGAGGAACTTCTGTCTACAACATCCTACCAGCCAATTCAATGGCAGGTGCACCCTGGTTTCTACATAATTCAGCTCCAACCACAAACCAGAAGATGGCTGCATTCAAGGACTCACTTATGCACAAACATGGTGGTCAAGTACTCTTGAACAAAATCCAACAAGACATTCTTGATCTTTAAGCAAAATTACATCAGATGACTGAAGATAATTCTTCATGGTTCGGAAACCTGTAAGGTTAACAAATGACTCACAAGGACTGTTCCAACCACAAAAGAACATTACCCGTAAGAACTACACGGACCCTAGTGGCATGTTTGTTTCTGTGTCAGCATGTCACTCGTCACTACAGACAATCAACACAGAGCAAGTGATATGTGCCTGTAACTTTTTCAAGTTACATGAATTGAAGATGGGGCTTATGCTAACAAACATAAGCTATAGAATGGACTTATAAAGGTTTAAATTTGTATTATGTGAGAGTTATTAGAACTCTCAAAGGGGGGACTGTGGGATTACAAATTTATAAATTGTTATATCAAGGTTCCAATGTAATAGTATACAGACAGTTTGTTATGTACATAATGCTTTACAGTTTGGAGGTTTCAGGTTGACTACATTCTAAGGAGATCAAGCTAATCAGTCTTTTGTCTTTATGCACTTCCTGATCTATAAGCAACATTGTCAGAGTGATCACATTTGCATCTATTCGTCTGATTGGTACTGTTATGCTGATAGGATTTGGATTGGTGGTTTGATTGGCACTGTTATGCTGATAGGATTAGGACTGGTGACCTGGAAATGTATGGGGTGTGTCCCTTTTACCTAAACAACATGTGCATTCCTTTGTTTAGATTGTCTCCTCCTCTACTGTGTAAATCCCTCCCCCTGAAATGTGGATAAATTACAATGTATAATGTTTAGAATTAGACTTGGACGACTGCAGCAACAGTGTGTTTCTCAATAAAGAGGAACGCCTGCCCGAAAGATATACCCAAGCTCTCCTGGTCTTCACTTCTGAGTTTCCAACACAGGCAACCTTGCCAAAATAACACACATTATACCCCCCAAACGCCATTTTTTTCCCCGGAGAACCCCCCGAGAATCTATTGTTTAGGGCTAGTAGTTGGCGGGTTTTGTTGTAAAAACTTGGCAACCCTGTCATGCGCGCTGGAATCAGGCTGGAATACGCGATCTTTGCCGGTGTTGTAAAAAAATAATAATAATTTAATGATACACAGAGTACTTACCCAACATGATCATCATTTCTGAGAGAAATTATGATGGTGAATCCATATACAAACAAGCTCTCCGTTTAGCATTCGAACAAATATAATCCAAGCCCCTTTGATGACATGCATGATTACGTTACTGTTTATCATCTGTCCGTCATCATCTAAAGCCCGCCCTGATGATTTCATTGGTCCGAACAGTTTCTGTTCGGGGATAATTACTCCTCTATGGAGCGAGGCCAGACCGAACTGCCCGACCTAAACATTTTGTGGGCGGGGCTAAGTTCAGCTGGCATCCAGGCTAGGTAACGTTAGCTGACAAGTTTCTTTTGATGGTCCGTGTTTTTGTTTGTTTAAGAGTATTTGTGCCAGTGAGTTGATTTTATTCAATTTCACCATTTGCCTAAATGGATGATGTGATTGCAGTTAAAATGGCTTTTTGTCTCATGTATCCTTTTATATCGCTTGCCCTGTTCCCAACGAGCACTTTGAAAGCGGGGTTCGTAACTGTAGTGCATACAGTTCATGATTGTATTTTGTATGTATCGGTGTGTGTGCGTTGATATTGCGGCGGCGTGGCGCAACGGCGTTGATCGTTAATGAAGGACCTGACTGAAACCCCACAGTACGCTACTGTTGCTATGTCACGAGGAAGTAATTGAGTAGGCTAATGACACTGTCTAAAGTGAACATGGGCGTCCCGTTTGAAGCGGTCTACACTGGACACAAAGTAAAAAATATAAACTGGAACATTTGTCTTTTTGCTTGCACTCCTGTACATGAAGCTGAATATTTTTTCCCCATGTAATGCGTCAGCCAGTCCCCTCTGGCTCTGTCTGCTACAGTAGAGACGCCCCAAACTCATGCTATTGGCTGAACTGATGATGATGCCATAAGGGCTCAATGTTTACACTTGGAGGGGAAAAAAGAACAAGGAATGGCGTACTTATAGTAGTCAATGAACAATAATGTGGGTTAAGAGAATATATTTAAACATTAAAAAAATATTCACTTATTTATGGTAATTTTAGGACAAATTTAGAAGGTTTGGATTATTTTTTAGTCAATTAAGCACATTTTCCAAATGCCTCCAGATATTGTACTTAACGTTTTTATTATGAGTTTTAAACTTTTCACATTTATATAATCTATACATGGTTTTAATTTAAAAAAAATCAGAATCATAGCAAAACAAGTTTGGTGGGAAATGTGCTTAATTCTCTTTCAAAAAACAATGAAAAATACAAAAAAGTAAGTGGTTTTAGAATATGCCTCGTCTTCTTAAAGCTAAATGATATTTCTTGGTTGAAATATGACCTTGACATGTTCTTGACAGATTTTGTAAGATTCACCCAATTATAGAAGCAAATCAGTAATCCAACCATTCTCAAATTAAAATGGTACAATAATCCTGAGATTCATTTCAAATCCAGCAACTGAAATCATACTTGATAAATGCGGATTGCTTATGGGCCACATGCAGTTTTGGAAACAAACACTTTTGCTAAATCAAATATACAATGTTTTGTTACATACATTGTTCGAGCATCTCTGTCTGGCTCTTTATTGGGGGTCTCTAGGCCTGTTTTCTTTCCCGTCTTTGAGTCCATCCCATCCTCCAGACGTGATAACTTGCTGCCATTATAGCGTTCTGTGCATTTTGGAGGCTGCGGTGGCGGGGGAGACTCGGAGAGGGGCTCTTGGTCCTCTCTAGAGAGCTCTCGCCACTGTTTCTGCACAAAAACATAAAAAACACACACACCATGAACACAAACACATTAAGTCTAGACCAGAGTCATGTTACCGGTGATTCTGTTTAAAGTACTCTGGTGATGACATGCCTGCACAGAGGAGTCTCCCATAATGTACTTGGCACCTTCCAGCACAGCCATGTATGAGAAACGCAGTTGGTCGGGGGTCTGAATCAAACCCATCCGATACTTCCTCATGTCTAAAAGAATCTTTTTGATGTCCACCTCCAATGGGTCTTTTCTCTTGTCCATCTGAACACATCAGTGATAGAAGAAAAGCAGTGGTTAATTAACTCTTGTCTCCCACTCAGACTTAAGACTAAGTCTGAGTGGGAGACAAAAAAAACACAATATTTATTCTAATGCAGAGTTCAGACTGCATGATTTTCAAACTCGTCAGATCACAGTTCTTTTCACACTGCATGACTATCTGTGGTAGCATTCAGTTGCTGCTGTGTTCAGACTGCATGATGGAGGTGACAGGAGGTTTCACATTGCATGACTGTACAAGAGGAAGAATCGCAGATAACTCTGTCCCATCCACAAACTACATTTATTACAACCAAACACGCGCGAGAAGTGACAAGAAACGACAATATTACGTGCGAGTTCTTAAAGGGATAGTTCACCCAAAAATGTTTATCTGCTTACTCAAGAACATCCAAGATGTAAATGTGTTTGTTTCTTCAGTAGAACACTCCCAAGTTTTAACTCAAACTGTTGCTCATATAATGCATGTCAATGGGGTCCATTGACATGCATTATCCTAGCAACAGTTTGTGTTAAAAATCTTAATTTGTGTTCTACTGAAGAAGAAGAAAAACACACCTATATCTTGGATGCCCTGGGGGTAACAGATAAACATCTAATTTAAATTTTTGGGTGACCTATCCCTTTAATGCAAGACTGGAATTGTTATTAAAAATTATAGACTGCAGAAAGCTTGCTATCCAAATTGTCTGTGTCTATTAAAATAAATATCTATTATAATACTGATATTCTGGTCTATAACTCCTCCCTGAACCTCCTGCTGCCCTGTTTCTTGCTCTCTCATTGGCTGTAGGTCATCAGGTCTAGATATTTAATAAGCCAAATATGTCACAGGCAATTCTCTCAGATTGCATCTATGATAATTAACCGTGTGATTGTCCCTCGCATTACATACAAGCACAGATTTGCCTATGATTTCGGGCATTTGTTGGCAAATTTGCAAAACTTCTGGCTAAAATCAGGTAGTGTTGTCACGATACCAAAATTATGACTTTGATACGATACTAGATTAAAATACCTCTATACCGATACTAAATCGATACCACATAAATGTTATAGAATAATATGACAACAGAACAAAACTATTATTTATTTTTTAACTAAAAAAAATCATTTGACCAGCATGTTCCTGCCCTGGTTTTTGACCATTCCCTCCTCTTATTGCTATAATGACTACATGCCAGTGTGAACATCCTTACAGAGATCACATTATCAATCATGTTATTATTCACTAACCTTTCACTTCTCAACAGGTTGGGATGACCAAAATTTTTTTCATGATACGAGTAATTTTAGATTTTTTCAATGTAATTTTATAATTATAATATACATTTTTAATTGTATCTTTATTCTTAAAAATAATCCCCAAAAAAATGCAAATTACAAACATTATGACAAAAACAGTGCTTTTTTTTTAGCTATAGGTCTATTCAACAGTAGCAAGTCAAGAAAGAAATTAAATGATCAAATATATAACTGCTTAGTCTTCACTATATAATTTAACTATACACTGATTCTTAATAAATATATTTTTGTTATTTAGCCAAGCATGTGGTGGTTCTCTATTTTTCATTGTTGTCTGAATAACATTAATCACAGAATATTATCAGGTCTGGCTTAAGACCTGCACGGATCTAATAACCTCAGCTGTATTCATTCAGTAAAGACATATCTGTGTTTACCTGAACACAGCAAAACTGAAAATTGCTTTGATGGTAGAATTTGCCATTAAGAAATAAAAAAATGTGATATTGTTGAAATCCTTTAGGCTCCGGGTTTTAGAGACTCAACTTACCAAGACAAGACAAGTGTCGACCAGAGAGAACGTTCCAGATCGCCCAATTCCTGCACTGCAGTGGACCACTGCTGGACCATGGTCCATCCCCAGTGAACAAGACTCTCTCACCTTAAACAGGAAATTCAAAAAGCTGGCTGGGGATTCTGGGACACCAAAATCAGGCCATGTGGTATAATGAAAGTGATAGATCTCTCTTCTCTCCCCTGTCTAAGTGGATAAAATGAATGATTAAAAAAAATAAAAAAAAGAACAGACAAATGTATAGGACATTAGTATTGCTAAAATCATAGATTTGCAAATCAAATTTGTATAGGAAGACATCAGATAGAAAGCATAAATGTGATTTTCAGTGGTCAATGTGAGAAACTTACATTTGCGTTCTGGAGTTCTAGCACTCTGATGGTGTAATATGACTTGATGTCCTCTGACACTAGTGTTACCACAAAGCGGGTGTCACGGAAGGACATCTCTCGTTCTTCTTGTGTCGGCCAATATTGTGCACACTTTTCCTGCATTAAAGGAATGTGTAGAAATATTTTAAAAAAAATAATATTTAGAACAAGTGGTAAAAACTCCAAGAAAATTTGAGGATCAGCTACAAATGCCCAAAATATGACTGTTTGAAAATATTTGAAAATTAGTGTTAACTGTCCAAAATTTGATTTTGCCAATAAGAGTTTCAGTTAAGGCAATGAAAAATAAAAATGTAAGATAAAGATACAAATCTAGTTCAAATGTATGTGTAAATCTTTGCATTCAAAAAGTAAAACAATATATAATTGACAAACATAATTTTTAAATGGATAAATGTTCTTTTTAAATCAATCAGTCACTGAATCATGTTATGAAATTACATTATGTATTGTTTTAGTTAAATTCTAGCTCTAGAAAATAATCTTAAAGTTAGACTAGATAAAATATCATTTAAAATAACTGTCATATGTTATTGTGAAATATACATATTTCCTGTCATGTTTAAAACACCACCAACCCACTTAAAATGCACACAGACTAATAGATTTTCTAATAAAGTGTTATATAAAATGCATCAATGTCATACATAAATAAACTGGCAATACAGCTGTAGCATCATTTATTCAGTATTTATTCATATTTTGATTGGACTAAATGTGTGTTTTTAGTTTATGTAGTTTACATAAAGTTATGTGTTTTTGCCATTTTTAAATATTTCTATTTAGCTTTCATTTATTTTTAATTTTTGTACTTCAACTTAAACTTCATTTTATTTTAGTTGGTTCTCAAGGCAACATTTCTTAATTGTTTAAATTTTTCATCTAATATTTATATTTTATTTTATGTTACTTTTAGTTTTAATAGTCTTAACATCACTGCATCTTCTACACATCTATTAGGTCATAGAGATACTACTTACACAGAATTGCTAAGGCTCTGCTCAGCTCTCTAATATGAATTAAAGGGATAGTTATTTTGTGTTAAGCAGAACAAAGCAATTCATACAGGTTTGGAACTGGGTGAACTAAGAGAAAGTTTTTACATTTAATGGTAGTGTGAACGAGTGGTGCTTTCAAAGAGAAAAGGTTTTGATCAGCGATGCTTACCGAGCCTTTCTCTATTACTCTGTTGAGCATGATAACGGCTTTGGTCTTCTGCTCCCAGATCATCAGCCAAAAGTGACCACAGGTGTTTCTCAGAGGACCCTGACAACAGAGAAACACACACAGAACGTTTGACAATAAGAAGGGATGGGCCACAACAATTGTCACCAGAATGTATCTCATGTAATAGCTCCATTAGAAATATGAACCCAACTTCATATTTTTTTTCAGTGATTTCCTAAGATGACATGAGTTGACTAGTCCCATAAATTAATATGTAAATGTGCTTCACACTTTTCCCTTAATAACAACAAAAAGGACTGTGGTGAGAAAACAATTAAGAAAGCATCTGATCATAGTGATGTGGGGCAATTATTTGCCAGATTGTGTGTTGGTCAGACAGGACCGATCCAAAACCGATACTGTACATATAATATTCTGTGTTATTGTTAAGCTCCAGTGCCCCACAAAAGGCTAAAAAACATTTTAAATCACCATCAATGATTTGTGCAATAAAGTCCAATAGTTTAACTTTAGTCACTCTCTATTCAGCTTTCAAACTGTGTGTCGCGTTCGGTTACGACAGTCAACACGATGAAACCCTCTCCAATAATATTCATTGTTCCTGTTATTATGCTTGATCTGTTGATAACGGTCTATGAATTCGCATTAAAATGACTCTTGTTGCCGTTTATTGCTGTAAATCGTGTTTCTTTCTACCGGGTGTCTATTAGATCACAACACTGGACTATATATTGTATTTTTCTTCACAAACAGCAACTAAAATGTTAAACTGTTAAAAGAAATGGCTTAATAAAATATTGCATAGATACACTACACGTTAATATATATTCCCTTTGTTTTTTTTTACTTCACAATGTGGACGTTGCGCTGCATGCTGTGAGTCCATGTTGCTTCAAGCGCATCATCCTGCGCCCGGGGTGCGCATATGCATTTTCTGCCGCTCTGTATTATATAATATTTTTTATTTTTTATTGTTTATACTTTTTACAAATTTTTATTGTGTTTAACTCACAAACGAGTGATTATCAGTTCAACACACTGAGATATAGAAATTCTACATATAATTTTTAAACAAAACTGCATTGGTATTGGACTGGTCTCGGTATCAACCGATACTCCAAATTTTTAATATTGGATAGGTTGTGAAAAAATTGGTATTGTGCATCCCTACCACCAACTACCCTAAATCGCACGTAGCCACGCACACGCTTTTCACAGATCGCGACAGTAGTTGCACGGATTATTGGGTTTGAATCATAGGTTTGAAGGATCAAAAATATGTAAGAATGCACATCCTGGATAGTATTCAGGTAAACACAGTTGGGTATGTCTTTAGTGAACGTATACAGAGTTGAGTGAGAAATTGTGTGTTACAATGAATTTAATCCGTGCAGCTCTTAAAGGGCCGGGCATTATATTCTGTGTGATTAATGTTTATAAAAAAAAAAATTTAAATTAAAAAAATCCCCCATGCTTGAAAATAAAGCACTGTTTTTGTCATTTTGGATTATTTAAACATAAAATAGATCAAATTAAATTAAATATATATATTGCAATGACATTTCATTAAAAATATATTAAATTACTTGTATAATGAAATTAGATTTTGGTATCGTGACAACACTTCTATAAAAAAAAAAGTATTTGCTGATATTCAGTTTTTTTTTGTTATGTTGGTTTACAAATGAGTACCTTTTAGTTTTACATTTTGTCAAGGGCTTGTTTACATTTATTATTGTATAGTACACCACTGAATGCCAAAGTTTATAAGAAAATGTGTAAAAAATTGTAATATTGAAATTATTGCAATAAATATTTTTTTCCCGAAGCTGTATATGCACACATATAACTAAATTAACGATCTCTTAAATATTTCCTAATTTCACTAAACGTTTTATTTTCATAATTTATTTGTATTTTTATGTCATGCTTGGCTAGATTCACCTAGAACTCGTTCACCTTCGGATGTGGAGTCGCGCGCGCTGTTACAAAAAATACGCTGCACACCGCCAGGCGAAATCAACAATAATAAAATAATGCATTGGCATAAAAAAGGAAATTTACTTTTGATACTTAAGTAGTTTTGAAAACAAATACTTCTGTATTTTTACTTAAGTAAAACTCTGTTTTTACAACTTTCACTTGTAACGGAGTAATATTTGACCAGTATAGTACTTTTACTCAAGTAATAGAGTTGTGTACTTCGTCCACCTCTAAGACAGTAACAATAGTAACAATGACGTTAATTTTACAATATCCATCTGAGTGCAATGATGAAATATTGGAAGAACTAGTTATTCAACCCGAACTCCCCTCGCAAGGATGACTTAAGCAGGACATTTCTCAGTGAAAAAGCTACTTAGTTTGAGGTACGTTATGAGATGTTGCAACTGTAATTCCTCACCATCAGCATTAACAAGAGTATGTCCATCAAAAAACCGATGTGTACGTTTCATATATATTGCTTTGCACATGTGGGAACTGTATCAATAACAGCGCATATATTAGCTGAGCACTAATGTGAATGACTGATGTAACTAACGTTTGCAAAGCAAATTTTGCTCCATCTTTTATCTTTACTCCATGCAAGAATAACAGACAATCTGTTTTAATAGACAGTTTTAGGTAATAGTGGCCCACAGCTGACTAGCAAAGTGTTTCAGTAAGAGAGTAATAATGCAAGTTAGCAAGAATTGCTAACAATATATACACAATATAACACAATATATACACAATATAACAATTTCTACATATTTTAAACACCCGGTAGAAAAATATACATCAATAATTACTCATACTTACAGGTTGTAATTCTGAGGAGCAAGCTGGTCCAAATAAACTGAGTACTGACCCATCTTACAAGAGCAAGCATTTTGTAAATCCCGCGTTAACCCCTTGCAAATGTATTCTCTAATGACATGAGCCGTAACGCAGTAGGATTTGAAATACAAGTGATTCCCATAGTTGATTCAGAGTCCAATTTTTCTTTTGGGAGACAGTAACTTTATTTATCGTGCACTTTCAACTTTGCAGAATGTTTACATTCACTAACAACTACATTACACACTGCTTGAAAGAGAATACTCAAGCTACTACTACTGACATCTCAAACTAATGTCAAATGTGCCTTTCTAAGATAGAAAACATGTAGCCTAACATTATAAATATGGCAGCCTGAGATTGCACTACAAACTGTGCTGAAGATACGTCAAAATCAAGCAATTTCTTTATTTGAAAAAATATCGCTTGTTAGAACATGCAGAAACTCCTAAATACATTTCTTTATTAAGATATTTATTTTGATATTTATAAGGAAAGTGACTGGAATTTTTAAAAAAATGTTTTTAAAAAAAATGAAGTGTGTTATCATATTCTGAAAATAAAATAGTTTAAAACCACAATTAACAGCCTGGTTTCTATAACTTTCACTTAGAAGCAAAAATATGCCTATAAATTAAAATAAATAAATAAAGATGACATTTATCATGATCATTATTGAGAAAGACAGATGAAAATTTTATTAAGAAATTACAACAGAAACATTATTTCACTGTAGCATATACTTCAGGAAATAATAAGAATACAGTTTTTTAAAACACCCAGAAACTCAAAGGTCTTCATTACAATCTGCCAAAATAAAGTTCATTCTAACTTGAAGAAATTATGAAAGAAATTGCACAGTAAAATGTAATTCCTGAAGTAAATAATAATTTATAATAATAATAATAATAATAATAATAATAATAATAATAAGGAAATCTATCAAAACATTATTTCAAAGCAATATCACATAAGTTAATTTGTTTTAATTTAAACAGTAAAATTAACTAAATTGTTAGTTTTATAAACTGATTTAATTACCACCATTTTTTAAGGCTTAATTGTATTTGTCCTTACAATGTTTTTATATTTTCTGTACTCCTGACAGTAAAATAAGCCTCAAAAAAACCTGATATACCTTAAGACAGAATCTTTAAAATACTGATACAGATTTTTGGTCACACCGCCCAGCACTAATCTCTAGTAGATAGCTATGCAAAATCATGTAATGCAAAAAGTCTGGCTAACCTACACGTGTTAAAAAATATAAAAACAAAACCAAATTTCATATGGCTGACTAATGTATTTTTGAGCCTGTGACCTTCAAAATTCTACCCACACAACTTGGTTGGTAATAGGCAGCGTAACACCTACCACCTGCCTACATCATCCTGTAGTAACATCAATGTAAAGCAACTGCCAGTGGAGTGAAGGTAGCCAATGGTGTTGAATCTAGAGGAGTAACACAGGTTTTAACTAAGAACTGCTATTATGTGCCTGAGCAAAGCTATTTAAAATCACCACAGGTTTCTCCAGAGGTCTTCCCTGCAATAAGTCTACTGAAAATAACTTTAGACAAAACGCACCTGCTTCAACACCAAAACAAAAGCTTTCTTATATTGAAAACTAGGGCTGCACAATTAATTTTTAAAAGATTGCAATCTCAATCAGGGTATAAGCAGGAGTCCTGAAGTTAATTTCAATACCTTTTTAAGACTTTTTAAAGACCTTCTCAAAATATTTTAAGACCTCATCGCACTTTTAAGTTCTAATCGGCAACAAACCTTTAATAAACAGTTGTAGTCGAATGTAAACTTAAAATCTCTATCATAGGAAAATTTTGTATTGTTTATATTGCTTATCTGTTTTACAACGTATGGTGGGCGACACATTACCTAACTGCGCATTTCGCCAAATACATGACGTCACCCGTAGACTGCGCTCTGCAGGGATGGAAATTAACTTTTTTTAAAGTCTACCACTCCATTTTTTTACCAGCCACTTTTTTGTTTTTAACAAATTAATACTACAAGCTCTACAATACTTAAGCAGTTTATTTAATCTCAAGTCTCAATGAAATACTGACATTTTCACGATGATTTGTGGTCTTTTATGGCTTCCAGTTTTATGGTTTTTAGTCCCAAGAATGAAACTATTCGTTCTGGCATCTTTGAAGCGTGTTGACAACACACCGAGCAGAACATTGTCAGAATGGGATGCACCGAAATCAAAATTCTTGGCCGAAACAAAAAAAGAAGAAACAAAAGCCGAAAACCGAAAAAATAAAATTCAAACTAGAATGTTTATCTCGACCTCACTCATGTGTACATTAAATAATAATGTACAGGCCTACTGGCCTGCAGAAAGGTACAGAAATTGAATGAAGTAATCAAATGTAAAATAAATGCATATTTAACTGTTTAAATGAAAGATTAATCCTTATTAAACTTACAAAAGCTATTCAATCAAGAGCATTGTTTAATGTCAAACTAAATATAAGGACATCACTCAGGCAGCAGTAAAGGCTACTGCACCTTTAAGACCTGAGGCAGGGATATGCTCGTCTTTCTCGACTGTGCATACTATACAGTTCACTTAAGGCATATTCAGACTATGTCTGCTAGGATACTCATCAAGATGGACATGTTGACATACTTCTTGTGTGAGTTTGTCCTTTTAAGCGCAAGACTTGAAAGAAAACTAAATATTTGCGCGCTGTGAGACTCACGCGCGCTCTCGGATGATGCGCAGCGTCAGTTCCCTTTCGAGAGAGGTTCCTCGTATTACGTATGGGAAAAACTCCTTTTCTCGAGAATGTGAAGCAAAACCTCTCCGCCTTCTCTGCCGTTCCAGCTACGCCATCCGGCGTTATATATCCTTTAAACTGTGTCTATGTCGAGCGTCTAACGGCATTAGAACCACCACGTCTTGATAAGGTACATAAAATCGCTAGGGCAGCCGAGATCAGACTCTCTTCACTGCATGGCTAAGCATCTCCTTTTATGGGCAGAGCACAATCTGAGCTCCCTAAGGGCGGCTTACGTGCCAGGTATTCTGAATCAGGGTCCGGACATGTTATCCAGAGGACCCATGTCCCCAGGGGGATGGTCCCTTTACCCGCAAACGATTCAGCTCACACAGCACACGCTGCCCAATATTTTTTCTGCAAACGCAGGGATGCCCTGGCCCATGTTGGCCCAGACTCCCTCTATATGCTCCCTCCGATCGCGATCCAGCTGCAAGCCTGTGCTTTTTAATAGCCCCACTTTGGAAGAACCGCACATGGTTCTCCAAACTGTTTCAGCTGTCAGACACAGCCCCATGGCCTATTCCGCCAACGAAAGGGAAGATCTGGCATCCCAATCCCGAGCTGTGGGCCCTCCACGTATGGCCCATCAACGGTATCCGGGAACCTCTCTGACAAGTTATGAACACTATTTCGGAAGCTAGAGCCCCTGCTATCTGGCAGCTCTGCTTTGAAGTGGTCAGTGGTTTTCTAACCAGTGTGCTACGCGAAACATCGACGCACACTCATGCGAACTGGCGGAACTGCTCGCTTTCTCCAAGAGCTAATGGACGCGGGTCGTCCCCCCTCCATACTCGGGGTGTGTGTCTCCGCCATAGCAGCTAGCCACGCTCCGATCGCGGCACATTCACTAGGGAAAAGTGATCTTATTGTGTGTTTTCTTAAAGGGGCCAGGAGATTCAGCCCGCCTTGCCCCTACCTCGGTCCCTATTTGGGACCTCGCCATGGTTTTGGAGGCCGTGAAGGGTTCCCCCTCCTAACCACTTCAGACCACGAGCTTGAAGCACATATCACTCAAAACCGTTTTTCTGCTGGCTGTGGCCTCGGTTAAGCGAGTGGGTGGCTTACCTGCACTCTCCGTGAGCCCTTCCTGTCTTGAGTTTGGGTCCAGCAACTTCAAGGTTGTGCTCAAACCGAGGCATGGTTTTATGCTGAAAGTGCTATCAACCCCTTCAGTATGCAGGTCTTTTCACTGCTTAACCCGCGTCTCAGAGAGAATAAGACGCAAACCTATTCTGCCCAGTCAGAGCATTGAGATTGTATCTAGAGCGCTCCGCCCCCTTCAGGCAGTCGGATCAGCTCTTCATTGCTTCGGTGGCCGCACTAAAGTTTGTGCTGTCATGAAACAGACTCTCACACTGGATAGTGGATGCAGTCCCACTAGCATATAGGTCTAGGACCTAACCTGTCCTACAGGCATTCAAGCCCACTCCTCTAGAGGCATGGCCTCATCTTGGGCTTGGTCGTGTGGCATTTCTTTGGAAGATATCTGTGCGGCGGCAGGCTGGGCCTCTCCGTCCACTTTTATCAGATTCTACAAGTTGGAGGTTCCAGCTCTACAAGCAGGGCTTCTCTCCATCTAGGCTCTTTCTAGACCCTGACAAACAGATTGCCTTATGTTTTGGCCTGTACACATTAGCCCTCAAGCACTTATTCATTCATCATAAGATCCGACTATGTCCGATCAGCTGTTCAAACGAACCGACTCTTCCGGTTCTTCATTCCCCTTATAAGCCGCCTCTGTCGGTCTATCGGGGGTTTATTAACATGTGCTTTGGGTATACTGGGTCAGTCAGCACACACGGCGCTTTACATTGTGTTCCCATACGTAATACGAGGAACCTCTCTCGAAAGGGAACGTACTCGGTTACTTTCGTAACCTCGGTTCCCTGAGAGAGAGGAACGAGTATTACGTTCCGTGCCGTGTTTATGCTTCTCAGGTATCGCTTCAGTCGATCTTAAAACCTATGGCGAATTAGGGTCTTATATAGCCTCCTGTATGCAAATATAAGCACCTTTTTCGGCGGGCTTCTGGAACGCCCCCCATTGGTTCGTTCCTCTCAGCCGCCTCACCATAGGTTCCTGCAGTTGCCGCGGCCCGGCCAATCAGAGCGCTCCTTGCGCTGGGCTATGGCCGTGCAGCTCACTGCGCTTTACATAGATACCTTTATTAATAAAATTTTGCTTCACATTCTCGAGAAAAGGAGTTTTTCCCATACGTAATACTCGTTCCTCTCTCTCAGGGAACCGAGGTTACGAAAGAAACCGAGTACGATCTTCTCTCAACGCGCGCGAGTCTCACAGCGTGTCTTCACGCGAGTGATGACGGAGAAAACGACTGATTATATGCGCACATACGGCAGCACTGGCATGCATTGAACAAAGTTTACAAAGAGGTGAAACAGCTCGGTAGGTGAAGCGAGTTTACCCGCCACAACTCTAAATCAGCCGCATTTGGCTGGTGGCAGTGCTTATTTCCATCCGTGGCGCGCGCGCTCCGAGCCGATCTCAGACTGAGCGCCCCGTTGTTTTTTAATACTTATGGGGATGAAAATAAATATATTCATAAATACTTTTTGGAGTCAAACTCTTTTGACAAAGCTTGAACAAAATACTTTCAAAATTTAAGACTTTTTAATACTTTATAAGGGTCTAAATTTTCCCAAAATTGATTTATCACCTTTTAAGAATTTTCAAGACCCCGCGGATACCCTGTCAATACTAGGGCTGTCAAAGAATATTCTAAATTCGAATATATATATATAGAGAGATATATATATCTCTCTATATATATAGAGAGATATATAGATATATAGAGAAAGAGATTTTAACTCCATAATCTAAAAAGCCATGTCTGGAAGTACATTGGATTTTGGTCGGTAGGAGTTAAAATAGTTGAGTCGCGAGATAAAGTTTTATGCAAGCTATGTAAAATACAGTTAGCATACCATGCCTCATGTTATTTAACGTTAAATAGAAACATTACTAAAATGTAGGCTAACGTTACTGTACTGACTGAAGAGATATTGCATGAATAAAGGATAAATGCACTACTTCCACTGGTGTGATTATTTACCATGTCAAGGAAAAAGCTCCATGTTTAGCACAGCACAGCTCTCTCGGAGCGTTCAATATGCTGTAAAACTTAAATTAATATTAATAATATTTGTTTCAATCACTGAATGAAGCCTGCTATATTTGGGACAAGAGTCGCGAGTCTCGCGACCTTAAATTGCTTGCACAAAACTCTTGATCAGCACTCAAAGTTTGTTCATTTAAACCGTTATCCGCAGTGAGGGCGAGAGAGAGAGAGAGGGGTCTGCGCTCTGCGGTCTTGGCCATTAGTTAATTTATATATAATAATATATTTATATATAATAATAAATATATAATTTATAATAACAATCTACTGGTTTTTGTGTAAGTAATACGTTGTCAAATATGTACAAACTTAAATAGACAAACTATATGAGTAGTTAATGTCTCTTTGTATTAATTTGTCCTGTTATTGACGTAATGCGCGTCATTGACAAAATGCGCACCTAGATGTTCGAATAGTTTGAATATTCGTGTTTGTTTTAGAGGGAATATTCGAACGTCATTTTTGAGCAGTTTTCACAGCCCTACACAATACAGATCTCAACACAATCACCCACACAATCTTATTCCTAAATGACAATGATTCTCCTGTCTATTAAACCTGACAAAAACACACCTGAACATCCAGATGTGCGTTGACACTGTCGCCGACCCAGAGAAAGCAGTTGTCATTTATGGGTAATAAACATCTTTTCAACCACACAGTATCATTATTTTACAAGTGTTAAGGGACAAAAAACAAAAACAGAAAAAGAGCAAATCATATATATATATATATATATATATATATATATATATATATATATATATATATATATATATATATATATATATATATATATATATATATATATATATATATATATATATATATATATATATATATATATATATATATATATATATATATATATATAAATATATAAATTATATATAGGTTGTATAGGTACTGGTGCTATATTAGTCCATATTAGTTCTATACTAGTCCCCAACCCTAGTCCTTTTAATTAACATGTTTAGATTTTATAAAATTAGTCCAAATATATTTTTCAAGAATTATTACTTTTTGTAATTGTAATTTTTGTAACTATCCACTCACCTACACTCACCTAGTTTATATATATATATATATATATATATATATATATATATATATATATATATATATATATATATATATATATATATATATATATATATATATATATATATATATATATATATATAAATTTATTAGTGTGTACCTTGTAGATTCAGGATTGAGTTTAACCAATAGAGTGACCATGAGTTCCACAAACACAGCTGTATAGATATTCTATACTGATGCAGAAATATATGAATTATACATTTATAGCCCTTTTATTTTTCCAGTTTGATGTGATTGTTTCATTTATTTACTAAATTGAATAAATACTAGGGCTGTCAAAATAAAATATTTAATCGTGATTATCGCATGATTGTAAGGGAGTTTTTAGACTGGTAGTTTAGTTCAGAACAAGGCACAGTGCGTATGAAAAATTGGTAATGTGAATTGGTTATGCAGACCTGGGAGCGCACCAGTGCCACACCATACCTCTGCTGCGTTCCAGTTCGTTTTTATCATGCCCTTCTCGGAAACTTCCCTCCGTCTTGTTCACTCAGATGTGAGTCATTGCTTGCGTTGCATAAGTGCCCACTACTGGCAGAAACTATGCAATGAACAGAACTGGAATGCCCTAAGCCCTTGAACACTTGGAATCCACTATGGAGTTGATTTTTTCCTTTACGAAATAGTTTAATGCAGCATTCTATATGTATATGGATGTGTCTGGGTTGTTTTAAATGTTTTAAAAATATCATAGAGTTGTTTCTGGTGGGGTAAATTAAACGTGATATGTGGTGACGTCACAATCGTCTTGCATTGTGGTATTTGAAGCTACCTGAAGTGTACATATGAAGTAGACTCGCTCACTGGGTCAAAATCGAGGGAGCAAGGGTCTATAAACTTCCCTTGTCCACTTCACGAAGTGGAACGCACTTCAAAATGGCGGCGGGGATTCCCCCAAGGGGAAGTGTTTAGGGAAGTTCACAAGTGCGTGTATTAAAGTGGAGTGGAATGCAGCACTAGAGGAGGTCCATATTCCACGAGTGGAAATATAGTGCGGCCCCTTTAAGAGATGTGCGTTCCCTATTGAACTGCCGGTATTTTGTGTGTGTGTGTGCGCCAAACTGTGCTGCGATTCACGTGAACAGTGAGAAACACGGACTCGGGACTGCTCGTTCAGAAAAGTAACCTGCTTATTCGTTTTAGCCGATTTGAATGTATTTAGTTCAATAAAACATGTACTGTAAGTGGTGATGGTTTTAATGGTTTACCTAGGATATGAGTGAGTGAGCTTGCAGTCTATTCACGCATTGCTCTCGGACTTGGACTGCAGAGAATGTGATCGCCGTAAAAATACACTTTTCTTTCTACCTGGAGTCTAATTTAAGCTAAACAGAAAATATGGTAGCTTATGTAGGCTCTAACTGGACAAGTTTCAGAGTAATGTTAAACCTTTTCTTTCCCTATTAATGTTTGCTGCTGCATCTTTTACGTCTATGGCTTATCTCAATTTCTCCAACTACGGGTTAGGTCACAGATCAAACAGAAAATGTGAGCTGTGTTAATCGCGTGTAATAAAATTAGTGCTATTAAAAATTATTTGTGTTAACGTGTTAATTTTGACAGCCCAAAATAAATACTTAAATATTTAAAAAATATTTAAATACTTAAATATTTAAAATTTCCCTGTAATCTGACACCACAAAATTATAACTTATTATATTATAATATAACATAATTATTTAAAGGGGGGGTGAAATGCTGTTTCATGCATACTGATCTTTTTACACTGTTAAAGACTTGGAATCCCATACTAAACATAGACAAAGTTTCAAAAGTTAAGGTGGACGTTTGATGGGAGTATTTCTTTGTCAAAAATACTACTTCCGGTTAGTCATAAGTTTCGGCAAGTTTTTTGAGATCATGCGTCCACTTTGACGTTAATGGGGGCGGAATTTCCTTGTATGGGCCTTACGGACAATTCTACCGGAAGCGCGTGAGAGAGAGAGGGAGAGAGCGAAAGTAACAGCCTACGCCCATCAAAGCGCTAGCTTGTAGGATGCGCTGAACAGGTGATGTGCACATAACAATGTCACCAAAAAAGTGCGTTTTTGGTTGCCAGACCAAGACAGTCCTGCACAGATTCCCCAAAACCCTGCGTTAAGGCAACAGTGGATGGAATTTGCTTTTCCGGATCAGCAACTAAGTTGCGCGAATGTTTATATCTGTTCGCTGCATTTCGGTGCCGACTGTTTCATAAACAAGGCCCAGCTCGACACAGGATTTTCCGATCGCCTAATGCTGAAGGATGGAGCAGTCCCAACGTTAGTACCGCAGGCGGTGAGTAAGACTGATTCAAATGTCTGTGTTTTTGCCAATGCTCATCAAGTAGCCCAAACATGATCACGTATAGTTAATTGATCAATGGAGCATGCGATGTGTAGTGCGTGTACATTTGTTTAGCTGGCCACTATATGTGTAACTTTATGTTTGTGTATTGTAAAAGCACTTGTAAGGCTGGAAAAACCTAGTAGATGCCGAAATGTCTAATCGCTCTGAGAAAACAAAGAAAATTAGCATCTGAACTCATTCATACAGTTAGAGTCTCTGTCCGAGACGACATCACACTGAGTGAACCATCTATGAATGACTCTAATTTACATGCCTTTCCTTTCACATGAAACTTCCCCCAAACTACTGCTCCCCCAAACTTGAGATCACCTGAAAAGCACCAGAAATCTATTTGTTACTATGTCAATCCTCACGATACAATATTATATGTGTTTGATATCATTTGAAATGTCTCAGTGCGACTGGTACAAATATCTCAACTCCACAGAAGTTAACCAAAAGATAATCAATGTTTTAAGGGTTTAAAGATATCTTTCCTTGGTGTATGGTGGGTGTGGCCTCTCTTCTAATCAAGTCTATAGAACTTGATCAATGCAAATTCCTATTGTGATGGGTATGTATCTGGTTCTGGGTATTTAAGGAAATGTTGCAAAGAGCTCAGGGCTTGACACTTTAAACCGGTCAGCCCGTAATGCTGGATGTCTCAAGATAGCCAGCATTATGTAGTTTTCAGAAGTCAGGTATATATTTCATTCTTTACTTCAGACTATTTGATGTTATATATGGATTACCTTTTAATTGACTATGTAATTGGCTTTATACATTTACCTGACTGTTAAATAAATTGTTACACTTTGATGGATTCTGACTTGCTCTGGAATTATTCAGGTTGGGTATAATTTCAACAATGGGTTAAACGGAATAATTAAATGTGTACTTAAACTATTAAAAATGAATGACCAAATAACCAATTGGCATTCTAACCCAAATTCTAAATTATCATTAAATGGAGTCAGATAACGAGGAATTGGAATAAAATCCCCTTTTCCCTGCTGAAAAGACGAACGCGCAGCGACCTTCACCCGCCGATCGTTAGCCTCCATTGGGACGATTTGGGCGGCCTTACAAAATGGTGACCAGCCTCCGTGATGTTGCGACTCTCTTACGAGCAACGTCTTTTCAGCGAAATATTCGATTTTAAAATCAACAAGAGGTTTGCACTTCTCTTTCTTCAGCTGTTCTGGTAAGTAAAATTATTTTTGCCTTTTTAGAAATGTTTACGGAAAAACAGACGCATCCCATATAGACACATTAATAGAATGGGTCGGAATACCCAATGTTAGACCGGAACCGCAATCCGGTGGGGTTTAAGAATTTAGATACAATCACATACCAGGGACATGATAGCGACAGCGCAGTAGAGGAATTAAAACTCGTGTTATGGATTTTAAAATATTTCTTTGTCAGCGTAGACCTACAACAACGAAACCTAAATTGGAAAAACATCTTCCAAACTATTTCCTGAGACTCGATAAACATTTGTAAATTAGAGCGTTTTTAAAATCAGCTAAATGCTTTCTCCGTTGTTTTATTAGCTGCAACAAACTAGCAACGCACGGTGAGAACGAGCAAACAATAGAATGAGAACTCTGAGTATGTAAACAACTGGAATACATTTGTGATTTGATAAATAGCAAAGTTTATATTTGTTTATGAAAAGCAAAGTAGGAAAACAGGCTGATGTAACATTTAAAAGTTAAGAACTTTTTGTTTGATCAGAATTGGCTATAAATATTATTGCTACACAGCTAAATTACTCGTGGCTACAAATGATTAAGAGGTGGTACGATTCAAATCTAAGATTGATACGCAGAATGATAGTGATGTTGTTACTGTATTTTTGTTAAGAAACCTCATGATGTTTCTGAGTGGCTCAGCGAGCCCACGGGGCGTACCACGCCCACTCAGAGAACAAAGACTTTCTCTCTATGTTCAATGGGAGCGTTTAGCCAAATAAGTAACACCTAAATCTATCACATTTTGTAAATTCAGTTAAAATTGCCACTGTGCTGCCAAGCAGATTAGTCTGTAAATAGACTAAATCAAGCAAATAGGCATTTGAAATCTAAAAAGAGATACAACGAATGTGCTTGCATCAGTCTTGAACCAGTCTTTCATATTCAAATGTATTGGCATGAAAATAAAATCCGAAACCTCACTCAAAACAGAATTCGAGCAGGAATTTGACTGCACTCAGCATGTGCTGCTAGTTCATTGGATGTTAACAGCAACAGAGTCGCTCATTGAACTTAAGCCTGACTGTTGTCGTGCAATCAATGTACATGCCAGCCAGTTGTGACTGCAGGGCCAAATCAAAATCATTATCTTTAAGACACTTTGGTAAATATGTTGTTGCTTCGATTTAATTTTGATTTACTCTGAAATTATTGATTTTAGTGCATTAGGATGTATTGTTACCGCAAATCTGTCAGGTTAGTAACGGACTGGAGTTCAGTTTTTGGGTGGAGCTTTGAGGCACGCCGACTGAGATTTTAGAGTTCCGCCTAACGCTTGGTATTAGTTCGTATGCATTTTCAAATTTGTAATTGTACTAAACACGTGCGCATTGAACACACGATAGTTGTTTGTGTTAATAAAAACACCTAGGCTATTTAAGTTTATTCTTTAAAACACAAGATTGCTTTACTGTAAGTGTATGAAACACTTAGGATAAAGGTTGTAGATGCTATATGCATTCTAGACCATGTATCTTGAGAAAAACTGAATAAATGTGTTTCTTTGTTGAATTTGTTTGTCTCCCAGGTGGAGCATAGGATTGCCATGTGGCTACAGTGTTATTCAATTGCATTAACCATGAAAATGCTATAACGTATGTTGTGTTAATAACTCAGTGGATCATGTACATCCATGACACCACAAGACTACGCTCAGGTTAGTACACGGACTAGAACACAGTTTTTCGGTGGAGCATAGAAGCACACCAGGCTGATGTTTTAGAGCTCCGACTAGCACATTGGCGTTCAGATACGTAGACTTAGACTGCGGGTTGAAAGACTAAAGACGTCTTCCGTTTAGAACAATAACAAATTGTTAGACCAATCTAAATAGGGCAACCCTAATTCCTGATTGTTGTAATATTGCTCTAAATTACGTAGACGTGGAAAACCACGGCATGATTATAGAAAGTCACCATTAGAGATAGTAAGTTGGTCACTTGAATCTGTGGTGATGGTCATGGGCCTCTGATTGAAAGCAGTTTGCATTAATTACGAGAATTCAAACCCAAGGGGACTGAACAAAAATATCTTGGAATGATCAACGTGTAGCACGGGCGTCCAAGATATCAGTCGTATGGCCTCTACTGACGACCAAGACTGACGAGTTTGTGAATACTCATGTTATCGGAATCTTGATTTACTGACTATAACTCAATGTAAAATATTTAACCTCTGTCTACTTGACCAAGACTGATAAGTTTGTGATTATGGGCCCGCATACTGGAAAGTGCGAAGACCCTGTGACTCTAAGAACCTAATGAATTATTTCAATAAAGTAAAGAGTTAAGCAGAATAATCAGACGTTTATTCATATTTGTAAAGTATTAGAAATAATTAAAACATTTACATTATTGAGTCAGATAAAATATTGAGGTAATGCATAAAGAAATGTATTGGATTTTAATCTTGTGTTGCATTGGTTTAATTCCCAGTGCCAAAAGGGAGGGGTTGTGCTGTTATCTTTTGCCTTTACAAGAACACAGCTATATGTGTGGCACTGATAATCGCAAACCAATTCACCCTTCACCACAGAAGTACCTCAATTTTTTTGTACAGGTCACAGAGACCTAAAATAATCAAATGTGTGTGCGACACCGTAAAACAAAATTCAAAGCAGACAACACCAAAACAGGTGAATCAATTCTGCCCACAGATCTGACTGTAAAGAGAGCAACTGGAAAATAAAACCATGGGAACCAACCCATCGGAATTCATGACAGTATGAGCGATAAAAGCTCTGATTAATCCAGAAAAATTCTCCAGCAGAACTGGGGTCTCTAATGCTCACAGCAGACTGTGAAGGCTCGACTGTAAGAACAGTTTTAAGGTGTCACACACTGTACTAAAACAACAGCAACAATTCAGACCTGGCCGATGAAACTCTGTTTCATGTGACAGCCAAAAGTTGAAAATTGCATCAGGCATAATAGTGCCATTCAAATAAGTCCAAACCTGACTGTGAAGCTGTTGATAATGTCAGAATTAACTGTGATTCTCTGCATTATTTTTGTCTCAGGTTTACAACTGCAATTCCTTGGAGGATGGACACCAGGATGGGGCTAACACCCCCATCAGAGCCAAACAATGGAATTGTCAGAACAAGAGATGGGTGCGAAAACACTTGATGGGGTCATTCACACTTCACAAAACGTACCTCCCAGTGTAGCACTGGAACTAAATTTTGCAACACAGATTGTTATTGATAAGATTCCACCCATCTCCCAAAAACAAACACGGAACACACACTTCCTTCACTACACCCTCATATCACCTGAAACAGATCAAATCTATCCAGGCTGTACACTACACATCAAAGATGGCATAGAGTCCAAAAGTGTTACTTCACTAAACATCTATTGTCCATCTTTTCACACCAACAGATCCAAATAGCTTCAAACACACAGGACAGGATAGTTGGTCCCATGATGACAGTCTATTAAAGACACACATAGCAAACGCTATTCACTACATCCTACCAACTCATAGGACTGCTCACACACTCACACTCACACTCACACTCACACTCACACTCACACTCACACTCACACTCACACTCACACTCACACTCACACTCACACTCACACTCACACTCACACTCACACTCACACTCACACACACACACACACACACACACACACACACACACACACTCACACACACACACACACACACACACACACACACACACACACACACAGTGACAAGGAATACACAATCTCCATTATTGTATGACTAAACATATTTAGATCTGCCTTAATTACATTGGAAGATTCCTGAACACACACAGTGGTTATTATATATATATGTATATCTTCATAATTGTGATTGAATATTGAATATTATTGATGATGTTATTATTATATGCATATCATCTATTTAAATATATAAACTGCACTGACTTTTTGCTGCATTTCCTTAGGTAATTCAGACCAAGAATACTTAAATTCCGCTGTCACTTTATCACAGTGATAGTGAAGAATTAGGTGATTAAATACCACCCCACCAATTATGACCTTGAAAAACATTTGAGAGAAGGTGTACCAATCGCACTGCTGACGTGAACCCACATTGTTCTTTCTTTTATGTTTTCTTGCATTATATGTTCTTATGCATTTCTTTACGGCTTCAAGTTCATCAGTGTTCAGTCGTTAAGTGGCCATTAAGACTCTTTTCAGGTGTCAACTACGGAGAAGCCTTCCACCTATTGAAGGCAACCCAGTGAACCACACCATTGGAGGTGTGAGGATTGCACAAGGAGGGTCAGATTATCATCGGGAAGGTGCTACAGAAGCAGAAGTTTCTCGATCAAGAAGTGACACGTTAACTGAACATTCACCAAGGTCCGAGACTGACTCTATGAACATGCTGTGCTGAACTACAGGTAGAACACCTGAACACATTCACCCGCCAGCTGAAACTCAAGCTACACACACCTGGTGAGACGGTGTCCTGCAGGTGAACAAAGAGCCTTCCGAAGGTCTCTACAGCTGCTAATATTAGAAAGACAATTTCTACATCTCAAGGATTACAAACCAACATCTAACTATGATCCCATAGGAACACCAGAGTTTGACCCAACAGGATCAAGAGGTGGAATCTGTAAGGCTGGAAAAACCTAGTAGATGCCGAAATGTCTAATCGCGCTGAGAAAACAAAGAAAATTAGCATCTGAACTCATTCATACAGTTAGAGTCTCTGTCCGAGACGACATCACACTGAGTGAACCATCTATGAATGACTCTAATTTACATGCCTTTCCTTTCACATGAAACTTCCCCCAAACTACTGCTCCCCAAACTTGAGATCACCTGAAAAGCACCAGAAATCTATTTGTTACTATGTCAATCCTCACGATACAATATTATATGTGTTTGATATAATTTGAAATGTCTCAGTGCGACTGGTACAAATATCTCAACTCCACAGAAGTTAACCAAAAGATAATCAATGTTTTAAGGGTTTAAAGATATCTTTCCTTGGTGTATGGTGGGTGTGGCCTCTCTTCTAATCAAGTCTATAGAACTTGATCAATGCAAATTCCTATTGTGATGGGTATGTATCTGGTTCTGGGTATTTAAGGAAATGTTGCAAAGAGCTCAGGGCTTGACACTTTAAACCGGTCAGCCCGTAATGCTGGATGTCTCAAGATAGCCAGCATTATGTACAGGGTATCTGCAGGTTTCACCAAGCCAAATTTAAGACTTTTTAAGACCTTTTTAAGACCATTATGAATAAAATTTAAGACCTATATCGCGCAATAAAAAAAACATGCATAGGAAATGCAGATTCACTCAATTACTTAAACTTATATTATTTAATTTATTTAAATTGAACAAAGTATTAGTAAACGTATTATTCATAGCTCAATCCCACAAGGATTAGCGCATATATATATATATATATATATATATATATATATATATATATATATATATATATATATATATATATATATATATATATATATATAAATTTGACCAAAATTAGTTTTTATTTTGTGGTGGTCACTTCTATAAATTTGCAAACATTTTTTTTTTTTTTTTCATAATTAGGATGCAACATTAACCATATTTTTATGTTAGATGCACAATAGTCACACATGGCAATAAAACTGACAAAATGCATGAATCTTGTTTGGTAGGCCTATTACAAAAACAAAAAAGGCTGGTCCAGTGGTGTTCTACCTATCTTTAATAACACAATCGCTTGGGGTGAGAAATATGACCAACATCTTAAAAGTAAACCACAGCAATAATTGCTTAATATAAGTAAAAAGTTTTCAAGTAATTACGTAATCCGTCAGTAATAAATATACTTATAAACAAATGACAATAGGACAAATAAATACAACATAAAGATGCATATCTACAAAGAGGAGCACTCCGCCGTTTTTAGAAATAGGGCTTATTCAACTTCTTTAGACATTTAGATATGTGGGCAAATGCATTTGTCTCAGTGCATTGTTTTAGTTTGGCAGAGTCGCCGCTAGCTTAGCTTAAAATGCATTTCCCCACATATCTAAATGTAGCAAAGTAGAATAAGTCCTATTTCTAAAAAGGTTGGAGTGTTCCTTTAAGTGTAAGTGCTGTTTTCCCCGTTTGTGTTGTTGAGCTACATTAGTTTGCTTTCACTTTGAGAACTTACTAATGCCCAGTTCCAGTAGGCTACTTACTGACAGTTCCCAAACTTTTAAACTCAAAGGATATAGACATATGCATAATGTATATATTTGATCGTTCAAGAGTAACGTTAGGCTAATAATTAATTATTATTATTAGAAATAACACATTCAATACACTCGCGCGAGCGCTGACCGGCAGCAAACAAACGCCATCGGAGTTCGGAGTTTACATCACTGTTATTAACCATTTTAGTGCAATCGGGTATATTATAGCCTACTTTTATTTGGTCATTAAGCAAGATGGTGAGAAAGATTCGCCTTCGCGTTCACGATCGCGGAACTGCAAGAACCGTCAGACTCAGCTGAAGAATAAAATCCGTTTTATGCGTCTGTGGAGTACGATCAGAAAGAGGCTCGTGCCAATAACACGAAAGCTGATTGGCTGCAATATAAGTGGCATGCTTGCCTAATTTGTAGTTGTAATAGAGCGAACAATAGTTGGTCTAGTGAAAGAAAGAACTACAGACACCACGCAACAAACACACACACACACACACACGTGCGCGCGTGCTGCGGAAGCGAGAGCATTTCAATGAGGTAGCGTTACATTGACGTAGGAAAATTAAGACCTGTTTAACATTATTTAAGACCTAGAACGCAATGCTTCCGCGAATTTAAGACTTTTTAAGGCCTTATATTTTGATTTTGAAATTTAAGACTTTTTAAGACTTTTTAAGACTCCGCGGGGACCCTGTATGTAGTTTTCAGAAGTCAGGTATATATTTCATTCTTTACTTCAGACTATTTGATGTTATATATGGATTACCTTTTAATTGACTATGTAATTGGCTTTATACATTTACCTGACTGTTAAATAAATTGTTACACTTTGATGGATTCTGACTTGCTCTGGAATTATTCAGGTTGGGTATAATTTCAACAATGGGTTAAACGGAATAATTAAATGTGTACTTAAACTATTAAAAATGAATGACCAAATAACCAATTGGCATTCTAACCCAAATTCTAAATTATCATTAAATGGAGTCAGATAACGAGGAATTGGAATAAAATCCCCTTTTCCCCGCTGAAAAGACGAACGCGCAGCGACCTTCACCCGCCGATCGTTAGCCTCCATTGGGACGATTTGGGCGGCCTTACACACTCCAAACAACAATACACAAAGAGGGGGGAAATATGTTGAACTAAATAAGCGCGCTTCTTCATTTCAAATGTGCTACTATTCCGTGTCTTTCTATGTAAACACTAACTAGCCTGCCGTGCAAAACCAGTCCGCTTACTGTCTACACAAACCACGCGTAAACACACAAACACACGTGCACAACTGCACTTCCCACATGTACACCTTCAAAGACAAAAATACGACGATATAATTCAAGTATAAATATGTAAATAACAAGCCGCTAAGCATATTATATAGTTACTGTATAACTTGTACCACATAGAGACGTCCTGCTCTAGTCGTTTTTGCTGCTGCTCCTGTTCAACTGCAGCCTCTGGGTCTGATTCCGGATCATAGATGTATGGCTGTATCTGATTAAAAGCCATATTTTTATTTTGAATAAAGTTTTTTTCCCGCTGTTAGGGATGACACAGCTTTACGACGCACTCGACTCAACACAATAGCAGCAGCGCGCACACGTCATTATTTAGCTCCGCTCACACGACACGCCCCCACCCGCTCGGCTTTTTTCGGAAAGACTCGGAACAGCGCATCTTTCTTAGATAATTATAAAAAAAATAAAGACTTTTCGGAGATATGCAGGATGCAATGCTACTCTATAGGTACTCAAGATTGACATGACACTGACTGAAACTGAGTGTTTCACCCCCCCTTTAAGGATCAAAGCACACTAAATATTTATGACACAGCCCTAAAAGTGAAAAAAAAAAAAAAAAAAAAAAAACGCAGGCCAAGGGTTGGCCGGGCCAAGCAGGATTTTACTACCTCTGCCTTATTTTGAGCCAGGAAAAACCCTGGTGTTGATCACATTTTTTCTTCATTGAACAAAATATAATATGTTCTCCTTTGGATAAACATGTCTTTTCATATTGTTGTTGAAGCAAACATAGGCAATCCTTCACAAAATTGATCTCATTTTGATGTTATGTGCTTTAAGCTGCTTTGGTACAAAATATCTAAAATCAACCAGTTACCATTTATGACAAAAATTTGATGAATGAAAAATGCCTTCATCTCTAAATCTGCACTGAAAATACATTTTAACATTATTAGCAACTAAAGTGTCTTTTTCTGCTGAAATTAGATAAACAATAACAATTAATGAACACAATAAAAAAAAAACAGAAATCTCATAACACATTTTAAGTTCATTCACATGTATGTCTCTACTCAAGTTAAATATATCTAATCTTAAACACTGCTCTCTTATGTGCTTCAGATTGCACTGGTAAAATATCATTAACAATATAATTCAGAAACACAAACAGGCAAAAATAAAGTGCATAAATTTTGTGCAGGTTAAGAGACAGGACTTCACTTCTGCATCTGCTTCGACACACGCGGTGGTTTGCATGGCGTTTACTTTAGTAGAGTTCAACATTGCAATACTCATTTATCAGGGATGGAAATTAACTTTTTTGTCCACCGGCCACTGTGGATTTCAAAATCTACCAGCCACTCAATGTTTTTA
Source organism: Pseudorasbora parva (assembly GCF_024679245.1). Taxonomy (NCBI): domain Eukaryota; kingdom Metazoa; phylum Chordata; class Actinopteri; order Cypriniformes; family Gobionidae; genus Pseudorasbora; species Pseudorasbora parva. Next base: position 19,501,620 of record NC_090190.1, read on the forward strand.
CCAGCCACTCTCTTGTTTTTAACCGACAACGTGTAACTGCACGTGAAAATTAATACTACAAGCTATACAATACTTAAACAGTTTATTTAATCTCAAGTCTCAATGAAATGCTGACATTTTCTCTTATACACACACAAACCATGAACTGATATACATTTCATTAAATGAGTCGGGATATGTGCTCTCTTTTTTTATACCTGGGTGTGGCATTTGGATGATTTGTGGTCTTTTATGGCTTCCAGTTTTAGGTTTTTAGTTCCAACAATGAAACTATTAGTTTTGGCATCTTCTGAAGCGTGTTGACGATATACAGAGCAGAAAATTGTCAGTAGGGATGCACCGAAATAAAAATTCTTGGCCAAAACCGAAACGCCAAAATAAATGATGCCAATTATTAGTACCTTTGCATTTATGGCTAATGCTATGACCGTTTAACTTGACTAAAAATCAAGGCATTGCAATTGCATAAATTAATATTAAAGTTTAAAATAATTTTTTATTTATTTAATATTTATTTAGCACATTGCAACAATGCACACTATAAAATAAAATTCAAAATAAAATGTTTAACTTGACCTCACTCATGTGTACATTTAATAATAGCTAATGTACAGACCTACTGGAGTGAAGAAAGGTACAGAAATTGAATAAAGTAATCAAATGTAAAATAACTGCATATTTAACTGTTTAAATTAAAGATGAATCCTTATTAAACATACAAAAGCTATTCAATCAAGAGCATTGAGTGATGTCCTTATGTTTTGTTTGACATTAAACAGAGCAGTAAAGGCCCCTTTAAGATGAAGGCTATGCATCGTCTTTCTCGACTGTATAAAGTTCACTTAAGGCATATTCAGACTATGTCTGCTTGGATACTCATCAAGATGGACATTTTGGCATACTTTTTGTGGGAGTTTGTCCGTTCAATCGCAAGAGTTAAAAGAGAACTCAATATTTGCGCGCTATGAGACGAGCACGCTTTCGGATGATGCACACAGATAGAATCTTCTCTCCTCCTCATTCGCGTCTTCTGGCTCACGTTACACACACCCAGGTGATGATGACGGCAAAAACGACTGCTCATATTCGAACATACGGCAGCAGCACTCGCATGCATTAAACAAAGTTTACAAAGAGGTGAAACAGTAGATATTTTTAGTAACCCGCCACGGTGGCAGGTAGGTAAAGCGAGTTTCCTCGCATCCTAGCATCCGCGGTGCTAATTTCCATCCCTCATATATTGTTAAAGGATAATATTAAATGATTAAACACCAACACGCAATGCTTCTTTGTTGTTGTTTTTTTTTTTACGTGAATCAATTTCAACATTGATGAATACAAAGTATGTAGGCTACATAAACACAAATGCAGTCTCACACTTTAAGAAAAAATCTGGAATTATGTGCTGATAATGTAAATATTTTATTGTATATGTACATGTGCCATGTATATGTGCATTCAAGTTCACTCAAATACATACTAAAAACGTATTGTAATCTAAGCACAGTTTTCATATGCTAGCGTATATATAAAGTTCTATCATGAGCTAACTGGTCTCTCACCTGCTCTGTTTTCCACTGTTTCTCCTCACTCAATTAATCTCCTCTAATCACTGTTCTGTCTAATCCTGGCCTTACAAGTATATTTTAAAGAAAATCTAAGCCCTACATAGTTTTTTTTTACACATACTCACTTGAGTCTCGAACCTGAAATATCCTCTTTAAGTCCAGAAAAATTTAAATAACCTCAAATAAAATTTCAAAAGGCTGAACTGAGTTTAACTTAATGAGGTAAGCATAGTTTTTTTAGTTCCAAAATTTTTTTTTTAATAGCATTACATTCATGGCAGGGCTTGACATTAAGCATGTTCATGTGCTTGTCCTTCGGATAAGTAAATTGTTCATTCACTTGTCAGAGTAAAAAAAATTGCTTGTCCGGAAAAAAGTTTGATATTTTTTTAATTGTGTGTGTGTGTGTGTGTTTGTACCTATAATTTATTCTGAAGCAATATTCTCACCAGTGTTCAATCAGCTTTGACATATTTAAATCTGCATATTTGTGAATTTTTATTTTTTTATTGAATAATTTCAAATTTGTGATATTTTTACCTTTAATAAAGGTTATTTCCCCCCTAATCTTATTAAATGTAGGCTATGCTTCAGGTTTAATTTTATATTGTTAAATTTGAAAAAAATCAATGAGTCTTAATGAGTGAGTCATTGAGTCGTTCATTCAAACGATTCATTCGAACACTGAATCGTTCAGTAACACTTGTTTCTGTGAGACGCGTTATGGTTCTGCTGTGTGTGAACGATTTTCGCTGCTGAAATCGAACAAAAGCACTCAATATTGCATCTAAAATGTAAGTGACTTTAAGTGAATGTAAATGTAAGTGAATGTTAATTAATTGTTTATGAAACTGTCATATGAAAGCAGTGTCACTTTCAGTCATGACTCGACGGGCGACCTTGTTATCGTCCGTTCATCATATATTATTATCAGTGGTGGAATGTAACGAAGTACAAATACTTACATTTTAAGTGTAAATGAAAAATAAGTACATTTTTCACGTATCAGTACTTTACTTAAGTAGAATAAATAGTGCATACTTTTTACTTTTACTTCGTTACATTTTGCAGCAATTATTATACTTTCTACTGCACTACATTTCTACGTTTCTTTACATTTTCTTTACATTTTCTGATCAGTTTCAGGGCTCAAGATTAAGGCTTGCCCGGATAATAATATATAATGTACGTTATAGGCAAATGAATTGACGGTTGTTTTGTAGAGGCTCTCGAGGAGAAATGGAAACAAATCAGCCCCGCTCACACAAAGAAACTCAGTAACATACTATATTAAAAAAACAAAATGTTTGGTTTTTATATTTTATAACAGTTAAAAAAACATTACATGACACGACCAACGAGTGGAGTTTTCCTGAATAGCATCACGACAGAACATATGACACTGATTTAATTTGACAGTTCCATAAACAATTAATTAACATCAAGTCACTTACATTTTATTGATTGTTTTATTGCTTTTGTTCTATTTCAGCAGCGAAAATATTTCCAAGATCAGATTTCCACATCTGAACCATAACGTATTGCACAGCAACAGTGCGTTACTGAATCAAAGATTCAATGCCCTATTCATAAACGACTGCCTCATTTATGAACGAATCAGCCGTTTGAACGAATCGACTCAATGACTCTCTCATAAGGATTCACCTGCCGACATCTACTGGTGGTTTAGTTAACTTTCTTTAGTTAAAACAATCTCATAGCATTATTTAGTGCAGTTGTAATTTTTCAGTAATTTTTTGATTGGTAACAACCCTATTGTGTATTATTCTAATTTAATTTATTAATCAAATTTAAGAATTTAAAGGGAAAGCTGAAGCAAAGCCTATATTTAATAAGATTAGGGGAAAATGTCCTTTATAAAAGGTAAAAATGTCATAAATATGAAGATTTAAATACATCAAAGCTGATGAGAATGTTGCTTCAGAAAAATGACATTTAACTTTGCAGATAACCAGAATTGTAATTCAGAATGTAAACTAGGCAACAGATGGTAAGAACAATTACATTAACCCAAAACTAACTAGATTAAAATGCCACCGCTCATACTGTTTTCTTCTTTTTAATTATTAGAATTAGACATTAAGAGAATACATTTTTATGCAAGTACTTTTACTTTTAATACTTAAAGTACATTTAAAATCAGGTACTTTTTACTTAAGTAGGGTTGTCGTTGTAGTACTTCTACTTTTACTTAAGTAAATATATATCTGGTTACTTGTACTTTTACTTAAGTACTGAGATTCAGTACTTCCTCCACCACTGATTATTATCCACCACTATCAATCGCCACTTACACTAAATGAATGCACAATCATTCTTGCATTTTGGTGATTTGCTAGTTTTTTTGTTGTTTTAATCAGGCTCTTGTCTGTCGGGCAAGTAAAATTCTTTTTCACTTGTCCCTTCAAAAAATCCACTTCACTGCATGCGTGACTGTGCGTCTGAACGTTGCAACAGTGAGCATAACAACGTAAATGTCGTCGCAACTGTTGCAACATAGGACCCAAATTGTTCTACTGAGCTGCCTGATATAAATGTGAATATATGAATATATTTTTTTAATGGCATTTATTTATTTTACATCAAAAAGCTTTGTTGTCCAGATGGACTTATCTCGCGGTCCAGATTCGGATCGGAGTCCGCTGTTTGGCGACCCTGGCTATAGAGCATCCAACAACTCTGTGTTTTGTCTTTGAACAAGGCTGTGCCATGATTCCTGTTTTTCTTTTCTGTCCCTAAATTTAAGACCTCTTAAAAAAGGACCTTTGTTACAACATTTAAGATATATAATACTTTTTACGGCCTTAAATTTAATACAACTAAACTTAAGACTATTTAAGGACCTGTGGGAACCTTGTCAGCTCTGAATGCTTGGAGCTCCAAGAGTAAATTTAGTGGACTCGCTTGTGTTCACTCACCTGGGTAAGTATGTATCTTCTCTGGGCTTCTTCCATTACCACCAGGCTGGCATTGATGTAGTCATTTTCTGTGTTTTCTAATTTCACCCGACTGTGGTCAACTGATATGTTTGGAAAAAAGAGAAACAATGTCAAATGCAATATTAAAGTCAAGTTGCATTACATGGTGAGAACCAGATCACCTAGCAAACCTGACGTCACTTACACGGGCTCACATCCCTGTATCTGTTTCTATTGCGATTCTCTGGATACTTGGCCACTTTGAAAGCACACTCGTGTGACTGGTTGCGTATTTCCTGGGAAAAACAACAATTGGGTCATTACTGAGTAATTAGAGCCATTTAGTTTAATTTCAGTTAATTTCCTAAGTCAACTGCATGGCAGGAAACACAGAACAGGAAAAGCAAATGCAGAAGAAATAAGCTGATCCTGTTGATTGTAACTGCTTCCAGAAATAGTAACAGAATATTACTGGAAAGGAAATCAAGGAAGCTATGTTTGTTTAAAAAAAAAAAAAATATATATATTATATATATATATATATATATATATATATATATATATATATATATATATATATATATATACACACAACAATATAAACATATGCATGCTTTTTTAACGCTACAAGAGTTAAATATTTGGAATAAAGTGTTTAATACTTCTTTGTTCAATAGTGTATAGAACACTACATTTAAAAACTACAGGACGGAACAGACTGTCCTTTTTAATGTTTACGGATAAGTCAATGATATTAGGGAAACGTAACAGTTGCCGTTTACAGTAAATAAACGTGTTTAAGACAGAAATAGCTAACAGCTGTTATTCGTACAAACGCTGGGAATGTGTTACATTGTTGTCATAAGATGTTTGTCCCAAAACGTAGTGTTGCCTACCAAGACAGCATTATTTAAAAAAAAAACAACCTTCAAATGTTGTATACAATAGACATTGTATAGTAAGTTATACATTAGACATAGTTCATTACAATCTCAGTATGATAATAAAAAGTGGAAGCTAAACAAACAGACTCCAAAACATGCTGTCTAGGTAGGCAGGTCACTGGATTCTGAGGTAACGTTACAGTTTCAGTTTTACTCACAACACTTTACAACACAGTTTACAACAGAACAGCCACCATAACATCTTGGTTTTACAACTTCAATTTCATTCTATCCCTATTCAAACAACAGTAAAAACAATGAACAGTAAGTTAAAGTTCAAAAAGAGTCAGAACAATAATATAAAGAGACATTTCTATCACGGCTAACTGTAGATTGCGTGGCTCATTAGCATGCTACGTTAGCTGACTTAGCTTCACTTACTAAATAAAGGTTCTGCCAACGACCCTCTGAATCTATGTCCTCAAACTCCTGCTCCATATCTCCGCCAATTCCTTCCGCTTTAAGTTAGTTTTTTTTTATTAAGAATGAACGTCACAACTGATGAAATCACTCATTTCTCGACCTCACACTGCACCGGGAGATAGTCTGTCAGTGTTTGTCCGTGTCGCTGACATTTGCGACGAGAAGCTCAGAACGCTGCGCATGCGCGGAGAGGAGAGCGGCGCAGGTCTGCTTGTGCGCGTTGGAATTCCAAGATTTCAGAGCAGACCGAATATGGAATGTCAAAGCTGCCAATATTAAAAACAAGCAAATACATAAATAAATATACAAATAAATGTAAAACAGCAACAATATATATATTTCCATATATATTTATTTATTCTTTTATTTATTTCTACATGTAATTATTTCTACATTTATTTATTTCTGCATTTATTTCTTCTTACATTTATTTATGCGTAGGGTAATGAGGAGGGCGGGGTTTACCTCAGACAGCAATCAAGCTCAGAGAGAGCAAAGCGTTGAGGCCACAGTGACACCTTGTGGTGTGGCCAAAATACAATAAGTATAGCCTACTGATGTTGATACTGTCTGTGATGAAGGACTTGGATATGTATATGGCCAAAATCTTATATCAGAGGTTAAGTCATATCACGCTAACTGTAGCCTACTGTGTTGTAAAATGTCCTGGGCTAACAAACATGAACATCATCTTCAACAGATTTGATTACAGGGACTCTGAAATGAAAGTGCTTGACATTTTCTCACGGAAAGACAGTGAAGTCCATGCATTTAAAACAAGATCATGTTTTTACATGTTGCGGTTGTAGTCTTTAGCCTACTTCCATAAACTCATGTCCGGGGGCGACCTTAGTAAAAGTATGAACGTCACGCTA